>NC_067232.1:14108392-14428571 GCF_019924925.1 Ctenopharyngodon idella | reverse complement strand
AAAAATATCTTCATTTGTCTTCCATAGATGGACAAAAGTCTTATTAAAGACATGAGGTTGGGTAAATGGTGACAATTTTTATTTTTGTGTGAACTATTCCTTTAAGAAAGGAAGACCAAGGAGAAGGGCTCCTCTCCATAGTTGGTTTGAGTTCTGCAATGAATAACACGGACATCAGTTATTTTAAAAAAAATGTCAAGAAGTCATACTGTTGTTGCATAAACATTTTAAGTAACGTTAAACAGGCAGAAGACAACAGAAACATTTATTTTCTAAAAATAAACTCTCATAAACTCAAAAGAATAAAGCACTCCTTAGGTCTCTGGCTTGATCTACAAAAACAAACATGGTTTTATCAAAAAAACAACTGATAACGACGTGGAATTTTAAACTTTACTTACCATAAATCATTTTGTCCCTCTCTTCTGAAGAAGCTGAGAAGATTGCGCATCCTCGCACAGCAGTCGCCTGTCGTTTAACGTTACTCCCAGAGCGGGCCAAATGAACACACAAAGCGCAACAAGTCTGAAATATTACATGCAAAACATTAATTTTAACAATTGTCGCTTCAACACCATCAAAATAAATCAACCTTTATTTTATCGCAGTTTCATTTCCTTAAGGAAAACTAGGTCATCACATTCGGGTTAATCGCGAAGATAAAAAAAAAAAAAATTAAACTGTGAATCTGTTGATAACCTTCCATTAACAGACTTAAAGGGTTAGTTCACCCAAAAATGAATTTATTACTCACCCTCACGCCGTTCCACACCCATAAGACCTTCGTTCATCTTCGGAACGCAAATTGAGATATTTTTATTTAAATCCGATGGCTCCGTGAGGCCTACATAGGGAGCAATGACATTTCCTCTCTCAAGATCCATTAATGTACTAAAAACATATTTAAATCAGTTCATGTGAGTACAGTGGTTCAATATTAATATTATAAAGCAACGAGAATATTTTTGGTGCGCCAAAAAAAAAAAAAAAAAAAAACGAATTATTTAGTGATGGCCGATTTCAAAACACTGCTTCAGGAAGATTCGGAGCGTTATGAATCAGAGTGTCGAATCATGATAGTGATTGAAAAAAAATGATAGTACACCTCGGACCCTGTCAATGTATGATATGCTGAATTCCAAAACAAAAGTCTCCCCGAGTAAATGGAAAAAAGGCCTAAATAAATAAATATAAATAAAAATTTAACAGGCCAAAGTCACCCGAAAATGATAGTACACCTCACAGTCTGACACTGTCGGCTGCTAAATTCCAAAATAAAAGCCCTCCAACACTCATATATACGATGTTTTGTCCATACATTCTAAAACTAAGAAAAGTCCTAGTTTCCACAGACCAATTTTACCTCAGATGGGGAGTACACGTTCTCATAGTGTCAACTACATTGTTTCAGGACATTCTGATGTTGTATTCCAAAATAAGAGCCCCCCAAACTTCAAATATACGCTGTTTTGTCTATACATTCAGAAAATCATAAAAAGAAAAGTCCTAGTTTCCACAGACCAATTTTACCTCAGATGGGGAGTACACGTTCTCATAGTGTCAACTACATTGTTTCAGGACATTCTGATGTTGTATTCCAAAATAAGAGCCCCCCAAACTTCAAATATACGCTGTTTTGTCTATACATTCAGAAAATCATAAAAAGAAAAGTCCTAGTTTCCACAGACCAATTTTACCTCAGATGGAGAGTACACGTTCTCATAGTGTCAACTACATTGTTTCAGGACATTCTGATGTTGTATTCCAAAATAAGAGCCCCCCAAACTTCAAATATACGCTGTTTTGTCTATACATTCAGAAAATCATAAAAAGAAAAGTCCTAGTTTCCACAGACCAATTTTACCTCAGATGGAGAGTACACGTTCTAATAGTGTCAACTACATTGTTTCAGGACATTCTGATGTTGTATTCCAAAATAAGAGCCCCCCAAACTTCAAATATACGCTGTTTTGTCTATACATTCAGAAAATCATAAAAAGAAAAGTCCTAGTTTCCACAGACCAGTTTAACCTCAGATGGAGAGTACACCTTCTCAGTGTCAATCACACCGTTTTAGGACATTCTGATGTTGTATTCCAAAATAAGAGCCCCCCAAATCTCATGTTTCGGCTGTTTTGTCTATACATTCAGAAAATCATAAAAAGAAAAGTCCTAGTTTCCACAGACCAATTTCACCTCACATTGAGAGTACACCTTCTCATAGTGTCACATACATCGTTTCAGGACATTCTGATGTTGTATTCCAAAATAAGAGCCCCCCAAACTTCATATATATAGGCAGTACATGCGTTTTCGGGGGCTCTTATTTTGGAATACAACATCAGAATGTCCTGTAACGGTGTATTTGACACTATGATAAGGTGTACAACCCCATCTGACATTAAATTGTTCTGTGGAAACTAGGACTTTTTACGATTTTCTGAATGTATAGGCAAAAAAGTGTATATATGAGTTTTTGGGGGGCTCCTATTTTGGAATACAACATCAGAATGTCCTGAAACAGTGTAGCTGACACCGTGAGAAGGTGTACTCTCCATCTGAGGTGCAATTGGTTTGTGGAAACTAGGACTTTTCTTTTTATGATTTTCTGAATGTATAGAAAAAACAGCGCATAGATATGAAGTTTGGGGGGCTTTTATTTTGGAATACATCATCAGACTGTCCTGAAACTATGTAGTTGACACCGTGAGAAGGTGTACTGTCCATCTGAGGTGAATTTGGTTTGTGGAAACTAGCACTTTTATTTTTATGATTTTTTGAATGTATTGACAAAACAGTGCATAGATTTTAAGTTTGGGGGGCTTTTATTTTGGAATACAACATCAGAATGTCCTGAAACGGTGTAGTTGACACTATGAGAAGGTGTACTCTCCATCTGAGGTTAAACTGGTCTGTGGAAACAGACCAGTTTATTTCTTTTCTTTTTATGATTTTATGACTGTTTAGACAAAACAGCATATATTTAAAGTTTGGGTGCCTCTTATTTTGGAATACAACATCAGAATGTCCTGAAAAGATGTAGTTGACACCGTGAGCAGGTGTACTGTCCATTTGAGGTGAATTTGGTTTGTGGAAACTAGGACTTTTATTTTTATGATTTTCTGAATGTATAGACAAAACAGCGCATAGATATGAAGTCTGGGGGGCTTTTATTTTGGAATACAACATCAGACTGTCCTGAAACTGTGTAGCTGACACCGTGAGAAGGTGTACTGTCTATCTGAGGTGAATTTGGTTTGTGGAAACTAGGACTTTTATTTTTATGATTTTCTGAATGTATAGACAAAACAGCGCATATATATGATGTTTGGGGGGGCTCTTATTTTGGAATACAACATCAGAATGTCCTGAAACAGTGTAGTTGACACCGTGAGAAGATGTACTCTCCATCTGAGGTGAATTTGTTCTGTGGAAACTAGGTCTTTTCTTAGTTTTAGAATGTATGGACAAAACATATATGAGTACGTATATATGAGTGTTGGAGGGCTTTTATTTTGGAATTTAGCAGCAGCCAGTGTCAGACTGTGAGGTGTACTATCATTTTCAGGTGACTTTGGCTTGTTAAATTTTATATTTATTTAGGCCTTTTTTTTCATTTACTTGGGGAGACTTTTGTTTTGGAATTAAGCATATCATACAGTGACAGGGTCCGAGGTGTACTATCATTTTCAGGTGAAATTGGTCTGTGAAATATATATATTTTTTCATTTATATTTATTTATTTAGGCCTGTTTTTTTATTATTTTTATTATTATTATTATTCAGGCAGACATTTATTTTGGATGTCAGCATGTCATACAGTGACAGGCTGTGAGGTGTACTATCATTTTCAGGTGAAATTGGGCTGTAAAATATGTATGTATTTAGTTATTTTCATTTATTCAGACAGACTGACTGAATAAATGAATGTGAAATCGCTTTGACAGAAGATTACTTGCTTTCAGATCAGTTCTCTGACGGTCTTACTGTAATAGCCAGTGTATGCAAAATATAGTGGCAGCTAGATTGACTGTGCATTTCGCGGTGGCTGCTGGCTTGACCGCAGTCTATAACTAAAAATGTCTCTTTGATTCAATAAAAGAGACCGTTGAGACATGAGACGAATGAGGCAAAAACCGCGAAAATTTCCATCTAAGTTCTTTTCTGACTTTTTTCGCCTTCAAATACATCTCAAATACTCTTGGACAGAAATAAGTGAGAATATCTTTAATTATTTATCTTTACTTACCATAAACCGTATTTCACTCGATTCCATCCGAAGACGCTGAGAAAATGGCGGCTTCTCGCACCGGAGTCCTCAGTGCTGTTAACGTGACGTGCATGCTCTCTTTCACGTCCGCGTTCCCAACCCAGCACTGCTGGGTTAAGATTAAGAAGGATCTTCAACCCAAAATTAGGTTAAATTTACCCAGCAGTCTTAACCCAGCGGTTGGGTTGAAAAATATAATACCAATAATACCATGGCTGCAGCAGGCGCAATGATATTACGCCGCGCCTGCGACCCTGCATAAAGACGGTTTATGGTAAGTAACGATAAATAATTAAAGATATTCTCACTTATTTCTGTCCAAGAGTATTTGAGATGTATTTGAAGGCGAAAAAAGTCAGAAAAGAACTTAGATGGAAATTTTCGCGGTTTTTGCCTCATTTTTTGCCTCATCAACGGTCTCTTTTATTGAATCAAAGAGACATTTTTAGTTATAGACTGCGGTCAAGCCAGCCGCCACCGCGAAATGCACAGTCAATCAATATATTTTGTGGTTCGCGCATACACTGGCTATTACGGTAAGACCAGGGGCGATTCTAGGGTCAGAGCTTTAGGGGTGCTGAGCACCCAATGAGCCCCACTGCCACCACCCACCCTCTTTTCACACAAAAACAAAAAATATGTTACAAAAAGTAAATGTAATATAGGCTACTTAATGCCAATAAGTTAGTATAGGAGTATGAGTAGTTACTGTTTTGCTTGCCACTATTCACTATATGTCAATTTATTGTTGTTGTTTCCTCACCTGGTTCTTCCTGCATACTCTCCCTTTCCCTTTCTCCTTCTTTCCCTTGGCACTGACAATCATACACAAATATGTTGTAGGCAGGAGAGTTGAAGTCAGTTTGTCATGTCACAAAAATGTTATGGAGACCATTTACAGATTCTAAGGATATGATCAAAAGGCACACAGAGGCGTGTCATTTTAAATGTCTTTATTATTATTATTATTGGGCTTAGAAACTTTTTTTAAATGACAAATTCCTTTCACAAGAGAAGCTGTATTCTCCATTGTGGGTTTGAAATAAAAAAAAAATAAAAGCAGGGGACCATTGCCTAGATAAGTAATTTGATACAACAACAGCTGGTTTGCATTATCTCTTACTTTAGCTTGCTTAACACTTTTCAGAAGAACAAAAAAAACAAAAAACAAAAACAAGACAGAGGTCATTATGGACTGTCCCTAGTCTCTCACCTGAATCTGTCTTTTTTTCTTTTAAAGAACTGTCGTATGTCCATTGCTCACTGGCAGGCCACACACACACACGCGGACACACACACACAGAGAATGAGAGAGAGTAATGCTAGGAGTTCAGGAGTTAAGTCTGGTTCAGGTTAAATCCTCTGTGTGTGAGGAATGAATAAATACAGCAAAAGAAAAACATTAAACTTTCTTTTATTGTCTAGTTTGATAGTCAGCCACAACTGAAAAATAACAGATATAAATCTAGGAATGAATAACAATTCATTTAAAAAGCCACAGTGAGTGTTTTCACACATACTGGTGGTATACAGTGATATGTCGTTTGTTTTCACTCTGGTCCAAACGCCAGGGCTTCATGTTTCCATGACGACTGACCAGAAAAGACGCACGTGACGTCATGTTTACATGACTCCCGATTGTTAAAATGAGTATCAAATTAACGATAAACTTTAACAACAGAGACACACGTACGCACTACACAGGTATGCAGTTTATTTGTCGCGCTGCTGTTTTTGTTTCACTCTAGCAGTTAATAAACAGAACTGCATGCGTCTTGCGGAAGAACATTGTAACCGGCGCTACTTCTCTCCGTTTATGACTATGGACGAGTCACTCAGGTCCTGTGCTACTCCACAGCGGCGGCGACCCGCTGAACTAAAATAGTCCGAAAATAAACACTTATTATAGGTGTACCATGGTGATTCAGGATACTGACTCCAGTACTCACCGATATGGTTTCGGAATCGGAACAACTCTAGGTAAAAGGAAAGAAGTGTGAGACACAGCTTTGGAGCAACTTAGTTGATTCACAACACTACATGATGGGTTCTCACTGTGTTTCGCGCTGGATGACGGTCGTGCTGAGCGGTGCAGGTACAGAGGAGAAGTAGAAGAAGAGAAGAGGATGACACCATTTGCTAAGGGGGATGTTTTCATTTTCATCCTTAACACATATATTTTAAACTACAAACTACGGAGTATGTTTTGGACATTATTTAACCTTGTAAAAGACGAACAAAAATTTTAGAATAACAACATTTCTTACTCCAAGTTTTAGGGGCGCTGAGCTCCTTTTCTAGCCTCGCCCATGGGTAAGACCGTCAGAGAACTGATCTGAAAGCAAGTAATCTTCTGTCAAAGCGATTTCACATTCAGTCTGTCTGAATAAATGAAAATAACTAAATAAATACATATTTTACAGCCCATTTTCACCTGAAAATGTTAGTACACCTCACAGCCTGTCACTGTATGATATGCTGACATCCAAAATAAATGTCTGCCTGAATAATAATAATAATAATAAAACAGGCCTAAATAAATAAATATAAATGAAAAAAAAAAATATATATATATATATATATATAGTTTCTTTAATAAAACATGGGCTCCCCTGTAAAAACGTGATTTGTTAAATTTTGGGGGGTCTCAAAAAATATTGACAATGTGTTATTTTGACGTGCAATTTCAGTTTTGTGTAATGTGATAATCGTGGATTATTATGTGTAGAATTGCAAAAATATAATTCATTCATGCATGACGGCGATTTAAACCTATCACTTCAATAAAGATAATTATACATGCTATTCTTGTCATGAGCATCAAGGTGTGGGAGCGCTGCGATGCAAATTTTTCTCATGTTTAGTACGTTAACTCGAACTGCAAAGGAAGCTGACCCCAGGCCTGTGTTAAGGTGAGGCATGTTATTCGCAATTATGTGTTGTGGCTTGGTTGTTAGGTGTGCGTGACTCTCGATGTATTAGACCTAATTGAACGGAGGAATTTTGGTATTCTTCTGTAGCCTGACGAGTAACTTTAACCGTTGTTCATGTGAACTCAAAGACAGCCTGATGCTTTGTTTATGGGCTATTTGTTGTTTCACCTAAGTCCACTGTATAGTTCGAACACTGGTTGTACAGTGCCGGTCAAAAGTTTTTGAATGGTAAGATTTTTTAATGTTTTTAAAAGAAGTCTCTTCTGCTCACCAAGGCTTCATTTATTTGATCAAAAATACAGCAAAAACAGTAATATTGGTAAATATTTTTACAATTTAAAATAACTTTTCTATTTGAATATATTTTAAAATGCAATGTATTCCTGTGATGGCAAAACTGAATTTTCAGCATCATTACTCCAGCCTTCAGTGTCACATGATCCTCCAAAAATCATTCTAATATGAAGATTTGCTGCTAAAAAAACAAAAAAATATAAAAACAACAACAACAAAAAAACATTTATTATTATTATCAATGTTGAAAACAGTTGTGTACAATTTTTTTTTCAGGATTAGGCTATTTGATGAATAGAAAGTTCAAAAGAAGAGCATTTATCTGAAATAGAAAGTTTTGCAACATTATTGTCTAGATTGTTACTTTTGATCAATTTAATGCATCCTTGCTGAATAAAAGTATGAATTTCTTTCATTTCTTTCCAAAAAAAAAGAAAAAAAAAACCCTCTTACTGACCCCAAAATTTTGAAAGGTAGTGATAATGTTACAAAAGCTTTATATTTCAGATAAATTCTGTTCCTTTGAACTTTCTATTAATCAAATAATCCTGAAAAACTGTTTTCAACATTGATAATAATAATAAATGTTTCTTGGTCACCAAATCATCATATTAGAATGATTTCTGAAGGATCAAGTGACGCTGAAGACTGGAGTAATGATGCTGAAAATCCAGCTTTGCCAACACAGAAATAAATAGCAAAACAGTTATTTGAAAATGGTAAAAAAAATTCACAATATTACTGTTTTTGCTGTATTTTGGATCAAATAAATGAAGCTTTGGTGAGCAGAAGAGACTTCTTTTAAAAACATTACAAAATCTGACCGTTCAAAAACTTTTGACCTGTGTATAAAGTCATTATTTTTCTTTTGTTTTGTTATTTCGGGTCTTGTGGGTGTGGAACGACATGAGGGTGAGTAATTAATGACAGAAATTTAATTTTTGGGTGAACTAACCCTTTTTTTTTTTTTTTTTTTTTTTTTTTTTCATTTGTGGATTATAATGAAGGGTTTGTGAAGGATTTGTGAATAGGTATGGGGCGGAGCGACTCGTGGGCAGCCTCGCTTCAATTCAAGCCACGTTGAGAGTTCTGCAGGCGGGACTGCCAGGTGTTAAAGTGGGGATGGAAGCATAATATAGACAAAGGGACTTTGATATACGCCATACTTTGCTTGTTTGTCTTGTGGTGAGTTTGCTTTAGCCTCTATATGGCTTGAGAGATCACGTAAATCGTGAAGCGGAATATGGCTGCACTGAACTGAACTGAACTGCACTGAACTGCCATGTTCCTGAGCCCCTGCAACGATGCTTTGGCTCTTTTTGTGTTTCGTGGATGTTCTTGTGGGTAAGACTTATATTTAATGAATAGAAATTGAAAGGAGTTTATTAGTTTATTAACTAACGTTAACGAAGATTAGTAAATACAGTAACAAATGTATTGTTCATGGTTAGTTCATGCTAGTTAATATATTAACTAATGTTTAACTAATGAACCTTATTGTAAAGTGTTACCGGCTTTAATGTGATGTCCAACGAAAAAACACAGGAAATTGTTGACATTGTAAGTCATTAAACTGATAATATTTATGTTCCGTTTCTTGACTCTAATAGAGCAAAATATTTCCGATTGACTTGATAAGCATAAGCAAAAGTGAATAGAAGCCAAAAATGTGCTTGATTTGGCTGTTAGAACATGTCCTTATACATGGCCACTGAAATGTTAATTAACTCTTTCCAGTCCGATTGCAGGGTATAGCCTAAATAGAAAGAGGGTATTACTTAAGCCAGTAGAATTAAAGACTGCACGCCAAACCATTTTGAATTTAGAATGACAAATATAGACTGAATTTACTGATTCAGTATAATTAAGTATAATACTCTAGTCTAGATGGAAGTAAATGGTTCTTCTTTCTTTCTTTTTTTTTTACTAAACAGACTTAATCTCTTAAACTTTATTTCCATTTTTTCCCTTTACAACTTATGGTCCTTCTATTAAATTGATTAAAATTTGAATTTCAAATAAGATGAACAATAAAGCACGTCAAACTCATGCCGTTGGTTGAAGCTGAGTCAGTACAGTGTGTTGAGTCCAAGGTATTTCAAGGCTGTATAAAGCATCATTCTATTTTTTTTTTTTTTTCAAGTGACATTTAAATATGAAATATTTAATTATATTTGCTATGTACTAGTTATATTTACTTGTTACTAGTGAAGGGCTTAAGACTGTGCACATTTTTGCGGTACCATTGCTGTCAGGTCCAGTGTTTGTTTTTTCATAAAAATTACGGAAAACTTGATTTCTCATGATATGACCCATGATGATCTCATGATAAAGTTTTGGATTACCCAGGAGTGTTTCTTCAAGCAACTATAACTTCTTCTTACTGCCTCTTTCCAGCCTCATTTGAAGTGATTGTCACTGATAAGCATCTGCTGGCAATCCGGGGTCATCCAGCTGTTCTGTGCTGTGAGTTCACACCTGATCCTGACCTCTCCAGCCTGGTGATTACCTGGCAACGATCGGAAGATTCACAGGTTGTCCACAGTTTCTATTATCAGCAGGACCAATTGGACAGACAGAGTCCAGAATTCCACAATCGAACGTCATTATTTATTACAGAGCTTGGTAAAGGAAATGCCTCATTAAGAATTGCAACAGTTAGACCGAAGGATGCAGGCTTCTACTTGTGCATAGTGAGCAATGCAAAGGGAACAGGAAGAGCCTTGATGAAAGTGACCTATGGAGGTATGGAGTATGATGATCAGTGGAATCAATATGTTGTAAACTATTTCCAGGAGCTTCCAACTTTGTTTTTTTCAGTCACCAAAATTAACGTATAAAATTAAATTTGTTTGTTTTTTATATTGTTTTGAAGTAATTCTAGTTAAAAAGTAAAAAAAAAAAAAAAAATTAACAGAATGCCGTTTTCGTTGCGTTAACTGTCCCTGCATATGCATTCTTCCTTCTACGTGGACGGATCTTCGTACGAAAATGCTCAGACAGTGTTTCCTGCACTTCTATTCAAGATTGCTACTGAATTTACAGTATTTACTTAATTCGCTGACCTTGAATTCTAGTGTAGTCTGATTGGCAAAATAATGTTTCATTTTATTGAATCCGAAATACACAGTGCATTTTGACACAGATAAAGTTAAACATAAACAAATTAGCTATTCATCTTGTTTCATTTTATCTTTAAGTTTATTTTTGTTTGAGGATTAGGTATCCTGAGAATTGAGAATATGCCAGCAGTGTTTTTGCTGTGGCTGTATCATGTTTCAGGTTTCCCATGGTCATGAAAAGCCTTGAAATATAGAAATGTATTTTAAAAGTGTTCTAGTTATGCTTTGCTGTAAAATATTTTATTAGCTAGAAATTACTTTTGTGATTAAAACAATGTTTTTTTTTTTTGTTTTTTTTTATTTTTTACTTAAGTACATTTCAATACAATGCAGCTGATTGTATTTTTCTTCCACAGCGCTTTACTCTGAGCCCAGGTTAAGCATCCATGTAAACTCTTCTGCATTGACAGTGCAGTTTGAGACAGAGGGATTCCCCAAACCTGAGGTGATCTGGCTGGGGGAACATGGCCAGAACCTCAGCTATCACCTGGAGCTCCACGACCAGACAGAAGATGGGCTTTATTTCATAAAGAGCAGCTATGAGGCCCAGAAGCCAGCAGTTAATGTCACATTTACATTAAAGAACCACCTCCTGAACCAGAACCTTCAGAGACCCGTGTGCCTCAGCTATGGTATGGCTTTCTGTGTGCAAAGTGTGTGTGTGTGTGTGAGGATGTGGCAGTTAGAGGCATGTCATCCATTACTTTATGCATTTAAGGCATGTTTGACTTCTCAAGTGATTTGTTGCCATAATTTTCCTGCTATTTTACAACACAGAACTCCTTTGTCTGCCTTGGGTTGGATTTATACTTGCCACACCACAAATAATAACTGAAAGAGCATAGTTGATAACTTGACACGTGAGAAAGGGGGGTGTTAAATGGTTTGTGCAATGGCACATATTTGTACACTTTCCTAATGTAGAAGAACACAAAGCAAACTTCATTTATCTAGGTAGATAAATGAAGGAGGGAATTAAAGAGGCTTGGGTGTTGGTAAATAAGCTGCAATAAACTGCAGAGCGGTTAACTGAGATTATTAATTATGTCTGCAGCCATTCTGAAACCAGAAGGCAATTAACAGCAATTTAAAGCTTTTAAACTGAGAATGACTGTGTGTTTAGATTGTTTGTCAAGATTAAGATCCGACATACTGTAATTTACTCAAGTATAAGTTGTTCCTGGATCAGCACTCCTATCAACCAGTAATATTTAAAGGTTAGGTTTAGGGTTAGCCTAAGGACTATGGACTTCATTTCCATCTGATTTAACCCCTAGTGGTTTGGTTTAGGGGTCGGCCTATTGGAGGCACACCAACAGAACACATGTTGAGTGTCTCCCTTTTCTGACCCATCCATTTGAGAAAATTGTTCGAAAATGTGTACTCTTCGGCTACATTCACATTAATACATTTAAAAAAATTTCATATTTTTTTCTCTACACTTTGGCCTTCCGTCCACACTAAGACAAACTATATCATGTGAAAGCAATCGTATCTTGTGAAATGTTCAGTCATGTGACTCATCTTGTACCCATAGATATCAGTAGTTATATTTTCAAATATATCTGGATTAATGTGGGTGTAGCATTGGTGGGTCTCCAGGAACAAGGTTGGGAAACACTTTATATAATAGTTAGAATTAGCAGTGCTGGGTTTTTCACTTAAACATCATAAAATCTTTCAACAAAGGCATGAGCCACTTGATTTCAACACTATGATTGTTTCAGGAATGTTGTTTCCAAATGTCAACTATTTGTCATAAGAGTGTAATCCCTAAGTTTATATATACGAGCGGCCTGTTTTTCCTTTAAGTATTTGTACAAAAGCCTACTATCTACAAACATCATCCATTAATGGAGCCCCAGAGAGCTGTTGGAGCTGTCTAATGCTTTGCATATTTCTACTTTAATGGACATAAATTTCTAAAGGTTAACTAGTGAACACAGAACACAGTGGGAATACAATGGTGCAAATTTATGAACGCGGTCAGTGATATTAAAAATAAAGCATTATCTGGTGTATTCACAAATATATATATATATATATATAGCCTGCATGGTTTTGGTTAGTTGTTATCTGAATGACTGATTGTACACATCCAATATATCCATATATTGAATTCCAGGGTTTGCAAAACTATTTTGTAGTATTAATCTTAAATGCTTTTTTAGATTGTGAGATATAATGTTTAATATCTGCCTTGATCCGGATATAACAGTGCATTTGACATAATCTGAATCACTTAACAAATGTTAAAGCTAAGCTTCTTTTTCTGTTTCAGATAAGGACATAACTGCAAATCAAGGAACCATCGCACTTGTCCTGTCCGTGGTTTGTGTTTTTCTGGTCATTGTTATCATTTGGTTAGTGCGGAAGCGAAATAAGTTGAGATCAAACAGTTGATGATTGCTGTAGGAGCTTTGCATACATGTTTCAACATGTTGCATTGTTGAGCTCATTTATTACATCACTGACCACAAGCAGAGCAAAAATCTATTCAGTGTACATACAAGCATTCTTGTGTGAAATTCTTCAGGTTAACATCAATTTACGCTAGAATGCTTGAATGAACAGTATTTATAGTACAGTATACACATGCCAAAAAAAAAGACTGTAAGAGGGAGTCAGATGGGTGTGTCTAAAGTCATTTCTTTGTTAACCGCTTATTTATTTTTCTGTTGTGTATTTTTAAAAACTTTTTGTACAAAATTTAACAAGGGGGAATTTATTCACACTTTAAATTTCAATTAAATATTGAATGATTCTGTACTGTATGAAGTCAGTTGAGTTAATATTGTACTTACCTTGACATAAGTAACATTCTAACCATTGCACTCCACACCTTTGAATAATAAGCATTCTTCTAGATTAGCTCAGACACCCAGTGTTTACATTATCAACTGTTCACCATTACTTGGATTTTTTCCCAGTGTTGTCATTGTTGACACAGCTTTTACAGCACTCTTTGGAATCTAAACATGCTATATAGGCAGGTGATTCTCATGAAATCTTAGTTTCAAAGATTTCAAACATGAAAATTGAAAAAAATGTTTGTATTAACAGATTTCCTTTTTAGACATTAAGAGCAAGGTCTGAAGTGTTTGTGATCATTAATTTTAAAAGTTTTACTGACAATGTAATACGTTTTTGAGCATATTTTCCAAAACAAGTCCTTAAAAATCTCAAATCTCATCAAGGTTTCTTTTTTGTAAACCTCTTCTCTGAAATTTGTCACCATAGTCTTTGCTAAAGTTTTCCAACAGTTAGTAAATATTATTTAACCTAATAACTGATAATATATATTTAAAAATAGCCTGTATGATTAAATTCTCATTACCAAAACAGAAGTTCTCTTTACCGCAATTGGCCTTAAATTGTTGCGATAAGTGAGAATGGTGTTGCGGAGGATAATATACCATAGCTTATTTTGTTAAATTCAGAGAAGCCATGATGATTTAGGCAACTTTTATTCAACGTACATAATTAGACATTAATGAAGTAAATTTTTCACAGAAAATTGTTAAAGTTTTTCTAAATGAGGAATATTTCCTGTTACGGTAATAATCAAAATGTCGTTTATATGGTCTGACAAGAGAATTTTGAACTTTTAACTGAAGAAATATAAAGCGATCTGCCTACCTGGTAGCCATCTTTAAGGTGTTGCTTAATTCAAAATCAAGATTTATTTAAAATTTTGTGTGTGTAAAGAGTCCTTAAAAAAATGTTGCAGAGGATGAGAACATCAGTCATAGACAATTCATTTTTCCACTATTTTTTCATTTTTATTATATATTATACATTAATATTTTTCCTGTCATTTGAAAACATCTATTAGAACATATATATATATATATATATATTGTTTAAATTAGAACAACACACATTCAGACATACCTGGACGCATTGCGGTAATGAGAATTTCAGCTGAAAATGCAGTAAAATACAAAAATAATTCATTTATATGTTGAAATTACTCTTTGTTCAGTGTAGAGAACAATATTTTCTTTATGATGATGTTTTTATATATTACTAAAATACATGTTTAATATTTAAAATCATTGGTGTTTTAATGGTTTCGTGAGAATGACCCATGGCAATGGCTTTGAATTTAATGATGAGTTTTACACTGCATAATACATCATGGACCATAAATAATATTTGTGTATTTAAGGGTTTGTGAGGATGATAAAATTACTAAAATTCCCACAAGTCCACATTGCTTTTCTGCAGTTTTATTCTCATTAAATATGTGTAGCTTAGCAGATGGAAAAAAGGTTTCATCTCTTTCCAGGCAGCTCAGCTGAAACCAACATTTTTACGGAAAGCTGACTCAACCCGCAGAAACAGAGTTTCATGAGGGCATCTGATTATCATCTTCATTATTATCCTGGTTATTTAGCAAATTTGGAAATTATTATGTATGCCCCTTTATGTTGTTTTAAACCTGCATGTTTTTCTTCTGTGGAACAATAAAGATATTTTGCAAAATGTTTTGTTGATACAGTGAAAGTTATTGAGATTCAAAACAATACTGGACACCACTGACTTTCACTGTATGAACAAAACATACAATGATTTTCCACAAAAGAAGGAGAAAAAAAAAAAAAAGTCAAATGTTTGAAACATTAGCGCAAGTAAATAACAGAATGTTATCATTGAGACAGTATGAATCGGCTACTTTTTCCTTGCCCTTGAAAATGTTTCTAAACAATGCCACTAGTTTGTTTTTGAGAAATGATGGTTAACATGCTGGGAAAAGGTCATAGTGAAGATGGCAAGAGATTGGAGGTTCATGGGTTCGATTTTATTGGTTTTCTATATCGTAAAAACATCACAACAGCAAAAAGAATGATGCTTATTATCGACAGAGAAATTATTGCCGCCATCTTCCAGCTTCTACCTCCAGCCTCATTTGAAACTAAAAAACAAAACAGGAAAGTAATGATCAATGATGCAAACAGAATTTTGCTGTAAAGCAGCTCTAAAAAACACAATAGTGTCATTGTTCAGCTGAAGTTGATTCAGTTCAATCCAGTTCAATAACTGTAAAGTTCATCAGTTAGGAAATTAGGTCAATTCTGCTATAATTCTGGAGAAAACAGTGATGTCATCATCTAGCTCATCTCAGTTCTCATCTCAGCTCATTCTCATGTCAATGCAATCAAATCATTAATATTGAACATTAAGCACCTACCTCAAACCGTAATTATTATTAAAATAGGGTTTAGATGATTTAACACCAAATTGCATTCAAGCTTCAGATAGGACAAGTAGTTACTTGAGGAGAAAATCCCAAGAAAACAAACTCTATAGTGAAAATCTATGACCCTGCATAGACATGTAGGAAATTCAATAACCCCAAGAAAAAAGGACAAAAGCAGCTTGTGTATTGAACACCTGAAGTCACCCTCGAGCAGCAGGTGAACTGAATATCCAGTAGAATGGAAACTCTATGCTCACACAGAGGTATTGATACATTTCATAAATGTTGTTTCAGTCTAAAAAGAAAATTTAGTGACCTGAGAAATTGTTGTTTTATGTTTTTGGTTGAGTTTCTTTTACTAAATGTGATCATAATATCTGCATTCAAATGAATGACACAATGTAACTTGAATGACAGTTACTGCACAAACTAGGTTTTCAAACCAAACTAGTTGTATGACTTTGTAACCAAATCATCCAGAGTAACCTGATGCTGATGATTCCCACAAATTATATTTAGAAGAAATCACAACCCAACATCTGTTCTTCCTCATATTTTTTTGTTTTGTTTTTTTGAATATGGTAAACATTATATCCATCAACTTTGCATCAATACAACATGTAGCAGTAATTTCATGCAATGTTTTTCTCACTGCTCGTTAAGCAAATAAAGATTGTGTTAAAACACTATGGGCTGATCAATGTTTCTTCTTTTTATGACTCTTTGTCTTGGTTAAATATAAAGAACTGGCTTAAAACAAGACATTGAGTTAATTTCCTTCCTTGTGGTTGTCTTGAATAAAGAGCGATTAAACATAATAGAACTAAGTTTGTTTTTTAATGTGACCTGTTCCAAAACTGGTTTAAACACATCCTGATTCATTCTTTTACAGTAAGGTGATAAAGTTTTTTTTTTTTTTTTTTTTCCGTTGACAGACAATGGACTCTTATTATAATAAACATGACCTCATGCACACTGAACATGTGCCTGCAGAATTGGAATGAATTCACAAACCCCCTTGCATGTTTGGATAATTTGGTAATACCTCCAGCTACTAATATCATACTGTTTAAATCCATTCAGTCATATTGCACTTATTCAGTGTCACTTTCAGACTTCAAACATCTTATTATATAGTCTACATTCATTATGGACAAATCATGGATATTAAAGCTGCTATACTTCCATTTTAATGTTGAATTTTAATATCACAATTTTACTTCACTAACCCCATTCTAAAGTGAATACGTTCTGACATGCAGTTTCAGTAGTTCAGAGTGAAAGAGGGTCTTTACCATAGCTGAGGCACACGGGTCTCTGAAGGTTCTGGTTCAGGAGGTGGTTCTTTAGCGTAAATGTGACATTAACTGCTGGCTTCTGGGCCTCATAGCTGCTCTTAACTAAATAAAGCCCATCTTCTGTCTGGTCATGGAGATCCAGGCGATAGCTGAGGTTCTGGCCGTGTTCCCCCAGCCAGATCACCTCAGGTTTGGGGAATCCCTCCGTCTCAAACTGCACTGTCACAGTTGTGGAGTTCACATGAATGTAAAACCTAGGCTCAGAGTAAAGAGCTGAGAAACACATACACAAGTTTAGTATCTTAGAAAGCAAAGATGTACCAACAAAAACTTTTAGTTGTTTTAAAAAAAGAATGTAATTTTCTCCATAATTCTGTACTGAATAAGCTGTCTGTGTTAGACACTGTATTACTGTTACAGGCATTTGACTACACAAATATTCAACAGATAATTGTATATGTATATGTATAAGACATATTGTATATCAGTTAACATTCAGGTTCAGAAACATTCTTTTGTTTTCCAAGCTATAATAATAACAGGGCGTAAAAAAAAAAAAGAAAAATTCTGGTTATTATAAGTCTAGCATACCCCCGTAGTCCAGCTCTATCTGGTCTTTTCCCGTCCCTTTAGCATTGCTCACTTGGCAAAGGTACTGACCGGCATCCTTAGGTCCAACTGAATTAATTCTAAGGGAGGCATTTCCTTTACCAAGCTCTGAAATAAACAATGATGTCCGATTATGGTATTCTGGACTCTGGCGGTCCAATTGGTCCTGCTGATAATAGAAACTGTGGACAACCTGTGAGTTCTCCGATCTTTGCCAAGTAATCACCAGGTTGGACAGATCAGGATCAGGGGTGAACTCACAGCCCAGAACAGCTGGATGACCCCGAATTGCCAGCAGATACCTGTCAGGAACATTCACCCTAAAAGAGGCTAAAAGAATGTGGTCTGACTTTAAATTTAATGTAAGATTTGACCTCATTTACAAAAACGTAAAGATTTTGTAGCTTGTATTCAGGGTTGAATCATGATCATGACCACCAGTACATTAAATGATAAAAACACCAACAACAGCATGCCACATGGGATCTCACTCAAGGGATTCACTTTAGTTAATAAATAAATATAAAACTTTTAATAACTCAACATCAATAATCAGATGATAAAATGTGTTTTTTTGTTTTGTTTTTTACTTAGAGTAAGGCTAAATACAGTAGTGTAACTGACGAATTTGTTATTTTATTTCTGAATAGCACCTTTAAAAACAAACATAATGAACTTTGTATTGTAGCCTACAATGAAAAAGAATGAATCCAAGTGTTGTTCTAATTCCAGCGGGACAACATGCGACTGCTTGAAAACTAATGGTGAAATGACTCTCGTATGACTGTAATAATGATTTATTTGTAATATTAATGCTCGTAAGGTTCATAGTAATTATACATGTCAAAACATTCGATTATAAATAAGCTTTTCTTACCAGCACCGATGATCCACGTGCAATACAAAAGAAACATTTGAGGCGAGACCATGGCGAGACTGAGCCATGCAAATATAGCAGCAGGGCGAACTACATTACGTGGTGTCAACTACCGTTTTGTTCGTTAAGTTCGTTAAGTTCGTTGCTCGTGTGTATGCAGTTAAGGTGACTCCAACTTAGAAAACATGCATTTATGTTCACAATAATTTATATTGTATGTTTATTATTTTTTAATTCTTATGAATTCTAGTCTATGATAATGTTTGTTCAAATAAATACCCATAGTGGCATGTATTTTCATGACAGCGTAAGTAATGGGTAGGCTATCTTAAGCTTTCACAGACTAGTAAAAATCAACATGAAATGAGCTTTTGTTAACAGGTTATATGTGCATATTTAGTACATTAACATTAGCCTATAGCTGTGTATGTGTTCTGGTTAAACAATTCCAGCAACAAACTTGTGTAAGCTAATATCAAACTGCAATGTTTGTGGGGTGAATTTAAAAGCAACAAGTACACATTTAGGAAGAGTTTTTGACTGTTTTAATTTCTCATTCTGCTGCCATGTATTTCCTTAGGAAAACATTTTTATTACAATCATAGTATATTAAATAGTAGATACAACCAAGATACAATGGTAAAATAAATCATCTTAACGTGAATCGCTGAAGAACCACATGTTTCTTCTTCTTCTTCTTCTTCTTGCTTATTAGCGGTTGGCAAACTAGCTTTTAGGTGCGTTACCGCCACCAACTGAACTGGAGTATGGAACAGCAATGCGGAAGGACTAACGTTACTCTTACTATATTAGATTAAAATATCTTCCTTGATTTCTTAATGTAATATGTCAACCAAGGTCTTTTATTTTAAACGTTTTGTGCGCATGCGTAGAGGTAGTTTCTTTTACTCGAAGAAGAGTAAAATAGTGTCAGCAGGTAAGACAATCATGAATGTTGTACAAAGGTTTAAGTGTGCTGAATTCGAACCACATACTAGTCGTACAACGTTTGCCATATCTTTATATGGCAGTATGCGGTTCCGAATTCAGCGGTCGTGTTTTTCTCAAATGGTTCTGCATAGCTTTATATGGAATCGCTATGTTGCATCTTGTTTTAAAATAAATGTATTTATAAATGTACTGACTTGTTCTTTTAAAAATAAATATCTCATAAACCGGTGAAGTGCTTTGTCTGTTTAGTGGTCGTGATCTTGTGGGATTTTCCACCAAAAATAATCAGTTTAACAGTGATCTCCAAGTTCAGAGCTCGTGTGTGTTATTGGGAAGGTGTGTCCTGCATCATCTTCAGCCTGGAGAGGGCGCTCGATCAGCATCCCTGTCTGTCTGTTCCTCAATCCTCATGGGAACCACAAGTCTGATACAAGCAACACGGTGTTCAAATAGGTCATGACATGGATTTATTTATTATTTTAATATGTTCCTTGAGGTTCACGTATTATATAGTAGAGGGACTCCTCTAACGAAATCCAAATTTTCAGTACTTTTTACTGTATCATTTTTTTATGGACCGTTGAACTTGGCAGAGAATGCACATTTTCTGCCCAATTCACGGCGCTGTTTCTCGGTAAAGACTAGAAGGGATACAGCTACGGACACTGGGCATGCGCAACATTAATATTGGGTCATTTAATTACTGTATTTGCATTTTTGTAAGGGTAGGTGTAGTCGTTAATAAAACACAATCTGATAAGTAGCAAATTAATTTACTGTTATTTTATTGTGAACTTTTGCCTCACTTCCGGCCACGTAAAATGATACACACCCAATTGTTTACTTTCACTTTACCTGACGTCTAATTTTCTCCTCATTATACAGAGGTCTGTGTGTCGGAGGGTTATTTTTATTGAGGTTCTGTAAGCTTTTAACTTGCGTATAATTATTATAAAAATTTCATAACTCTACGGATAGTAACAGAGTAAATGGAAAGTTTTGTTGCTAATTGAAATATTTGGCCAATCTATTCTTAACGATGTTATTTTGTTAGTGGGTACTAAGCTTCTAGTACATTTTCTTTCTTTTTTTACACTAATTGCAGAAGAACTAGAAGTAGGAAGTCTTACTTCTTATTGGGTTTAAAAAATGCTCCAACTTCTATATTGCATTTTAGCTAGCAGTGCAGGTAAGGTATTCAAAGTGTGTTCCTCTAATGTGTCTATAATAGCCTATTACATGTACAGCTGATGAAATATGTGTATGAATATTATTATGTTTACATGCAAATATCTTGTTAAGCATTAAATCTGGATGCATTCTGCTTACAGCTTCTTGTATGGTAAGCGTACCAAATGATCACTTGATTGCAGTCAGGGGTCATCCAGCTGTACTGGGCTGTCATTTCACGCCGTACCCCGACCTTTCCAGCCTAGTTATTGTGTGGCAACGGCAGGAGGACTCGCGGGTCGTGCACAGCTTCTATTATGAACAGAACCAGCTAGGCCATCAAAGTCCAGAATACCACAAACGGACCTCGCTTTATATTTCAGAGCTTGGCAAAGGGAATGCCTCTCTGAGGATAGATGGAGTTGGACTGAAGGATGTGGGTTGGTACCTGTGTAAAGTGAGCAACATCAAAGAAGTGGGAAATGCAAAAATAAAACTTGACTATGGAGGTATGTAGAATTTGAAGTTGTGAACCCTCACTGTCATTTTACAACAGAATGCTTAATAATGAAGCAAAATTAAATGGCATTTGTACATGGATGCTTTTACACAAATGGCATCCGAAAACAGCTGAGCTCTGATCACTGAATAGTCAATCTAAATGTGCGTGTGTGTGTTCTTTAGCCTTTTACTCCGAGCCCAGGTTGAGCATCCATGCAAACTCTACCACAGTGATGGTGCAGTTTGAGACGGAGGGATTCCCCAAGCCTGAGGTGATCTGGTTGGATGAACACGGCCAGAGCCTTATCCATCATCTGGAACTCCATGATCAGACAGAAGATGGGCTTTATTTAGTTAAGAGCAGCTATGAGGCCCAGAAGCCAGTGGTTAATGTCACATTTACACTGAAGAACCACCTCCTGAACCAGAAGCTTCAGAGACCTGTGATCTTCAGCTATGGTAAAAACCCTCTTTCACTCTGGGATACCAAAAGCAAACAATTCACGGTGTGCAGTAGTACTACGGAAAAACCATTTTGTAGTACAAAAAAAGGTTGGGTTCGGTGATACAAAATATCATTAACCTGATTAAAATAAAAAAAAGGAAGTCTATGAGATGTCCTCACTAATATCCATCCATCTTTACAACACAGAAGAAAGCTATTTTCTGTGAAGGTGCAAGACTTTCGATTCATTTGCTGCTATAGGTAAACAACTAAAAGAACAACAAAATGCAGAAAGCTATTTGTGATACAAACCAGTGTTAATTATGACAATACACTAAAATAATATGGTAAGACATACCAGTTTGCAATATCAAGCAACATAATGAGCTTTTATGTACAGCTAAAATAACTGGAAATGGATGAGACTGGAAGCCAGACACATTCAATTTACAAATGGCTGCACCCACTCTTGCATTAAAAATAATGTGGATAGCGTAACAAACGTTTTTGTGTCTGAATGTACCTGTAGATTTACTGTAAATCAAAAAACCGAATGAATATAAAATGAATGTAGGGTTGATCCATACTGTATCTAACAGATGTGTCCGTTTTAGTTCCAGGAGAAGCTGGAGGTGCAGTCACTGTCCCAGTCATAGTTCTCTCAGTTGTATGCATCATTTTAAGTGGATTTATTACTGTTTACATGCTGAAAGAGGTAAGGAGCAAATCCACATTAGCTTTATATGGTAAATGCCAGAAGCATTTGAAAGAATCCCTCCAAACCAGTGGTACTGCACCATAGCCATTTCAACAAGTTAACAATGTTATACTCCCTAAATGTGCAAAGAGAGCCTCAGCCAAATCAAATAAACAAAAAGCTAACTTATAAAAAGCAATATTGGGGTCTTTGAGCTGTAACAGGGCATGGGTTGAGTATCAAGGTGGCTATAAACCTTTCAACGGTATGCTTCCATCATTAATAACCTGCTATTATCCCTTTGCCACTGATTGTTGATTTATTTTCTCTGAATAACCTTAATTGTTTATATATTTTTAATTACTACTTTTGCACTTTTCACATGTTATCATACAAATTACAGTGGTTTCAACATTGTTGTTTCTTTATTCTTTTTACCTCAGCAGCTGCTAAATGTAATTGTCCTTTTAGGTGTACTTTGCATTCAAATCAAATCCATTTTTTTAAACATATAGCTCTATAGAATAGAGCAGTATAATAGTAATTACCACCAATGAGAGGTTATTTCATTTTATTTATTTGTTTATAATTTATGTATAATGTGCTCTGTGACCCTAATAAAGTGAACTTAAACAGAATTTTGTTCTCTGTGTATGGACGGTCATTTCTCTGAGTGAGTGAATGAATGATGACAAACTGTGTTTCAAGTAAATTATTCTGTTGGATAGAGATATTAGAAATCAAAACCAGTCTTCAAAAACAGTCTTCTGACGAAAATATTCTAATTAGGCTATATTTATGATATTATCACATTAAATAAAGCAAACCAGAGGTTAGTGACCTGGGAGCTCAGACTTTTTTGTTTGTTTTTAGATCAGGTCAACTTATCTACCTATTCAATACTCTTGATTTAAATTTTGTTCTTGGTTATGCAGGTGTTGTGTGTTCTTATCAACGGAACCAAAAGTCTTTTAATTTAAAATCTGTTTGCGTATGTATGACACATGAACTGCAGATCTGTAGCTACAATGGATAGACAATGGCCGCTTGAAATGAGCGGCGTTCATTTTGCTTTAACCCATCTTTTTGAGTTGGATATCAACAGGAAGTGAACCTGTACACAAACTTCTACTTTCATTTCGAAGTTGCCTACATTCTGATTCTACATCTGATTTTTTTAGCTAAACATTTTATTCATAGACCTAAATATTTAAAGGTTAAACCCCCCCATTTCAACGGATGGAAGAATCATCTGAAGCTATTTGCAAAATCTCTTCAATGCATGACAGCAACGCCCTGAAACTTCTCTCTTCTTTGGACTTGTTTTTGTTACTCGAATAAGATCCTCACCCCTTCTGAAATGGTGTCAACAAGTAAGACTGTCACGTATTTTGCAGAGTATTTCAAAGATATTGGCAATGTCGTCTAACGTTAACTAAATAAATTCGTCGCCACATACGCCTTGTTGAAGATAAATTGCAGACATCGTTATTAAAGGGCACGTGACGCTTTGCTCGAGTGTCTGTGCAAATCAATCAGTTTACATCTGAAAAAAGAAATTTGGGGGTGTTTTTTCTGAACTGTTCCGAGTAAACAAGAAAAATAATTGGATGATCAGTTGTTTCGCAGTTTTATGTAGTAAAATTTCCATTATGTGCATTTCTTCAAACATGTTGATTGTTGTTTTTAATGCATATAATAAATGTCTGTCCTAATAAATGTTTTCTCCAGGTGAAGTGCTTTGTCTGTTGTTGGTCGCGATCTTGTGGGGAGGAACAAACCCCTTCCTGAAAAAAGGCACAGAGGGCATTGAAGGGGTTCAGAGGAACAACAAACTCCTCCAGTTTCTGGCTGAGGTCAAATTCCTGTTTCTCAATTTCAAGGTGTGTTTTTATCATCCTTTTAAGCGCATATACCAAGTGCTTACGATTGGAGAATTGTAATATATATTTAATTTACTTTTTTTTTTTTTTTTTTTTTTTTTTAGTATTTGGTGCCATTCCTGTTGAACCAAAGTGGATCATTAATGTTCTACTTCACTCTTGCTTCTACGGGTGAGAAGATATTTTTTTTTCTTTTCAAGTTTCTAGGTATTGACTGTCTACGTTCTTAAGGATAGTATCATACTACTATTTATACAGTATAAATGAGCCTAAACCTGGATTCAGTCTCCTGCAGTATATAGGATGTATACTGTGCACAGAAATTCTGTATGATTAATATCTCGATGACCCATTACACAGGTCACAAATGAACAGTGTAATACAGAGCATACTGTAATACTGTCCCACAGTGCAATGCAACTGTTTCATGACTCAGGTTTTGAATCAAGCTGCTAAAAGATAGCAATTTTACACAAAGTATTGGATGCAAAATAATTGTTTTTATTACTAAGATGATACTGGTTGCCAGTTACTGAATTTAAATGCAATATGACCATGTGAAATGTGGTTGATTATGATTTCACTTTTTTAAATTTAGTTAGTGTGTGTTGCTGTTATAGCTGCAAAGTTACGACGCTCAAAGTTCAAAGCAAAGAGAGATATTTTCTTTTAAAGAATTCTGTTTAAGGACTACAACAAACAGCTGGTAGGGACTAAAATGAGCTTCTTCCCGGGTTGGTGACATCACTAACCCTAAAATTTACGTAAACCCTGCCCATGAGAACATGTAACAAATGGGTGAGGCCATGTTATTGCAATACAGTACATAACACAAATGTAATAGCATGTCATAAAAGCAAGATGACAACATAAGTTATAACCATAATTCAACTGAACTATACCGGTTACATCTTCATACAGCATATACAACCCCTGGCAAAAATTATGGAATCACCACACTTAGAGGATGTTCACTCAGATTTTTTTACTTTATAGCAAACAAACAAATCACAGATATGACACAAAAAAAGGTTTTGTTCAATAACTTAACATTCTGGCTTCAGGAAACATACCTCAAACAAATCCACATTTTTTTTATTTTTATTAATGGCATGTCTTTTTCCAGAGCAGTGTGGCGATTTCATAATTTTTGCCAGGGGGTTGTATTCTCTGACTCTGATCTTACAACAGTTACCACACGAGCGATGTATAGATTATCATGACAGAATATGCTAATCAATGACTTTAAGATAGTTAACTCCACATCAGTTACATAAATTAAGCAACTAACCATTCAGAAACGTCCTGTTGCATTCTACATGTTGTCACTTCTTGAGTCTCTCCATCATTGTCCGACTCCGGTTTAAACATAAAAGGCTGAACGGTTTCTGACATTTTCAGTGAGTCTTTGTGAGGCGCTGCTAACACTATGTGCTAACATGACCTCTTGAAACTCCGTCCTGCATTTCGAAGGACACACACAAAAACTGAGCATTTTTGCTCATCCTCAAAAAGTGACAAATTTAACATGCTATAAAAAATTATATGTGGGGTATTTTGAGCTAAAACTTCACATACACACTCTGGGGACATCAGAGACTTGCTTTACATCTTGTAAAAATGGCATTATACCACCCCTTTAAATATTTTAATTGCTGGCAGCATCATTCCCAGCATAATCACTATGCAGCCATGGAAAATTGTATTAGCCAGCATTAGAGTTGGATTTTTAAGTTCTGTTTGTTTTGTAGATCTATCTCTGGCTGTGCCCATGGTGAATTCCCTCACATTTTTGTTCACACTACTAATGGGTAAACTGCTTGGAGAGGAGTTTGGAGGAAAGAGTAAGTAGCTTTAATAACATCATTCACTCTTCTCCATAGTTAGACGGGTCTTTTACTCTCTGTCTCTCTGCAATGTAGGAGCTCTGCTGGGAATGTTACTCATCATGTCTGGAGTGACTGTGTGCGTCCTGAGTTCTGTCTCTGAGACGGACGGCACAGGGCTCCGCAACACAAGTGACCACTAAAACATGCCACTTAAGGCGAATGAGGAGAAAGCTTGGACCTTTAATCTGCTCCAGCTGTTGTGAAACATATTCACCTAAGTGAAAACTGACACAATATCTGTGCTGCTTCTTTTTCTGTATATGCTGTGAACTTTAACCAGGAGAAAACAATGTATAACTTTAAATCTGTTCTTGAACTGTTGGTGAAATCCAAATGTTTTGCAACTATGGAAATGTGGATTGTATGTGGATTGTGGGACATGCAAAATATTGGTACATATTGTATTATTAACAGAAGTTTATATGGATTTGTATAAATAAGGTGAAAGTGCCCATTATTTAAATACCTTTATTTTAAATGTCTTTTACATTGAGGTCTTATTTTGTTAGAAGAAATAAAAAATAAAAAATTTTCAATGAATCACTGTTACTTTGCAGGGTACGTTATTTTAAATGCCATTTTTTTCACCAAAATAATGTCAATTTCATAGTGATCTCCATGTTCAGACCTCGTGTGTGGATTGGGAAGGTGTGCCTCTGTCTCCTGCATCATATTCAGCCTGGAGAGGGCGCTCAGCATCCCTGTCTGTCTGTTCCTCATGGGATCCCCAAGTCTAAAACACACACAGAGAGAGCAAGACAAGGTGTTTCAATGATTTATCTTTACACCTAATTCTAATAATTGCTAAATACGTATGGGTAAGGCTGCAACATAAAATTTCCACTAAATGTAACTTGATATTAGACTATAAAAAAAAAGGATGCATTAAAGGGTTGGTTTACCCAAAAATGAAAATTCTGTCATTAATTTCTCACCCTCATGTTCCACACCTGTAAGGCCTTCATTCATCTTCGGAACATAAGATATTTTTTATGAAATCTGAGAGGTATATGACTCCACCATAGACAGCAATTTAACAATCACTTTCAAGGTCCAGAAAGGTACTAAAGACATTGTTAAAACAGTCGATGTGGTTCAACCTTAATGTTATGAAACAATGAGAATACTTTTTGTGCACCAAAACAAAAATAACAATTCAATAATATCCTCTTTTCATATGCTGTTTACGTTCAGCGCTTCCAGGTTCTACGTCAGAACGCGGGCTCAGTATTGGCAGACGCTGTTCATGTGAGCCGTATTACGCATCCATGTGATGCTGACGCAGGAGCCAGCCAATACTGAGCCGGTGTTCTGACGTAGAACCTGGAAGCGCTGGACATAGGCAGCGTATGAGAATGACACAGAAGATAAGATATTGTTGAATAAAGTTATTTTTGTTTTTAAGTATTCTCGTCACTTTATAAAATTAAGGTTGAACCAGTGTAGTCACGTGGATTATTTTAACAACGTCTTTAGTACCTTTCTGGACCTTGAAAGTGGCAATTCATTTGCTGTCTATGGACGAGTCATATACCTCTCGGATTTTATCAAAAATATCTTAATTTGTGTTCCGAAGATGAATGAAGGTCTTATGGGTGTGGAACGACATGAGGGTGAGTAATTAATGATAGAATTTTAATTTTTGGTTGAACTAACCCTTTACGTATATGCTACCACCAGCAATTAGATATCAGGCTTTTAATAGAGATGGCACCACTGCACTACACTAAAAATTAAAATATTATTAAATGCATTAAATATACCGGTTTAAAACTCATAAACTGACTGGCTCTTGCTGTGTTTCTTCACTTCGTGGAGAATGTTCAGATACCCTGGGTGATGATGGAGAAGATCTGGAATGCCGTGTGTCCGACTCCTAAACAGGAACAGAATGAAAGAATTATGCAGACCTGAAGAAAATCTGCATAATTAATTGAGACTATACTATAATCCCTCTAAACTGATTTAGTTCCATGTAAGCCCAAGTGAAAACACAATTAAGATGTACAACTACAAAAACGAAGTCAAAGTTCAATGCACAGTGTCTTACAATGTCATGTTTGTTTGAATCATGCGGAGACTGATGTGTTTCTCTCTGCAGAGCTGACGTGTTGTCCCATGTCTCCCTCTCAGACACTACAAACTCTTTCTCTCTGTTCTCATTAGAGAGATCAGCTGATGGACTGTGCAGTTCACCTGAATGCTTCTTAATTGGAACAAATAGTGTTACTTTATGATTGAGTTGTCATTACTTTCATTTCATGTGCATTTCACACACTCACATGATTTGTACTGGCTGGGTCAAATTGATCTCTTTCAGGAAGCTCTTCATCCTCCACAATATCTGCTTCTCTCTGAAATGTAACATTTTTAGAAAAGACTAGATAAGATGGGACAAAAGAAGGGGAGAGGTGTACCTGGTCAATGGGAAGCTCTACAGCTGTGTTTTCATCCTCTGCGACCTCCTCAGCACCTCGAACCTCCTCCCTCTCAGAGGCCTTAAACACACTGTGTTTATCTAACACAATTAAAAAATTATCATACAAGACAGACTGCAACAGGTTAATAAACAAAAAGGTTACATTTTATTTGGTAAGTATTTATTTATTCAGCAATCACCTGTTGCAGCTTTAGGTGGAGGTCTGTGTGTGGGTGGGTGTCTGCGAACTCTCACAGGTCTGGCGTAGAAAACAGAGTTCTCTTCTCTTTCTCCTCTCCTTCCTCTCCTCTTAACCAGCCGAGGGGAGCTCTCTCGCTCCACCTCATCTCCTGTGGACTTCACACGCCTACCTTCCCTCTGAAAGCAGACACCATTTACACAAGATATGTTCAATATAGTGGGTCAACGATCTGAAGCCTTTTTGGGTTCGGTTGAACGATGATGCTCTAGAGTTCAAAGCACGAATAAATAATTGTGGATTTAAAAAAGTACATTGTATAACAGAGAAACAAACAGTAATATTATAGTGTAAACAAGTAGAACATTACACAATGAATGTATTATTTAAAAAAAAAAAAAAAAAAAAGTGTAAAGATAATAAAAAAAATAAAATAATATGCAGATTTGGTTTTTACCTCAGGTGAATTCAGGAGGGTGGAGTCACTGTGGCTGTCCTGGGGAAAAATCTTTCTACTCTGAGTCGGATCATCATAAGAGAACAATAACGAACTTCAATAGAACAATTTGTCTTATGGAAATGTATTAGTCTGACACACTAAAAATAAATTTACAGCAGGGGTCCATAAGTCTGAGACTGCATTAAAAAGTAAAAATCTAATTTAAACCTGAAAATACAATTTTGGGGGGGGGGGGAATGAAGAAAAAAATCCTCTATTTATAATATTTTTTTTAATGATTTGTAATATTTTTTTAATAAAACAGAAATATTTAAGAAATATTTTAACTCCGCTGTATATTAAGTGTTAATAGTACCTCAATTCTTCTCTGTAATCCTCTGTCTCCTGCATAATGCCTACAGTGAAGACAGACAGATCCTATTTAACATGGTTTCATTTATACTTGCACTACATTTCAAAAGTTTGGGCTCAGTAACAAAAAATTTATACTTTTATTCAGTAAGGATTAGTGGTTCAACGGATCACAAAACTCACGGTTCGGATCATATCACGGTTATTAAGTCACGGAACGGATAATTTTTCGGATCAGCACAAAAAAAAATGGGGGGTGGGGGGTAACTTTGCATTTATTACGTAGCCCACTTTAACTACTCCGATTCCACAGCAGAAACTACTAGCCTAACTAATACATTATTAAAAGCAAATGAACAGACTGTAAAAAGAACAAACGTACACCAATTACAAGCATAGATAAATACAACATGAAGTTACAAATAAAGTATAAGGTCTAACTGTAGTATTAATTTTCGTGTACAGAAATGTAATAATTAAATGTAAAATGACACTGTATAAATTTAATATAGATTAATCTTTGCATGACAGACAACAGCAGGTATTTATAGGTTGCTGTCACTTTAAGAGTAAGACCCCATGCATTCACACATCCGATAGATACACATCCGAATGGCGCGAGCCTTGTATGTATGTGCGTCTGTGTGCACCGATAACAGCGTGGCGTGCGATACCGAATTAAATCCTCTTTTGCCTCTTCCAGCGCTGGAATGGTTTTATATCTATTTAATGTGTAAACTAGCAAGACAAAACACGTGCAAATGATAACCTTTCACTCTATTGCGGTTAAACTTGCAATTGATCCGCGAATCACATGCGTGCCGAACCGTGGGGCTTGGTCCGTACGGATCACGGATCAACAACGATCAGTTTAACCACTAGTAAGGATGCAATAAAATGATCAAAAGTGACAGTAAATACATTTCTATTTCAAACAAATTCTGTTTTTTGAATGTTCTATTTTAAAGAATCCTAAAAAAAATCCTTTTTGCTGAATTTTTGATCAAATAAATGCAGCCTTGGTGAGCATAAGTGACTTCTTTCAAAAAATATAATATAAAAATATTTTTAAAATCTTACCAACCCCAAACATTTGAACAGTAGTGCATGTGCATAAGAATTAAAGTATTGTTCATCTCAATTATCCACCATCATCACCTGTCCGCGCTGCTGCCTGTTGCTTTGTTTAGCAGTATCTCCACATATGGGAGTTTCTTGAACCTCTCTGTTCCAACAGCAACATAGCATTGCCCAGACTCCAGCTCGTCTGTGGAGGTCACCGTGAAGCCCTCCAGAGTACAGAGCCTGAGAGGTCAAAGGTGAAATGATTGTGGAAATCAAAACAACCACACCATTTATGAGGACTTGCTTCATACGCTCATCATAAAACATACAGTATGTATATTTTGATCACCTGCGCACAGCTCCTGTGCGAAGCATGGCTTTTTCCGAAATGAGGCTCAGGATCTGCTCTAGATTTTTCTGCATGTGTCTGGGAATGATCAGACGCATGGCAGGACTGAGGATGTCCCCGTTCCTAAATACACTGAATATGAGAGGGAGAATGAAGAATAAGCTTGGATTTCTTTGAAAGCATGAGAAAAACTGGTTTAACAGAGGAAAAGCATTATGTTTGTGCATTTAAATGTCTTGACTTCTCACTGTATGATGCAGGGCAGAGTAATGACCTTCCTCCATTTTGCAGAAACATTAGGCCTGACAAGTGCTTTAGCCTGTGAAAAGAGTATTTATTATTAATGGACAATTATATGTATTATTTTTAACAATGAGAATACTTGATTCTGATTAGTCAGTCGCAGCATTCTAATGCCAAATATTTATGTATAGTGACCGTTAAACTGTAAACTAATTCTTCACACAGCTTCACGTCGCTCAAATCACTTTGCTTCCTCTTAATTCTCACATAATACAAAAATTGCAAATCAATATTTAATGTCCATTTCTTTATTTGGCAAGTAGCTGTGTAAAAAGCAGGATAATGTGCAGTCAGTGATTTTAAATCAAGGATGTTGATGCTGAGTCAGTGTCCCCTGCTCTCAAGGCTATTATTAACAGTGGTTTTAGCAGCTCTGTGTGCAGCATTAAAGGGTCAGGCACTTAAACATGTCCTAACAAGCTTTCTGATCTGATATTACTAACAGCGTGTCTCCCCTGGCCTTCCATTGTTGGAAGGGACAATAACACCCCTCTCTCCCTCTCCTCCTCTTTATGACACACACCAACATCCACAGCAACAAAAAACACAAACACAACATAACACACCAGTAAACAAACAAACGGGTATGATTTTTGATGCATAATTACATATATCAACTTTAGAACACCGTAAAAATGTGATTTATAGCTTAATTAAATTTAAAAAGCAACAAATCAGTAATAAGTACTGAATTGACATACCTGTGTTGGCTCCACAGCTCTGAACATTGGACCTTTCTTCAATCCTGCACTCAGATAACTAAACACATATACAACGGACAAACAAATATGATGCATGTTTTAGCCATTTATCATAATATCAAGCCTTCTCCACAATAAATCTGGAATATGGTTTATTGATGAATGATCCTGAATCAATCCCAATAACCCATGTAGTATTTATGAATATTTTGATATATTTATATATTAGCTAATTTGTATTATTGTATTAATTCATAAATTTATTAAATGTATATAAATTTAATTTTATATGTTTTCTTCTTAATTTTAATTTTGTTATGTGCTTTTGTCATTTTTATAAGTTATTTATTAAACTTTTTTTTTTTTTGTATTTTAGTACTTCAACTTATTAAAAATTTATTTCAGTTTCAATATTTTTTTAGGTTTTTAAGTTTAAGCTTTTCATCTAATATTTATATTTTATTTAATTTTCAGCTTAATTTCAGCTTAATTTTAGCATTAGTTAATAACAACACTGACTTGATTTGATGTTTTGTTATTCAATGTAATAAAATTCATACATTGCTAAATGTGGCTAAAGTGTCCAAACCATAGTCCAAACACTGGGACCACGAAGTCTCAACATTTAGTTCAGACCAAATTGTTCCCTCGAAGTAAAAGACAGAATAAATTCAGAATATTCCCATTCTAATTGAATTCACACTTACTCCAGTTTCTTAAAACGCTCAAACCCTGCAGCCACATACTGTGCCCCTTGCTGTAGGTCAGTGAGGTCCGTGACCCGGTGGCCGTATCGTGGCGTATAGAGATTTCGAACAGCCAACGGCGCTCCAATACTGAGAGTGATATCATTAAGCAATGCATCCATGGTGGAGATTTGTCTCTGGTTGACCACAAATCTCCTTCCTGATCAAGAAGGACATGCATTTACACACATATATGAAATGACATGTAGTTTTATTTCAGAAATATATATATACCTCACCTGTCAATGGCTGGTGACTAAAGAAAATTTACCGACCATAAATATTTGTTACCAGCCATGAAATACATGAACAGTATTCCCCATTAAAGTTACAATCGTTATTCAGTCAAGAGCCATGAGTGATATATATATATATATATATATAACCGATTTTTACTCGCATTTGGCACTGTTAATTTTAGGCCCTGTATATGCTTTGACAGTGGCGTACTGCAATTATACAGAAAACTGTTTTAGAACCTGTTCTAACCTGAAAAGAAGGGGTCTCCATTTCTGTAGACCTTCACACTCTTGACGGGAGGCAGGTGATTAGTGACACCAGTGGATGCCATGACCCTAAACTAGCCACATTAACACACACCTGTAATACAAACACAAACAGAGATGAACCCCTATATAGGATAACTTACTTATGCCATCAAAATGTAACCATACATTTGATAACAAAACTGTAAAAGTACAGATCCAAAACTTATTCACACCTTAAACACAAAAACTCACACATTGATTCACTTACAGCTCAGAGATGCACTTTCATGCTCATGCAAATATACACACACTCACAATAAAATACTTACAAAGGAAGCTGATCACCTGGAGAAAAACTCATCTAAGTGTGGTCTGTTACTAGTAGTTGTGCAGATTTTTTCAGTGTTTATTTCTAATAGTAAATCCCTGAGTGTGAGAGACTCAAACACCTCATCCAGACTCCCACCCTTTCGCATACACACACTGAAGTGTTTCCTGGTTGCCATGGCAGCATTACTAACTATGGCGGCGGTGGGGCTTTACAACAACAATACGGAGAAGGTGAGGGAGGGGGAAAGAGGGTTAGAGAGAGGGCAGCAGAAATACTTCAATTTATTAATTACACGACCAAGACTATTTTACATCTATCTCCCAAAAAAATAAATAAAAAAAAATCGCTTTAATCTTCCTGAATAAATCTGTCCTTCCAAACGGCTATATCCAGGGTTGTGCAATAAAGTGTGAAGTGGTTATTCGTGTCCTTGGAGAATTACGCTCCTTATCATCACCTACAGGCCCGAGACCTTTAAACACAGGGACGTAAAGAACCTCTGTGGAGTGATAATGAAGAAAAACCGCCTTTCGTTTCATTTGCAATAAATGTAAAACAGCAAGCCTGAAATTTTGAATGGTTTTGTTTAGTCTAAAAGCCCTTATAGCAGCTAGGGCCTACTGAAAAATGTTTGATAATTAAATAGTAATCCTTAAATTCAGTTATATTTTGTAGATTGTCTGTTGCCAAGTCAATTTTATTTGTATAGCAATTTTAAAAATAGCCTATACATTGTTTCAAATCACGTTAACTTTTATAATGGGCTTTGGGCTACCATATAGTCTATATTTAGATATAGCGTATATTTAGATGAGAGCTGGGCGATAAAATCGTTTTGTGACGATATAAATAAGCAGTTCTGCTATATAATGTATACCTCTTTACGTGAGTGTACTGTATATATGCGGGTAAACATGGATATACTTATATATTCAACTTCATATGGTTGTAATAGTTCACATTTTGCGATATAAACAATCACGCAGTCGAGATTTGCTTTATATACGGTGTTGCTTTATGTGTGCGGTTAAATTTGAATGTAGACCTGTATATCCAACTTAAAAAAATAAATAAATAAAATAAAATAGAAACAGAAAATCCCATCTCAATACTATGTGCAAGTTATATTTATTTCTCAAATGTCATTTGTACAAAAATAGAAACTCTTCTTTAACAGACACATTTATGGACAAAACAAACTTATAAATAAACATGATTTACAACCATTCTGTGCTGTAAATGCTACAAAGAAATGAGAAAAACATCTCTCATAACGTTGATCCGCTTCAAAACTGGTCCGGTATCAGTGTGACACATTCATTCTCTGTTTGAGGGTGAGATACTGCAAAGGAGCAGAGCAGATCAATTTTCTACCATTTTTTTTGTTATATATATATATATATATATATAAAACATTAATGTTAAAAATGATAAACTTCTCTCACTTTCTTTCTGCTACTGATGGCTTGCTGGATCCACAGCAGCTCCATGGCCAAAGTGCTCCGCTGCTGCTTCAGAGAGTCAGGAGTGTGTGCCGTGTCTTTCAAAACTGAATGCAAACCTGGTCCTGCCAAAAACAAAAAAACAAACACGTAAAGTCCAGCCTGTTTTTTTATAATCTTTATATCCTTTTTTAAAATGAGAAATCTCTTGTCATAGCACCTGTCTGAAATAAGCTGCTGTGGCTAACATCTGAATTCACAGCACTGCAAAATGTAATAGGATCATCTGTCAGGTTTCGTTCAACCACGTTCTCTCCGGTCTTTTCTACAATACCGTCCACAGGTGTGGAAGTGTCTCTGCTGGCCGTTTCAGGAGCTTCGTCTCTCTCTGGTATGTGGATTTCAGACTGTGGGAGAGATTTCTCACTGTCCTCATCCTCTATCTTCTGTTCTCTCTCGGAATCAACCTGACAGTCATGGCACTGAAATCTGGAGCGTTCGTACTGCAGCAGTAGACTTTCCTATAGATTACATCACACACATTAAAATCTATCATTATGCAACATTAGCTAATATTGATACTGACATGCATCGAATCAAGCAATCAATCAATCAATCATCAGATGATGCGTTCAATAGTTAAAATTACACAAACAAGAAGATCTGAAAATCAAAGTAATAACGAAACTTTATGGCACAACTTATGTTGTTTTTAAACAGTAGTAGACAGTGAGAGAAATGAGTAATGACAGAGAAGCTCACAGTGTCAGTAAAGTGAGGTTTGGGAATGATGTTTCCTCTCCACTGCAGGTGATCCAATCCTCCATCAATCTCTCGCACGACGTCCTCAAACTGAGTCTGAACCAAACTCAGACCTTGCCTCATCACATAACCGCGACACTGAGCCTGGACAACACGACACACAATTTTAGCTTTACTTTCCTTATACTAAAACGCTCATGTTCATTTATAAAGCACAAACTACAGAAGTTTTGAGAACTTAATTTGTAATCTAATACAGTTTTTTTTAAAAAAAGTATTGATTGTAAAAAAGAACAGACAAGAGTCAGCACTGAGAAAAAAAGGACATCTGCTCCAAAAATGTAGATAAACAAATGAAAATAATAATGTAAACAAAAATGAACTTGCCTAGTTACTTACCCGACATACGGTTAAACAAATTATTAATAAAATACATTTACATTACCTTTAGAAACTGAATTAAAATAATATTACCTGAAATTGAGTTAATATCAGAATCAATTTCTGTTCGTTCATAGCGCCGCTGTGTTTGAACGGCTGATTGTGTTTTTCTTCCCCTACAGACACACCGAGGATCGGATTCGATTGCAGCTCACGACCGCCATCCGCTGTTTGGAAGATGTTTTGGTAATGGGGTCATTCCTGTTGTGCAGTAATTTTATTTACCCATGACCCCAACATATATAGGTTTTAATATATTGGATAAAATGTTGAATTTAAATGTATTTTCTTAAGCCTAATTTAGTGAAAATAGAGGTGAATTTAAAAAACACTACTTTGGTTTGAGCATGTTGCCATTTTGCCACATTTCATGCTTCTAAACTTCTAATATGAAAAACTAGCAAACTATAAAGGAATAATTAAAATGCTTCACACAAAATTGCATTACTTGTGGCTTTTGCAATCCTTTTAATTAACAAAAGATAGTCCCTAATGATATATTTGTGCATGCTTTTACTGTAACATTTGTTAAAAAACAATAAATACATTTCATAAAAAAAGTCATAATATAATTCCCCCCCCCCCCCCCCCCCCAACTATTTTTAATAAATCAAATTGCTCCTATTACTTGATGACCCATAATTGCAAAAGTAAGTCCAAAGTGAGTAAGTTGTTGCATTAAGTTTTATTCCTTAAAGCACACAAATAGAAAATAGTTTATAAGCATTGATAAACAAAAGACATGGACAAAAAGCAAAGCACACAGATATTTTCTCTTTGAAATAATTGAAATTCACAGAAAGAATACAAATGTGATTTTTAAATGATGCTTTCAAATGCTTTAGACTGAGGGAAGAGAAAACAGCCTGTACATGCTGATGCAGGATCAGATCCTGTCATGAATCAATCTGATATAAATTTAAACAGACGTCCCTCAACGCAACAGTACTGATTCTCTATCGAAATAGTTGGAGGTAGGCATAGCGGAGGTCAGCTGTGAAGCGAAGTTACTGCATTATGAAATATATATATATGTATAAACATCAAACTGGTGCAGATCTTTTACTTTTCCCTAAACCTGTCCATTTGTTGTGCTGATGTTTTAGTGAAACTGGTGTAAAATAGGAAGGGGATTGTTGTTAGTGAGGTTGTATTATGGACTATGTAACATTTTTTGCAGCAGTTTTGATCTACATCCACTGTAGATCTTTATTAGATGTTACTGTACTGCTTTTGTGCTTTGGGGTAAAGACTGCATATCTACAAGTTTCAAATACAGTCATTTGCTCCATAAAGAAATGGAATTTTCGAGTCAACTTGTCTCTAACTTTTTTAGAACCTGAAATTTGAAATGGCTGATTCCATTGTTTTCAGTTTAGTTTATACGAAGATAACACACACACAAATACTGTACATTTCCATCAGTGTCATATAGAATAACAAACAACTACTAGCATAATTGTTCCTATATCAACACAGCTATTAAATCTCTAGTTTACAAACATGGCATATAACATATTATTTTAAATAATTGTACTTCAATTTTAATGTACAAGCATCTACAAAAAGGTCCAGTTCCATCATTTGAAAAGTCCCATGAAGACCTTACGGTAAAACAATCAATGTAATCTAGACACTGAGAAGAGGCACTAAGATCAATGATCTCAAGCAGTCCTGAGTGAGTTTATAGCTACTCCACAGCCATTTACAACATCATTCCAGAGAACACTGACCAACTACTGAATGAAAATCAATTGTGTGTTGTGCTGATTGACTGATTATGTAAATGTTAACCTTCTCCTTCACTTCTGTCATTGCTGATCTGATAATTCTAGATCTCAGGTTTTTGAAGTCTGCTCTTGTTTAACTAAGTCATCCTTTACCAGTGATGAATGAACCTGTGGAATCAACTCATTCAAACCCTACAGTAAGTACAGTTACTATTTATCCCAATTTAAACACTTAAAACACTAACAAAAATGGCTTTCAGGCTCAAAATAACTGAAACTGTTCAAGACAAAAAATATTTTGTTTTTTTTTCAATGTCAATAATTTAATTCACATGGAGAATGTGCTTTGATGCTGCTGCAGTCACTTAGCATTGCGTTAGCCACGGATCACGGTGATGGCGCTCATTGAACCTGCAGTTGAGTTGTAGCCATGGCAACTTGGGCTTTGATCTGCACAGTGATTTGATGGTCGGCTGGGTTTGGTTTCCTGCTTCAGGTGTTCGAGGTCTTGGGTAAGTCTTGATTTTCTGCCAGGTGGAGTTTCTGTCTGGTTAAATTGCATTAAGGAGATATGCAGTCCTAATGTTCATCTAATGAACAAACTCTGGAGGTCCTATTACATATAAAAATACTGATTCCAGTATTCTTTAAATGCATGTATCCATTTGGCTTCCATTAGGACACAACTGATCTGAGATGTTTTGAGAAACACAATCCCTGCTTTTGTTGGAACTAAAACTAAGTGCTTAGCTGAGAACACTGAGAGCTTTCAGTCTAACACAAACCCTCTCTGGACAAACACAAATGCTGGAAAAACACAATGTAACATTTTCACAAAATATGTTATTTGACCAGAGTTGATTAAGATTAAAAGTCAATTAACATTGCATTTTATTACTCTTGCAACGTACAACACATACAAACCATAGTGTGAAAGGATACATTGAGCTGCTCAATTCTTCCAGCTATAAGAGGAGAAAAAAACAGAGATGAATTCAAAAAATCAATATAATTGCTGCTGCTTTAAAAAGACCAATCTATAATGGTTGAGCTGACAGAATCAGTAGAGCAGAAGACTTCAAACAATAACAAAATCCTGATGGGTTCTTTTGTTTAGCCTGTATGTTGACAAAAACGGAGCTGATTTGTGAAATACATGCTGTCCTTGTTCAGAAATTACAAACTGCACTGCAAAAAAGCTTTTCTTCTTTACACCGTGCCCTAAAAGTATAGTAATTTAATAAATCCTAAATATTTTATTTTTGCTTGTTATAAACATCTTCAAGATTATGTGAATTATTGGACATCAAATTGATTATAAATGGGTGAATCTCACAAACATTTCCAAGTCATATTTTACCTTAAAATCAAAAATCATATATGCCATAAAAATAAATATTTTTAGGACCATTACATTTTTTGCTCTGTGGCATTATTATCAATATTATTAATATTTTTTTGCCTCCTAATTTTCATTAACACAATAATAGATACATGAATAAATAACTATTGTATTAATTTAACATTGTAATTAATATATATGTATTATTTAAATAGTAAAATACATCTTGGTAGTATTTGTTGTGCTGCCTTTAAATATTGCTGATTTAAAAAATAATACATTAAAAAAGACTGTAGTACAGTAATAAGAATCAATAATGAGAATTATAGACAAATTTATAAGTAAAACATTGCATTATGGAGAATGTGCTTAATGAAAATATTAAGTCTTAAAGGGTTAATTCACCCAAAACATTTTTTGTCATCGTTTACTCACCTTCATGTCGTTCCAAACCCGTAAGACTTTCGTATATCATTGAAACACTAATGAGGATCTTTTTGATGAAATCTGAGAGATTTCCATCCCTCCATTGACAGCTACGCAACTGACACTTTGACACTTCAAAAAGTTCATGAAGAGATTGTAAAACTAATCCATAAGAATCGAGCGTTTAGTATAAATTTTCCGAAGAGACACGATTGCTTTATAAGATTTATAAGATCATAAGAACAGAATTGAATTTAGGTTTTTATTCACATATAAACATTTATCAACTCACACATCAGTTTTGGTAAATGGAAATTCAAGCATGTTTGCTTAATGTGTGCAAGGACCAATGAGATTCATTCTCGTGTGTTACGCAGCATGTTTGAGCTTCCGGAAGAGGTTTGTTCTCATGCGTCAAGCAGGTTCGGCTGAGCTTCTGTTTAAGTTTGCTGATTAATGTTTATATATGATTAAAAAACTAAATTAAATCTGTTCATCATAGAAAGCAATTGAGTCTCTTCAAAAAAATTGGACTAAACTGCTCAATTCATATGGGTTAGTTTTATGATCTCTTTATGAAATTTTTGAAGCGACAAAATGTCACTTGTGTAGACTGTCAAAGGAGGGACAGAAATCTCTCAGATTTCATTAAAATATCTTCATTTGTGTTTCGAAGATGAACGTAAGCCTTACGGGTTTGAACGACATGAGGGTGAGTAACTGATTACAATTTTTGAGTGAACTAACCCTTTAATAGTCTGAAAACAAGCTTAATGACAAAAAAGTGAGGTAAAAAGTAACCTGAACTATAATATTCAGTCATATACACTCTGTTATACTGAGTGAACCACCGATAATGAAACAGTTCACACATACTCTGTCACACTCTGGGCTCTCTACCACATACCACTGAGCTGACAGCTAGAAGGGAAATACTATCAATAGTAACTGTCCAGCCCTTCACAGGCTGATGAAAGAATTCAGTCAGACAGCGACACTTGGATTTGGATAATAATACAAGATTCAGCCACGGGCCTGTATTGAGATACAGGGTATTATTGTGTCCAGTCTTTGAGTATTTGTGTGTGAGAGACGCTCAGAATGCTTGAATAGTGGAGAGAGAACAAGTAGACTTGTGTTCCATCTCCATTAGATCCAGATTCCACTAATGTGTGTGTCTACTGTAAGGTACAAATATAAATGTGTGTGTGAAAGGAGAACGAATGTCTGTGGTTTAAGGTTGGTTCAGTGTGAATGCATAAGATTAATATTGTGATTAGAATTAAAAAAAAGTTCCGGGTTTGTTGTGCTTGTCTTTATGGCTGCACAATTTGGCCAAATATGTTGTGATTTTATATCAATATAATAGACTTGAAAATAATAATGATAATAATGATAATAATAATAATCATCATTATTATAATATTATATTATAATTACTACTAAGCTTCTCTTTTGTTGACAACAGTCGTTTTTTGGGGGGGAAGATGGTTGGTGCATGTGGCGTTCCTAAATGCAGGTTATACGTGACCCAAACTCACAGCAGATGCAGAAATGAGTTCGCATGGAGCAGAATTTACTGAAAAGACACTGAAAACACTGAATCTTGAGCTGTTCACATGTAAAAGAACTTCACTCTGAAACACGCAGCACATATTTTCATTTCATTCAAATGATAATCGCTCTAGGCCATATAACAATTTCGGTTTTATTTCGATTAATCGTGCAGCCCTACAAGAGTTACATGATAAAATGAGATGAAAGAATGTCTCACATTAGAAAGCAGGTGTTCTAGATTGCGGTCCGAAGCGTTTTTTCTCTGGTCTTCAGACAGCTCCTCCACATGACTGTCCAGACTGAAATGTAGCCGAGCCAGACGTTCCTGCATCTCCCTCACATGCTCTAGTTGCTCAAAGGAGCACACCTTACCTGCAAACACAGCGTGTTATACACATAGAAACTGAGACAATACCTTACTAGATTCATAAAACAAATCTGAATCAACTCACTGATGAATTAGGTGGTGTAAATGTGCCACCCTTACACACCTTTGCATTCCTCAAAAATGTCCCAACAATTAAGACATTTAATTAGAGCCCAAACTATTAAAGCTTCTGAATAAAACCCTAGCGCACATGTGTCATACCAAAAGCCTGTAGTTTTCCAGAGTGAAAGTCGTTGAGCAGGTTGAGCAGTCCTCCCTCCATCTCTCTCACATCAGAGACGTCAGTGAGGAATGAGTGCTGGAGCGGCGAGGAGGACTGGGATACACGACTGGGTCCGGCAGGCTGAGGAGCTCTGGGCTTCTCTCTGTGTGGCCTGTATCGGTACAAATAGAACCAGAATCACTACTAGACTCTACTTTTAAATGTCAATTAAAAACACAAAGATCAAACTATCAGAGATATGTTGCTTAGGAGCACACACGCACAAACCTTGTGTTTTTAGGGGGAACCACAGGAACGGCAAGAACTTCTTTAGATGGACCCATTGCCCCCACCGATCTCTTGTACTTTCCCCTGGGTTTGGGGGAGGGGGGCTGGGGCAGACCCAACGAGAATGTGGCGCTCTTACTCGCCGGGAGAACGGAGAGCTTTCGAGGGTTGATTGGTGGAGGAGGGGGCTGGGGCAGGGACACTTTGGGACTCCTTTTCTTCCTCTTGTCCTCCATGAGGGCAGTGGCACTTTCTAAGAGACATAGACAAGAGCTTTCAGCCACTGAAACAACATGATCTGATCCTGCACTCTTAAAAATAATGGTTCCAAAAGGGTCTTTTTTGCAGTGATGCAATAGACCCAGCTAACATAAAATATGTTCTAAGAACGTTTTTCTAATGTTCCCATTATGTTATGAAAACATTAAGGGAACATTCCATATTATGGGAACATTAATTTTGAATGTTCTTTGAAACAATTAGTAACATTTAAAAATGTAAGATGAACGTCCAACTAAAACATTTCAGAAAAAAATGTTTCATGAATAATGTATAGATAATGTTTTTGTGCTAACGCTTTGAGAACGTTATTAATGACTAGATAACTTTGAAGAAATGTTCTATTAATGTTACTGGAAAAACATTTGTTTATAACTTTGTGAGAACCTTACCAGAACATTCCCTGTTAGATGGGAAAGAACCATTTTTGGTTCACCAAATTACCTCTCAGTGAACAGTTCTTAAAGGAACCATTTTTTTCTTAATGTGAAAACATTTTAATAATCTGAAGAACCCTTAAAGAACCTTTGCAGTGGAAAGTTCCATGGATGTTAAAGGTTCTTCATAGAACCATAGATGCCAATAAAGAACCTTTATTTAACATGATGTTAAAAAGGTAAAGGTAGAGTGGGTAATTTCTTTTTTAGAGTCACTGAATGGAATTGCAAAAATATTGTTATATGAAACTGTTACCTGAACACTGCCATCATTGTAAAGCATTAGCAATCTACTTTCATGGGAAAAGTTACTTGTTCAGACTTCAGACTCTGTCTGCTTTGTTTTGGGTGGGAAGGTAAACAGGAGCATTACATAATAAAAAGGGCCCCTACAGAGATAGTTTAAATAATGTGGGGGGCCCAAATTTGAAGGTTTGTCACATGCCCTGAGAGTCCTGTTGGTATCACAATTTCAGCTTTGAAGCGAACCGATTTCAATCATTACAGCATGTCGGTAAGAGCCTGTGCAAAACATTCATAGGTTAGGCAGCAATTATTAATGTCTGACCTTGAGCTGCTAACAGATGGAATGGAAAATTCAATGTTTTGTGTGACCGCATGAAGCCAATTAACAATATCAGAGGTAACATGCTTGATAAATGTCACTGGTAAATGTATCTGTCAAGACATACTTCTAATCATCCTAACTTTGTGGGGTTGTTTCAACCTCCACCAAAACTTTATAGGTTCTTATGGATGAAGTTAGCCCCTCTGGTTTATTTATTCTTCTGTTCTGTTTCTCAACCCTGTGTAAAGAAATACCTTGTTATCAAGCTGTGCTGCAGTGTCGAAATATTTTTAGACACTTCAGATCTCTCTGGGACTCTCCAGTACCTGCTGTCCATCCGCCAATGATTTAAGTCTACCATCAGGGTTTTTTTTATTGCTGTAATATATATATATATATATATATATATATATATATATATATATTCATACCTATATATATATAAAAAAATTCTCTGAAACTGCAACTACTTGGGTCAGGTATCTTGCACTCTGGCATCAATTCAACTATCTTTATCTAAACGTAACATGGCAGCTATAAGAAGATCACTGTCCTTTTAGAAAAATTAAAAATATACGCAATATTTTGCATTAAACTGTAGGCCTATTATTTAAATCCTAAACCTAATAGGGGAAAAAGCAATTGATTTCTGTGCAATTTATATGTTCCTGCCAACCCTTAATTCCATAATGGTAGATTTTAAATAACTTAATTTAAATTAATAAATTAGATTCTTTAAAAAAAATTATATATAATAAATAGGCATGTAACAATACCCTCATGTCACGATTCGATACATATCACGATACGATATTATTCCGATACTCCAAGACATGGTAAAAGGTACTGTTGATTAAAATGCTAAATTTGGTATTACATTGGAAATAGGCTTAGACTTGGTGCTGATAACCCAATGCACAGAACAATTCTGCCACCAGAATAAAAATATTCATGATTCTGAAGCTGAAAATACAGAATTATTTTAGACAAATATGCTTGCACTCTGTAACTGACTAGATATATTTAAAATAATGTAGGTCACTTTTTACTGGTAACATAAGACATTAGGCATTATCAGGACCCACAAATATTCCCCCATTGCATTATTATACATTATATTCAACATTATTTATTGTAGTTTCGTGTAGTACTGAGAAACTCTGTAAACTTGAATTTTCATTTTGGGTGAGCTACACAATACATATTGTCACTATACACGATACATATTGTTGCATTTTTGTATTGCGATATATTGTTACACCCCTATAAATGAATGATGAATACGTGAATTGTACATACTTGTATATTACAGATTATATATTATAATAGTTATTCAGGTGAAGGATTATTCATTGCCAGTGAGCATTAAACAATCTGGGTCAAAATCTAAATTTTAATGAATGCACTTTATTTTACATTGCGTCTTCTTCACGCAAGACAATTTTTTCTTTGCAATTTTAGAATTTTAGCTTATGACTTGATATTTATCAATGCAAGATCTAATGCATTTCTCATTTGGGGAAGAGGTTTTACACAAAATGTAAAGGATTTGCACAGGATGCCCCATAAGGCGCGATGCGCACATCGTCATATGGCTAAACAAAACGATTTACTCACCGGCTGGCGGATAAGGATGGGGCTCTTTGAGCTTTCCAACGCAAATTTAAGGCCCCGGTGTTGGTTTTTCCATCCCAATAACGTATGATTTATACGCGGTCCGTTTTAAAACCCGATATCAAGTGCGTGCTGCTTCCAGCGGGAGCTCTCCTACTTCCCGACCGCGATTCTGCGACTCGTACTATGGTGAAGCTTGGTTATTAATATTCATGAGATGCGCTTTCGCTATTGGAAGGTATCAAAGAAGCGTCCCGACTAACTAATTAATATTCAAGAGCCGAGCCTCAACAATGGGTATGCGTATAAGCAACGTCAAAATAACAAAATTACTATTCATGAGCTAAACCTTCGCCATACTAGGAAAGTGGTCACAATAAGATGCGAGCTAAGCTCCCGGTTAAAGACACAGAGCCTCACACTAACCATTAAAACCTCAACCACACAGCTGGCTATTTATAAAACGTGTTTTAATAAGCCATTATACCACAAAAAGCTCTTTAATTAATGTCTGTATTAGTCAACCCTTGACCGATATCTGTAGCCATTGAGACATGTTTATCGCCATCTAAAGGAGATTGTGGTAGAGTAACGATAAAAAAAAAAAAAAAAAATACCTGAGAAATATTACGATGATAAAACGAGTGCTTACTTGATTTCAAAGGATATTTGTTTCAAAATAAAGAAAATATTTGAATTCTAGTAACAGATTTGTGTCTGATTATGTCAGATGATTATGTAAAAAGTGGTGCATTAATAAAAAACTTCAGAGAAACAAACTTAGTACAAAAATATGATTCCTTTTTATTTCATGGCAAGTCAGAACATAAACAGACCAAAAAAAATGCACTTGTAGAAAAAATAAACAGCTCTCATGCACGTTTTCTGCTCATCTGTGATGACTGACAATAATTTATGCTTGTCTAACTGACTTTCTGATTAGAGGCACTGGCTGAATACGAATATGCTTTTCCCAGAACTATTCTGTCTCTGAGCAGTTTAAAAAAGGCATAATAATTACTGAATAATATTAGAGCTAATGATATTGTCTGATGCCATTTCTCTGAACACATCAATGAATATAGCTGGTAGAATATCATTGCACCTTCCAGGATTATGAGAATATTCAATATTCGAAGTGGTTTGTTGAAGAAAAACTGTTAGGAGAGAGGAAAACAAAAGGGGGAAGAGTGGTTATTGCAATATTATTCCCACGAAGAATACATAATGCATTCTTTGTAATAATATTTCTATTAATATCTACATTCATTCTGATGAGTAAGCAAACTTGTTCTGCAAAAAACAAAGCACTTTCTGTTTCAGAGTTCAGCTACAGTTTATACTTACATAGAAACGATAATGTGAGACATCTGAGGGAACTGCTACGTTATAATGGCCCATGGCCTTATAAACATTTTTACTGTGTTTGACCAAAACTCCCTGTGGCCACATGTACTCTTCTGTCCATCTGTAGAAAAAACAAACACACAAAAAAAAAAAAGCAAAAGAAAGAGATTTGAGTCTACAAACAAAAGCAAAAACAATGTCACAAAGCTTTTTAGCACAATTTAAAAATATTATATGGAGAAAAAAAAAACATTTCAATGAGAAAATGTTAATTTAGGAAAACAGAAAAGGGTCAAACAATTCTACAGTTATGGTCAAATCTATAAGTAACAAAAATAGCAAGGTTTTTTTTAAATTCATTTAATGTGCTATAAATAAATCTGTTGTTGATGGCAACACCCAAGATCAAATGAACATGTTGAAACATGCAATACAATGCATCCATTCTTATAAGGGTAAGTGCACATGAGACTGTGTACATAAACTGAGCATTTCACTAAAATTAGGCTCTTTCTTTAAAAGCATTTGAAATGATTCAGCACCTGCTGTACTGAGATTTTAGCACTAAAAATTATTTTTATCAAAATCCAGAAAAGATACACACAAAAAACTCTAGCACAGCCTAAACTTTTGACATTTCTATGACCCCAGCAGTGTCCCCAGGTCAGACGTACATGTGTTGGAGGACGTTTGAGCAGAGAGAGGGGTCCACCTTCTGCCAGCAGCCCAGATGCGCGGCAGCTTTGTGAAGCAGGTCGCAGTAACGGGGAGGCAGTAGGTGCCGCATCAGAATGACAGAAGTACTGACCGACACCAGGATGAACAGCTCACAGGACCAGCGTTTATCTACATACTGTGTGCTCTATACAAACAGAGAAAAATGGGGATGGGGATTTTTTTCAAATGTGTAGGAATGTAAAACAATTCACTTAAACTCTTCAGGCTAAAAGAGTTAGTTCACCCAAAAATGAAAATTTCTTTCATTAAGCACTCACACTTAATGTTGTCCCAAACCCGTAAGACCTTTGCTTATCTTCGGAACACAAATTAAGATATTTTTGATGAAATCCAAGGGTTTCTCATCCACACATAGGCAGCAATAAAGTCATTATTTTTGTTTTGTTTTTGCACACAAAAAGTATTCTCGTTGCTTCATAACATTAAGGTTAAACCACTGTAGTCATGTTGACTATTTTGACGATGTCTTTACTACCTTTCCTCAAAAGGTGCAATGACGTTGCTGCCTATGTGTGGATCAGAAACCCTCAGATTTCATCAAAAACATCTTAATTTGTGTTCCAAAGATGAATGAAGGTCTTACGGTGTTAGTTCACCCTTTTAAGTGTTAGTTCACCCAAAAATGAAAATTCTGTCATCATTTACTCACCCTCAAGTTGTTCCAAACCTGAATGAATTTATTTCTTCTGTTAAACACAAAGGAAGATATTTTGAAGAATGTTGGTAACCAAAAAGTTGATGGGATGCCATTATCTTCCAACTGTTTAGTTATCCATATTCTTTAAAATATCTTCCTTTGTGTTCAGCAGAAGAAAGACAGTCATACAGGTTTGGAGTGACAAAATGTGCTGTGCCGGGTATTACCGAGTAACACAAACCTGTAATATTCCTTTATGTATTTAAATATCAAATGCTTAATTTTGATGCACATTACCAAAGAACATTCATTCAAAAGTGTCTGTAAGATCTTTTTTTAAATAAATAAATACTTTTATTTAGCAATGACACAAACAAAATGATAGCAAATCAATAATGTTACAAAAGATATCCATTTCAAACGAATGCTGTTCTTTTGAATTTTCTTTTCATCAAATCCTGGAAAAAAACATTAGCTCCATAAAAACATTAATCAGTACAACAGTTTTCAACATTGATGATAATAAGAAATATTTCTTGAGTGCCAAATCAGCATATTAGAATGATTTCTGAAGGATCATGTGACACTGAAGGCTGGAGTAATGATGCTGAAAATTCAGCTTTGCCATCACAGGAATAAATTGTATTTTAAAATATATTAAATCCAAAAACAGTTATTTTAAATTGTATTAATATTTCACAATATTACTGTTTTAACTGTATTTTTTATCAAATAAATGCAGCCTTGTTGAGCAATAGAGACTTATTTCAAAAACAGTAAAACATCTTACTGCCCCAAACTTTTGGATTGTATAGCATTACAAGCTAAGCAAGCTAATATAATTGCCATCTATTTTATTACTCATTATTTCGAAGCGGCTTGCATTGAAAAATGTTTCTTCAAAGAACATGTTGTCAACAGAACCCATGATGCTAAAACCAAAGTTTTGCATTGAGGGCAAATAAAAAAGCCATAAAACTAATACCTGGAAATATTATTTGCATGTGTTGGTTTAAATGGGAAGAATGATTTTTTTTTCCCTTTAGGACAATCTGATCTAAACATAATTATTACATATGAACCACCTGTATTCCTCATCAACAAAACTTGTTCTCTCAGTCCACACATTGTATGTGTTTATGCATATTCGTGCGAGTGTACAAAAGACCAGCTGTCGATGCACTCACCTTGACGAACCAAACAGGTACGAACGCTACGTAGTAGGCACTTAGCATGGAGCTAACCAACACCTCCTTCATCCTCCAGTTGAAGTCCATCTTCAGGTACTCCACTTCTTTGCGGATGAGGTCAGGAGAGAGACAGCAGGCGTGGGTGGGCATGGGCTGAACACTGTACAGCTGACTGGTGTGCTGTTTCCATGTTTCCTTCAGGACGGACAGATAGTCTCGTCCCCCACGTCCCAAAGCAGCTCCGCCCACCTCTTTAGGACTCATGCCGCTTAACGGGGACATGGATCCAGCCCTGCGGAAATCACAGCTGAGTCGGAAGAAAGGGATGTACATTCCAAACCTGAGGGGGAAAGATAGAGAAGAGTGTTGAAATATTAAAATATCATAAATGGATATCTATGACTGTAAATTCTGACTGTTTATGACTAAACATTTATGACTCTGCAAGTTACTACGTTGCTTACTGAACAACCTATCACTGCCTAGTAACCAGCCAAAATACCCTAATTATTCAGTCATCTATAGAAGTCTATCCATCCATCCAAAGATATTTGGTATTGTGAAGTACCAACACTAAAAATATCAAAACTGAAAAAAATAAATTATACATTTGACTAGTCGACCATCATGAGTATCATGTATGCATTTTGAAAGCAGTAAGGGTGCTGACACATTATCAAACTTTTGTGAGGAAAAAAAAGGTCCATTATCCATTACCCATCTATTGTTCAACTATCGATCTGTCTGTCAAACTATTTAACCATTTATCAATCTCTGTCAATCCATCCATGAATCCATCCATCCATCCAAATTTGTGTGACCAACTAGATGTGAAATGCGCATGGGGAAATCCTTAACCTTTGCAAGTAATTCAAGACTGCATGGATTCTTAAAGAAATTACTGGATTTCGCCTGCAAAACTTTGTGACAGCATCTTAAAGAATTAGTTCCCCTGAAACTGATGAAAATTCTGTCATTTATTACTCACCCTCATGTTGTTCCAAACCCATAAGACCTTAGTTTATCTTCAGAAGACAAATTAAGATATTTTGATGAAATCCGAGAGCTGTCTGACCCCTCCTTAGGCAGCAATTTTAATTACCACTTTCAAGGCCCAGAAAGGTACTAAATACATCGTTAAAACAGTCGACGTGACTACAGTAGTTTAACCTTAATTTTATGAAGTGGCGAGAATACTTTTTGTGCGCAAAAACAAAACAAAAATAATGACTTTATTTAACAATTTCTTCTCTTCTGTGTCATACTCTTACGCTGTTTACGTTGTAGACACAGTGCAGCACTTCCAGGTTCTACGTCAGAATGCCGGCTCAGTATTGGTCGACGCTGCACACGTGAGCAGCACAATGCGATGCTGATGCTGGAGCCGGCCAATAATGAGCCGACGTTCTGACGTAGAACCTGGAAGCGTTGCACTGTGTCTACAACATAAACAGCTTAGGAGTATGACACAGAAGAGAAGAAATTGTTGAATAAAGTTAGGGTTCACCCAAAAATGAAATTTCTGTCATTAATTACTCACCCTCATGTCGTTCCACACCCGTAAGACCTTCGTTCATCTTCGGAACACAAATTAAGATATTTTTGTTGAAATCCAATGGCTCAGTGAGGCCTCTATTGCCAGCAATGACATTTCCTCTCTTAAGATCCATTAACGTACTAAAAACATATTTAAATCAGTTCATGTGAGTACAGTGGTTCAATATTAATATTATAAAGCGACGAGAATATTTTTGGTGCGCCGAAAAAAAACAAATTACGACTTATATAGTGATGGCCGATTTCAAAACACTGCTTCAGGAAGCTTCGGAGCATTATGAATCAGCGTGTCAAATCATGATTCGGAACGCGTGTCAAACCGTCAAACTGCTGAAATCACGTGACTTTGGCGCTCCGAACCGCTGATTCAATACGCTGATTCGATATGCTGATTCATAACGCTCTGAAGCTTCATGAAGCAGTGTTTTGAAAACGGCCATCACTATATAAGTCGTTATTTTGTTTTTTTGGGCCACCAAAAATATTCTCGTCACTTCATAATAATAATATTGAACCACTGTACTCACATGAACTGATTTAAATATGTTTTTGTACATTAATGGATCTTGAGAGAGGAAATGTCATTGCTGGCTATGCAGGCCTCACTGAGCCATCGGATTTCAACAAAAATATCTTAATTTGTGTTCCGAAGATTAACGAAGGTCTTACGGGTGTGGAACGGCATGAGGGTGAGTAATAAATGACATTATTTTCATTTTTGGGTGAACTAACCCTTTAAGGTTGAACCACTGCAGTCACGTCGACGGTTTAACAAAGTCTTTAGTACCTTTCTGGGTCTTGAAAGTGGTAATTAAATTGCTGTCTATGGACGAGTCAGATACCTCTCGCATTTCATCAAAAATATCTTAATTTGTGTTCCAAAGATAAATGAAGGTCTTACGGCTGTGGGTTGACATGAGGGTGAGTAATAAATGACAGAAATTTCATTTTTGGGTGAACTAACCCTTAATAATACATTAGAATCAATAGCAGTGGATGTACAGATTATTACTCACGGATAGCAGAGGAAGAGCAGGCTAAGTACGGAATATGTCTTGAAGAGATAAATGAGTGAACGACACAAACTCCATCCTGCAAGAGTCAGGACGGCAAAACGAGCCGTCACCAGGAAGACAGAGTGCGGGAAGGACAACTTCCCACTTTGTGATGCCTTTGGAGCAAAGAAAGAAGGGAAAAAGTATGATAAACTACTAGTTCATTTTTTAAAGCTATTAAAATGACATACAGAGATAAAAGATAATGCACATTACCTCTTTTACAATGGCAGCAATTAGCCTGCGTGCCAGAACTATGATGGTGAACACCAGCATATTATAGTCAATAAGGTGGAAGTTCTGAGAAAAAAAAAAAAAAGGAAATTCATTTTGTGAAAAAAAAAGAAAAAAAAAAAAAGGATTGAATGCTTCTGTAGAGTTTCATTTTAAGCCTTGAGACGTGACTCACCAGAGAGGTGTGTGAAGGTGGGTGTGAAGGTGGGTACCACCACACGGTTTTGTAGATGTTGACGTAATGCACAAACAGAGCTGTAAGATGGCACACAAACAGATGGAGCTCAAACAGGACATTTCGGTCCATGGACAGTTCAGGAATCTTACAGTGCTTCAGTGGCACCACCGTCTGAGTGGCCAACGGAGGGCTGGACATTCCCGTTCCGGAGCCATTCCTGATGACCACACAGATTTGAAATCGGTAGGTTACATAGGAGGCGAATGTTACCATAGCAACAGAACATTAGTTTATCATGTGTAGCATTATCCTCACCTGGTCCGTGACCTCACACCCGTCACAGGTGAGCTGGTGGAATGGTTGCCATTGCCAACGGAGCCTGTCTCACTGCTCAGCGGAGAACGACAATATGTCGTTCTATTCGCTCCTCTTCTTCCTCCTGCCATTCCAGATCCGCCCTTCCCCTGTCTCAATTGGTTACACTTTAGAAACCTGCAGGAAATCAAATCACAACAATAAGCTCCAAACACACTAAGACTGTGTTGTGACAAAAAAAACGAGGTCAGATATACACTAAATCATATCATATAATCGATCACTCTATGCTAAGATTTAATGTTTTGAAATAAGTCTCTAAAGCCCATAGGCTGCATTTATTTGATCAAAAATACAAATGCAAAATACTATTACAACTTAAAATATCTTTTTATTTTTTTATTTTAAAATGTAATTTATTCCTGTGATGGCAAAGCTGAATTTTCAGCATCATTATTCCAGTCTTCAGTGTCACATGATCCTTCAGAAATCATTCTAATTTGCTGATTTGCTGCTCAAGAAATATTATTGTCAATGTTGAAAACAGTTGTGCTGCTTTACTGATTTTTGTGGAAAACGTGATACCTTTTTTCAGGATGCTTTGATGAACACAAAATTAATTTATTTGAAAACAATAATCTTTGTAACATTTTAAATGTCTTAACTGTCACTTTTGATCAATATCATGCATCCTTGCTTAATAAAAGTATTATTTTTAAAAAAAAAAAACATTTTAAAAATTGTACTAAGCCCAGACTATTCCTCTTTACAAGTAATTTAATGCTTATTACAGATAAATTATTCTATATCTTTGTTTATTGTTAATCATCACAGGAAGTTCAGAAGCTCAGATGTTTGCAATAGTACAATATTAATTTTACTATTTCTGCAGTATTCAGTATGAATTGAATGCTGTGTGTGCACAGTATGTAAATTTTCTTTTTGTGGAAGGAATATGTGGACGACCAACTACATTTGACAAATTAAAAATGCAAAAGATTTTTTTTGCTTGTACATGACATATTCAACATATCTAATGAGAACAATAAGTTTGTTAGTAATCCTGTTCAGATGCAGAGAGGATAGTGAAACACTTGCAGTGGCTACTGAATGAATTCATATACCATGGCATATTTACATGTATACTCCAAGAGTTTACAAATAAAGTCGCGTTTGGTTTGTTGTTATTCAAGCTACAGAGTGGCACAAAATGTAGTTTTACCAGGTCTGCAGGACAAAATACAGCCTGAGGGGAAAAAAGTCTTTTGGTGTGGACCAACATGCTGTATCACATTTGTGATGAAACCATGTCTGGACTAGCTTTTAAAGAAATTTGTTTGTTAGTAGATGCTGGCTAGTTCTAAAAATGTTACTGTAAGTTACCAACACCACTGGTCTTGTACTTACTGAGTGAATTGTCTAATTGTCTTTTCACAAACTCTTCCTCATACGTCTTATACTGTAACTGTAGGTTACTTTCACTTGTACAATTTTCTTTCTAGATGCATCGTAAAACCTTTTATGGCAGCAATTGTCAAACCAGTGAGAAGACGCTTGCTGTCACAAGATGTGAAAATGTGATACATGTGCCTAGACTTCATGATCTGAAGGCTTGATATTTAATGTCTAAAATACTGAATCAAAGTTATGTTTTGTAATTAAAGGGCTCATTGCATCAGCGGCCAACCAACCAACCAACCAACCAAACAAACAAATCAAATACAGACAACCATAAAGATCAGCACCACTGGTCTCATGCTCAGTACATTGACAAAGACCCACATGCATGCAGCACTATTGGCTTACCAATGCACGTGCCTCGATGAGGTCTCCCTATAGCAAGCCAAAATAATGCATTTGTGTTATGGTTACTTTTTCACACATTTTTTTCGGTTTAAAACGATAACCAATCTTTCCTGATCGCTCTTGTGTTTTGTAGCCCTGCCTTTATTGATAGCCAACTTTTGCGGAAGCGTTGCTGTTAAACATGTAGGTTGAAAGACATGTAGTTTTTTATTTCTGAAACCAAACTGCCTTAAAATGCACAAACATTTCTCAGGTCTGTTTGAGTCTTAACGCTCATAGAAATAAGTGCATGCTCGAATATAAGACTGCGGCCTAGCACTGTTGCATTGGCACAATCTAATTTCAAGAAATCGGAAAAATGTCTCTTACCACTTTAAACCGTGGAGATTAGTCCGGATAAGGCGACTGTAGGATGTAGGTGGAAACGCACTCAATACTTAGGTACAGAATGAATTATTTTGGGTCGTAAAGGGTTTGTTTTATTTCTGTCAGTAAACGAGTAGGGCTCATTCTGTTGATGTTGTACCACGCACGCGCAGAGAGCGGGGGGAGGAGGCAAGCGTGCGTGAGTGCGTGTTCAATGGAGGAGTGTGTGAGATCAAAGCACATCGTGTGGCTGCACCTCAGGCACATACATTACATTACACAGAACCGGTTTGGATAGGCTAATGCATGCAGTGTTTTCATGCATATTTATTGAACATACTTTATACTACATGAAACAGAATAGCACTGAGCCAAGCCATATCAACAGACTAACATTTTTTTTTTTTTTTTGTGAAGTGTACTTCTCTTCTTAGTTATTGCAATAAAACTATGTATAATGTCAGATTTTAAACAGTTATCATTATTTAGATATTTGTTGTATATCGTTCATAAAATCACTGATACAGTCATTCACCCATATAGTAAGTGATCTATTTTATGCAAAACAGTCATTTATATGCAAAACAGTCAACTATGCAATCACTTCAAATAGGCTCCTGTGTTCTTTCTCTTGTATTTAAAATATATATTTTTTTATTATTATTATTATAATTGTTGCTACATTCCATAAACATACACTAGGCTACTGTTCAAATGTTTAGGGTCAGTGAGTTTGTTTTATTTATTTATTTATTTATTTATTTATTTATTACAGCGTAATAGGTGCATTACCCCCACCTTCTGCTCCGGAGTGTGGAACAGACAGATTTATATTCTATTTAGCAAAATATGTTTATTCAGCAAGGATGGATTAAATTGATCAAAAGTGTCAGTAAACATCTTACAATATTTACAAAAAAAAAATAAAAAAATAATAATACATAAAAAATAAAAAGCTGCTCTTGTGAAATTTCTATTCATAAAATAATCCTAACGATGTACCATGGTTTCTGCAAAATATTAAGCAGCACATTCATTGTCAGCATTGATAACAATAAGAAATGTTTCTTGAGCACCAAATCAGCATATTAGAGTAATTTCTAAAGGATCATGTGACACTGAAGACTGGAGTAATGATGCTGAAAATTCAGCTTTGCCATCACTAGAACGAATTATATTTTTTAAATAAATTAAAATAAAAAATTGTACTAATAATATTCCAAAATATTACTGTTTTTTGATCAAATAAATGCAGCCTTGGTGAGCATAGCAGACTTTAAAGTCATCTAGACTTTAAATATTTGGAAGTTTTCCTAAATATTCATGTATTAAGTATGTGAATTATTTACTTTTTTCATCCTGTTTTTGATTACCTGTGGCATTTTTTTCCCCTTTTTCTCCCTTTCTCTTGGTTGTTATTCATAATGGTGTTGTTCATTGTTCAATAATATAGCTTAGCTATATAAAAAATATTCCTCCACCTGTACCCTTGTGTCTGTTATTGTTCAAGAGGGCGGGTGTTTCTCGTCTGACGGATCGCTCGGCTGCCCAATCAGAGCGCAGACACCGATGCGCACGGGTGCGCGCCGGAAGAACGCTGCAGCAGCAGCAACAGCAGCAGCACACGGGACTGAAATGGCGTAGCGTGAAGTCCACTGCCGCAGCAGCGCAGTGGGGCCAGGCTCACCGAACATTTCAGAGCCTGGCCCGTCGTACTTCAACCAATGAGTATGATGGAGATGACTTTTCGCTCCAGTTCACTCGCTTCCAAACCAGCACGAGATCACCGGAGACAGTGAGTGCACGATGAGTACTGACATGTACTACAAGAGCTTGGCTTTGTCTAATCTTTGTGTTGCAGTTTCGCATTCCAACACTTGCGTCACTCGGTAGATGGTCATGCATTGTGCAGGAGTCGAGATTCACATTATTTGGTTGTGCATTAATATTAATTTTCATTGTTCTTTCAAGCTACTTTGTCTATTCCTTCCATAAGTGCACTAGAACTAATGGCTACATTGTTAAATGAAAATGCAGATATTAATGAACCTGCTTTGTCTTATCAAACAGTGCCCCTCATATGTCTTGACAAGAAGAGAAAGGAACAGCCTGAAAGGAAGACATGACCAGGTAGGTCAGTTTGTGCAGCAGAAATAACACAAGATACTTCCTTGTAAGGCTGGATATTTACACAGATTTCATTCGATGCAGCTTTACAAACTCTTGATATAATTCAATTCTGATTTAGATTTGATTCAATTAATTTCTAGATATATCAGGTACAGTACATGTCGATTCTCAGGTCTCTCTCAACTAATTCTGTAAAATACACAAGCAACCCTGTCAGTTGGTACATTACTAGAATATTAAAATAAAACATCACTAACAGGTTAAGTAAAAACATAATGGATGAATATGTGATATAGTACATATATTTAGCAATTTAGTAATTTTTTCCTAGATAACTAATGAGTTATGGACATTAAATAGCTTTCCTTTCCATAATCATTGCTCAATCGTTGTTTCCGAGGTTGAAACAGCGATTTTGAGACATTTCAGGTACTGTATGTTTCTTCAAAGTACCTTCTGTCACGCCACATTAAAAAGCATCAAAACTGTATTTATTGTTAGAATTTCATTAATTTGAAAGCTTGGACTGTTTTGTATCAAAAGTACCAAAGCACAAAGCTTATTGAATGGGAGGCTGGCAACAAATAACGTTTAGTGAAGTTTTGTTCATGCATCAACAGAAAACAGCATAGACTAAAAGATTGATCTTGGGATTTAAAAATCAATATCAATACATAAAAAAAATATATATATATATATATATATATTTAAATTGAGTAATCGAAATTGTCATTGTTGGGCTTACTTTCTTGCCTTCTCTGATCTCTTTCAAATATCCATTCTGTGCAGATGAGACCGTCTTGTCTTCGTTCTTCAAACTGCCCTCCATCCCGATAAGTTGACTTTCCTCCAGCGTTATTTCAGGGAAGTGTTTGTTCAGCATACCAACTCTCCCTGGTCTATGAACATATCATCTCTGCACTTTGAAGATGACAAGTGAAGTTGTTTTTATTCATGAAAGAACCATAAACTCTTCATGTGTCCAAAAAAACTTAAATAACAACATGATTGTGCCACAGTACAGAACCATTGTCTGGTCATATTTGTTATAAATAAATCCAGTGGACTATTTATATAGTTGCAGGTTGAGTTAAAAGAAATTGAAAATAGAAATATCAAAAGCGCACTTGCTTTGCAGGTAAAACAAATGCACATTTAAAAACTAAAGCATGCAAGCAAGATGAAGTAGCTTCATCCAACAATTTTATTATCTGCAGACTAAGTGCCTAGATGCGTCTCTTTTTAACAGCTCCTGTCTCTCAATTGACTATTTCCATAACTTAGTTTAGCTTTAAACCTACAAGCTTGGTCATTTATTTAGTCTTTGAAAATGCCTGAAAATGAGACGACAAACTGTAGACAGAAAGCTCTCGTCATTTTTTTTGTTCTCTCAATTCAGAACTCATATTGGTGCTTTAGCAAAACCATGAACCATTCTTTCATGTTTTCTGTCTACTTGTACTGACATACCAAGATAGACAGTGGCACACTGACCCAAGCATAAGCGTTATAAATTCCACAGTTAAACCTTCTAGTGGGGGTGAGTTGCTAATGAGATGCAGGACATAATGAAATATAATTATTTTACTACCTCAGAAGTTACCACAGCTCAGACCCACACAGCAAGCGCTCTAATCAAACAATATTCACATTTTTTTCTCGCGGTTATATAAATATAGTCATTGTCTGTTAAATGGTTTGGTAATCCGATAGAAGAGGAGTGATGATGATTCTTTTCATGTACGTTACCTTATTAATAGGTGTAGGAATATCACACAAACCGTATAGAGACCATATAGTTCACTGGTTGTATATTTGTCCTATAATTTCTCCAGGAGAACATGCAGGGCGAGATAAACTAGTCACTTTCATCCAGTAACATTCTCATGGTTATCCTTCTCATTAGGCCTGAAGAAAGGCAGTAGAATGGTTACATGTTAGGCCCTGGCCACAACGTTTGAAAATAGTTGCTAGTATGTTTTTAATGTAATATCTCAAATACATTAAGGCAAGTTGGTCTCTGGGTATCTGACACAGCCTGTGCTCCATCCTCAGCTACAGTGCACTGTGAAAATAGGAATTTAACTTCATCTGTAATGAGAAAATGTACCCAATTTTTGTTTTGTTTGTACAGTAGTTTCTATCATAATGATTGGTAGAAATAAAGGTGTTAAGTACGCAGTAAGTATTTTCATGGAGGAAGAGTAGTGAGGCCTCAGTGTGGGAAATGTGCAATATTCGTTTCTTTCCTTTGTCTTGTTTTGAGATGAATATGTATATTGTACAAACAAGTGACAAGTTGTTCGCAAAAACAACAAAATCACCAATGTCTTCCATTAAATGATGTATAGTTTCATCCGCTTGCTTTAAGGTGGCGGGATTTGTAGTGCCAGCATAAAAGTGGCCATGCATGTACGGTAGCGATGCTTGCTGAGTTTAATAGTCGTAGTGACATTCAGTATATGCTATAATAAGTCGTTTAGAAAATAAATTAGGCTGACAAAGATTTAGTTAGTAACCACCATGGATGCAGCATCCACAACTTGATCGATTTGATTAAGAGGCGGCTAGGTGAGTCATTTTCACTTGTGCAGAGTTTGTTTTAGTTTTTTAATTAACAAACACGGTTGTTTATTCATGGGTAATCACTATTAGTTAATAATAATGTGTTGTAGCATGCTGAGGATTAGAACAATGGCGGTTGGTATTGACGTGCGGCTAGCCATGTTGAAATACATGTATATGTTTCATAAGCACTGTGTGAGTTTGTCCTAGTTTGTACTGTGAAAAATTAAGTTCTGGGCCCAAAATAGTCGACTTAGATCAAAACGAGTCTCTAAACAAATTAGTCGATATTACAGGTATTGAAGAGTTTCATTCGATACCTGTTTCAAGATAATTCCTTATTATGGAAACAAAGACTTTTGCTAAAACGGAACATCCTGAAAGTTTTATTTGGTCTGTAATAATAGGAGAATACAGTACTCTCTTCTGATTAGAAAGGGTAACCTAGAACTGTGTTTGTATTCATACCTCTAATATTGCATTCTCCATCAGGTATTATTGTCTCAGACTAGAGCTGTGGGTAGATTATTCCTAGTAGCAGAAACTCTCGATTTTAAAGTAACATGTAGAATATTAAGTGGCATAAAGCAATTATCAAAGCATTGTAATGTAGATAAATACCTCAATGACTGGAATGCAAACTATATTTTTAAATATACTCGAAGATATGCAAGCCATGATGTGTATTACGTTCATGATTTAGAAGCAATAATCAGTTTATGCATGAATTATAGTGTCAGAACAGTTCAGTGGTGTTTGTGAAATAGAAATCTGTAGCATATTTGTGAGTGTAGTAAGTGTTTTTTTTCCAGAACAGTCCATTGCTCATACGGAACTATTTACATTTCGTAGTACAAAACAGCCCCATTGTTCACTTACACCAAATAAATATATATGAAGGTAGCACTGAGGGTGTGACAAATATTAATATAAAGGATTTTTTTAGGACAGGCGGCGAAAGTAGATAGGAAATATATATATATATATATATAAATATATATATATATATATATATATATATATATATATATATATATATATATATATATATATGCAGGGCCTATGCCCTTTTATTGACTTTGCATGTTTACATACAAACCATTGTGGAACGCACATAAGCTGTATGCTTATTTACAGCTTATTTTCATTGACAGCAATATGAGCAGTGTTCTGGGTAGCAGTTTGTAAAACTCTGATGATTCATTATATCAATAAATCCTGGGTAAATAGAATATACCACAAACCGGAGAGGATCCATTTGGGAATTAACATGTATTTTTAATAAGAGTGCAAAAAATAACATTTGCTGATGCATGGTAGAAGTGGATAAGAAATGTTTTGTGCTGCATGCAATAATTGAGCTTTGCTTGAACATATTTATGCAGAAATGTGATAAAACAAAATCTATGAGTGGACCAATGTTGTGATTTTCTTTTTCAAATGCATGAAATCCCAAAGGTTTATCTCTACTGTAAATTATTCAGTTGTATTCATTAAGAAATGTTACTTTTTGGATTTGAATATTGTATGATGAAAATCAAATTGTTATGAGTCTGTGATTCGAGGCAAAGTCGGATACAGTAAGTTTTAGCAAAGCCTTAACAATTGTGAGTTTAAATGGAAAAACATAAAAATAAAATTTGACGACTTATTCTTGTTCAATGCAAATAACGCAGTTTAAATAATATAAGTTTCTATGCTTTGCTGACCTGATGTGTGTTGCTGATTTTGCCTCTGAATGTGAAACTCTATGCTTAGTCTGATCTATGCACTACAGATGCACCCCGCATGATTTTGTACAAAAATATGAAATTTTAGCAATAAAAAAGCAGCATGGTGCCAATCATAAAATGTGTGGTTTCCTTTCTTCAGTGTTATATTTTTCAGTAGTGTAAGAGATCACAGTAGACTTTTTTCCCTGCAGTATTACAATATCTTTTTTATTTATCATAATACCATTCTCTTAACATAATGTAAATAAATGCAACACATAGTAACCAAGCTAGTTAATGTTTCACACAGTTTTGAAGAACCAAACTCCTATTCAATACATACAAAAATATATACTTTATTTCAACAGTTACAACAAAAAAGCTGTACATATCTTTAGTCTACATTGTGTGTGCACAATTTTTCCATCATTCCCTCCAGAATTTTCACCTGCTTCAACTGAGCTTCTAAATCCTGCTTCAGCTAGAAAAAGGAGAAAGAAAATCCACAATGTTCAGTCAACTCAGTTGAACTTGAGCAGCTGTAAAATATAATTTAATAGAATATACTGTTGCTCTCCTGTACAATACGCAGTGAATGCATGAGAACATAAATACAAACCTCTTTAATAGTTTTGTCCATGAGTCTGTGTTTGAAGTTGATTTTGGAGGCTTTAACACATGTGCCACTTCTTAACATGTAACTAAAAAAATATAAAACAAAAAAATAAAAATATGGCATGCAAATCCTTCACATTATTTGTTACATCAATTCTGTTAGTGTGCACATTAATACAAACTATTCCCACCAGTTTATCAGCTCTTTTCGTAAAAGGAAGAGGTTTCGTAAAGCAGACAGGTGCTCTGGGGTGGAGTGAAGAACCAGGCCAATAGTACCATGACAACCAGCACAGTGAAGAATTTGGTAGGTGCTACAGATAGAGAAATCACATGATGATGGGACATCCATGTTGGACGTGAGCTGAGATCAATAGAAAGCAGTACTTACGAGGAAGCCAGGTGACTGTTCAAACTCATTTCCAGCTTTTTATTCACCCTCACATCCTCAGTAACATCTGCAAAGGGAAAGATTCAAATGTCTTTTCAGTGGTTATAACAAGACATCACGTGTTGGTGTATTTTACACACATTTTCATGACTGAATCCATATCTACAAAGTTTTTAAGTCTGCATGCTTTTAAAATGAGCTAAACTACAACTTACTCAAACAAATGATACTCTGCAGGCACTGGACTTCCCCGCAGATGCCGAGAGAGTCTCCAAGCACTGTGTTGCATGTCATACACTGGAGAACACTGCAATTCCTATAGTCTACCATACAGATTTCTCTGTCCTTCACCGCTCTTAGCTGATCTGCAATTGAACTAGTCTGTGTCGAGTCACATGGACCGATATCATAAGAGCTTTCGAGCACACTTCGAGTACTGTTCGACATTATTACTTTAGCAACTTTTGTTCTTTCTTGCTCTGCTCAGCTCACACAAGTTCAAAAGACGCAACCACGTTAATAATTCATTTATTGGCTTGAACTTTAGGTGGCGCCCTAAACCGCTCACTCAAACCCCGCCTTTGCCAAAGCCTTTAAGCCAATCAAAACCAGCGAGACATAAACGCCGCTTCTTATTGGATGTAGTGGAGTGTCGTCTTGGGCTTCTCAACTAATCATCTAACGGAGAGGGCTGTTTTTGAAACGCGGTATTTTTCAAACGGCAATCACACCTAAACAAACCGATCTGTACATCAGAGAGTCGATATTACGTTATATTTCTGCAGTTTACAGTAAGTTTATCCACAATATGGATTTGGACTCGCTTAAATATGCGGAATTGCAGCGCCTCGCTAAAGAAGTTGGAATGAAAGCGAATATGAAGGTAAATCGCGTTTACTGAGTTAAAGTGATGCAGTGCTGTTTACATGCAGCCAACCCATGTGTACTAAATGATCTGTATCTATATTTCTGACGTCTTTTGCACTGAACCACAACGCTTAGTTTGTGGCTGTAGGTTTTATATTTTCTAAATGTTCGGTTTTAATTGCTTTTAGGCTGAAAAGCTGCTGAAAGCTTTAAAAGAGCATTTTTCAAAACAACAACAGCAGACATCGGAGAATGTGAGTAGCATCTTTGTGTATTGTCACCTATAATCTGTTTGAAACGTGAATATTTGCATTAACAAGCAACACTGCATTGTTGCAGGGAAATGATGCAGCCACCGCCGACGCGCACGATGCTGTTCCGCCCGTGGACGAGCAAAGCGCGTACACGGCAACGTTTGTGACCGAGCGCCGAGGAAAAGGCCGCACTGCCAAGAGAAAGCTCAGTGACTCCACACCTGTCACTGCTCAGGTATACATTGATATTTTTTTTTCTTTATTCTAATATATAAACATTATATAACTTTGTAATTGGGTTTTGTAATTCATTTTTTTATATGTAATATTTAGACTGAAGAAAAGCAGGCACAAGAGGAGAGCCGAAGGGGCTCCAAGAGAAGGAAGGTGTCCTCAACCAAGGTGCCCTCCTCTCTGATTCCCCCTGAAATTTCTACTAAAGAGGATGCTGTGGAGAAAGCACTAGAATCTGGGGAACCCAATCCAGGATCCGAAGATGCTCCTACAGAGCCAAGTGTGAAAGGTGAGCCTTTAAGAATTATATTCCATTTTAAGTTGATCATGGAGAGTAGATATTATTAATTAACCTTTTAATTACAATCTAATAGATGAGGGAGGTTATTTATTAGTTTGTGCTTGTATACTGTGATGACTTTTAATATGTAACGTATATTTTGCAGGTGTGGGCAGAAGAACGGTGGGTAAAATCCCCCGTCATGAAGGGCTGATGAAGAGGAAACCTACTCTGCGGCCGACAACTCCTAGTAATAAGATCCTTCCAACTTTATACGCTAAAACAAAATATATTTTCCAGTTCCTGTAATATTCAAAGTCAGTTTCTTGTTTAGATGACTTTTCCATCTGAGCTTATTTAAGATTTGTGATCTCTGCCCTTCAGTAATGTATTTGCAAATCTCTTTCCCAGATTTCAAGAAACTCCATGAGGCTCATTTCAAAAAGTTGGAGTCCATCGATTCTTATGTGCAAAGGAAGAACAAACAAATGGAGGTGCTCAGGAATTCAGTCAAGGAGCTGAAGGTAACATTGACCTAGGGTTATTATCATTAACAAACTATAAAAACATTTTATTTTAGCTGAAATAAAATAAAATAGAAATATTAAATGAAAACTTAAGAATTTTGCTTTGGCAACTAACTGAGATAAGTTTAAGTTGAAGCACTAAAACCACTAACTGGAAATATATAAAAAGTAAAACTGTAATTTTTATTAATAAAACACATAAAGCTAAATATAAACATTGAAATATGCTAATTCAAAAGATTAATTAAAAACTATAATGGTATATTAAAAAAAAACACCAGTTTGAGAATGAGTTTATATGTCTGAAGTATTATTTAGGGGTTTATGCTTTATTTTGAGTTCCAAGTGTTATTTATTAGTGGTTTATATTTTTATTTTTGTAATTTCAGACACTATCAGAAAAGACGCTGACGAAATCGGTCGAGACAAAGGCTCAAACAGTAAGTCACCAAACAGCTAATATCAGCTTTAAGGATCACTTTTTGAATTCACATGCATCCTGAACATAAATTTGTGTCAAATATTATTCAATTAAATTAAACTGGCACCTCTTTCTAAAACTGTAAAAAGAAATCTCACATCTTGTTGGATGAGAGTTGTATTGTGTCTGAGTCAAACAAGTTTGTTATTTCTGTAAGAGGTTGACCTGAATCATAAACAAACTTTGGTATTGTCTCCCATTAGAAGGTGCCTGCTAGCCGAGCGTCTCTCTTCAGTCCTGAAGTGCAGAAGAAACCAGTGCCAGAAAGACGCAGGCTCACTCAGCAGTCTGCTAGCAAGTCTGCATTGAAGGACAGCTCCACTTTTAAGCCAACCGTCCTCACCACCAATAAAATCAATGTCAGGTAAATACATCAGTATGCTTTAATCCACTTACATTTATAATGCTTTAGTATTGAGATTAAGTTAAATACAGGTGCTAAAGCCAAGCATTGACAAGTAAAGTGACTTTCACTTAACTGCTGCATTTGTGTCTAGGTTCACGCAGGCCACTCAAGATAACGAATACAAGCGTTCTCTGGTAAAGACTCCAGCTCGTATGTCTCCTCTTGTCCCTCTCACCTCCACTCCGGGAAGAAAATCTAATGTTCATACCAAACCTGAACTTAATAAAAGTGTCAACGCCATCAATAAAACACCTGGTATGAGTAATACCATTGTGTTGCGCTGATCATTTTATTGATTTTATGAACCATTGGTTTCATTTGTAGTTTTTTTTTTTTTTTTTTTTTGCAGGAGTTACTCCATTTGTTTTCAATGGGAACAACAGCGTGTCAGTCACGCCTGGTACCACCAAGAAGAACGCATTTGATCTGAAGGCCAGTCTCTCTCGTCCACTCACCTACAAACCGCACAAAGGTTTGTCCACACTAAGACAAATATATAATTTAATGTCTAGGACTCATGTGTCAGGCAGTGCTTTCTTGAATTGAATTGTATATGCTTGCTAATCCTTGTCATCTTTTATTTCTGCAGGAAAACTGAAGCCTTTTGGAGATGCACAGGAGAATACAGCACTTAATAAATCTCAGACTGTTCCTTCACACCAGAAAAACTATAAACAGCACCAAGTTCAAACCAGGTTAGATGCTTATTTTGGTTATGCATTGAGGTGCACTACTGTTCAAAAGGTTGGGGTCTTTTTTTTTTTTAAGAAATTAATATTTCTATTAAGCAAGGCAAGGATACATTAAATTGATCAAAAAAGACATTTAAGACATTGTGTGTTTTTTTTGTTTTGTTTTTTCCTGTTTCTAATTCTAAATGATTTATTTTAAATAAATGCTGTTCGTTTCACCTTTTTATACATTAAAAAATCCTGGAGAAAAAGTATCACATTTTCCACAAAAATATTAAGAAGCACAACTGTTTTCAACATTTATAATAAGAAATATTTCTTGAGCACCAAATCAGCATATTGATTCTATCAGCATAATGATTTCTGATGGATCATGTGCAAATTCAGCATTGCCATTATTTTAAAATTTAATAAAATAAAATAGAAAACATCTCTTTTAAGTTGTAATAATATTTAATTAAATAAATGCAACCTTGGTGAACATAAGAGACTTCAAGAACATTAAAAAAATCTTACCGACCCCAGTTCAAGTACTTGTGTGCATTTGAATTTTATCTGTCTCAGACTTAAATAAAAGGTAATCATTGAATATTATTTGTTTTTTTTACCTTCAGAGAAGAGCGACGTGTCAAGCACACAGAAGACCGAAAACAGAAGAAAGAGAAGATGTTGGGTGCCAGACGAGGCCTGGTTATGGCCTAACTCCATTGTTTTTACTGTTTTGCCATCTGACACTCACTTCTACATGTTTAGCTTTGGTCGGATTTGTTCCAAACTGTTGTACATTTTTACTCTTCTGTAACCACTTGTTTATTAACATACGTTAATTTACAGTGAGGTAATCAAACAAAATCTTTTTTTTTATCCATTTTATAGATTTTATACTTTTGAAACATTGTTTTCAATGTATGTGTGAAGAGATGCCCTGATAAATTGTATTTAGAATGAATGGTTACATCTGTACTGGGATAAAAACAGTAGTCACTCTAAACATTGGTCACACAAAATGTCTATTTGAACTTGAGCAATATTCATAAATTATCATTTTGTACTTCTTTGTCTTTCATGTGGTCATTTTTTTTTTTTTTTTGTGTATGTATATATGTGTATGTTTAAAAGACGCCAGCCTTTAAAAAATACATCCAATGTCTTTTTTCCCCCTCAAAGTTTTTATTAATAAAACACCGTGTTTGTTATCTGTGATTGCTGAATCCTCTTTAATCCAATTAGACCTCAGGGTTTCTCTTGTAAAGCTCATATGCAAACTCCTCTGTGTGGGCAAGGTCGTTACACAGACCAATGAAGTCAATCTCCAGCTGAAATGGGCCGTCTGCTTTGTCCCCCAATGTAAAACCAATACTCTTTACCTAAGAGCACACAAACAAGTTTTGAATCTGAGGTATAATGAATTTGCACTACAATGCTCTCATAATAATATCATCAGGAAATAGAAGGATAAACGATTAGATATTCATTTCAATTACTAGATGAACTATGAGGAAACACAAAAGTCATGCTGACCTTATCTAACCAGAGGACATGCTGGTTATCCTGTATTCTTCCACGACTGGAAAGGAAAAACTTGGAGAAAGGTATCTGTAAAATAGAGTGATGGTTTTACAATTATTAAGCAAGAGATTTAGACTGCAAAAGTTTGGGGCTGGTAAGATTTTTTAAAATAAGTTAAATAAGTTATGCTCACCAAGGCTTTTATTTGATCATATATACACAGTAAAAACAGTAATATTGTGAAATATTATTACAATATTTTAACATATTATAACTATAACTATTTTAACATATTATAAAATGTAATTTATTCCTGTGATGGCAAAGCTGGATTTTCAGCATCATTACTCCAGTCTTCAGTGTCACATGATTCTTCAGAATTCATTTCAAGAAAATGTTCAAGAAACATTTCTTATTATTATCAATGTTGAAAACAGTGAATATTTTTGTAGAAACCATGATACTGTTTTTTCAGAAATCTTTGAGTTCAAACGAACAATATTTATTTGAAAAGGAATTTTTGTAACAATCATGTTTCCTTGATGAATAAAAGTTTCTTACTGACCCCAAACTTTTAAGAGATTCATATTAATAGATTCAGTTGGATGCACTTCCATATGAACTGCAGATGAAGTGTCTTCTAGATCTTCATTAATGTAAATTTCTTAAGACCTGCCTTAACATCCTGCCAGTAGGGTCCCCCTCTAGTGTAGAGGAAGTAACTGTAGATGTCATCTCTCTGATGAGAAAAGAAGGTCTCAGCGGACACGTTTACCATCCACGGTCTTCCATCTCCCCGGATACGCATATGTAATGTGTTGAAACTTGACCAGTCGTAGTTCTTTTTTCTGTCAAATGAGGCCTGCAGCAGAAATAAATATTTTAAAGGTCAAATTACATACTCTTGAAAGCCATGTTTCTAATTTCTAATGTCTTCAAATAACTTGCAACTCATGAATTATAGTGTTTCAATTGTACTTTCTTCATTAATTGAACAATTCTAAATTGAAAACACATTGCCTTTCAAATGTTTGGGGTAAATCAGATTTTTTAAAAGAAATTAATACTTTTATTCAGCAAGGATGCATTAAACTGATCAAAAGTGACGAAGACATTTACAATGTTACAAAAGATTTCTATTCCAAATAAATGATTAATGAAAAGTATTTTATGGCAATATTTCACAATATTACTGTATTTTTGATCAAATAAATGCAGCCTTGGTAAGCATATAAGACTTCTTTTACCGACCCCAAACTTTTGAATGGTAATGTAAATCCAAGATTCTGTTTAAACCATGTTTTTAATGTAATTTGTGTCCTGTAGAAAGCTCAGTCTTTATTTATCATAAAACCAAGCAGACAGCAAGAAAAAAAGAATTGAATAAGACGTCTGAAATATGATGAATAAGGAATCAGATTATGGATCAGACAGAGAGATGTACTGTACTGACCAATGGTTGTTTGGAGCGCAGAGTGCAATATCCACTGTATCGAGTCTCTCCATCACGGGGAGGCGCGGAGCACAAAGTTCCATACAGAAAACATGTGGTGTTGTTCTTTCCCAGTTTGATGTATGCCACACTGTGGCCCCCAATCTCCTGATCAGATGACACGACCCACTGATCGAGACTCTCCGGCCCACGGAACTCCCACTGGACACGAGTCTGTTCCAGCATGTGCTCTAGTAAAGGCCTTCCTTCCGGTCCAGTCCAGCGCTGGACAAATTCATCCTTCAACAACCCAATGTGCTTCTTGATACCCTCCACACCTTTGGAGAAATCAAAGTGTATCTTTTGCCAAGGCCAACGGGTGTCTGGGGGCTGACCCGGTCTGCGGTAATCTCGCTCATAGATGCTCCTGGTGCTCAGTATAGCTGAACATTTGAGAGTGGATGGAAATAACAGTGTCCGCCTGTGAATGACACCATAAAATGCTCTCCTTGACACAGCCATTTGGTCAGAGTAGCTCTTGTGACCAGAGCAGTAGAATGCTGAAAAAGTTAAAACATCATATGTAAGGAAATGCATTTTTATATTAACCATCATATGTCATACAGGTTGATCTTTTGGATTCAAATGTTTTCACTAATCCAAATGAAAATGTCAGTCAGCTAAAGTAGTTTTTTTTTTTTTTTTTTAAATTGGGCTCTAGGAATCCCCAAGAGGTCACAAGGAAGTGCTAAAAGGTCTGTGGAAAAGTTTAGAGAGAAACAAAATTACAAGAAAATAAATAATAACTAAATACAAATAGATTAAAATAAAATTACATATTAGATTCAAATAATTAAGTAAACAATTAAATGTGATTAAATTAAATGAGTAAATAATAAAAACGAGATTTAAACAAACAACAGTACGGTACTATAGTGAGTACTATATTTTCCAAATAATATTTTAAATTGTTATAGTATGGTATGTCCATTTGAATTAGCATACATATGGTCTTTTATAGATGAAAACATACAGCTACCTTTTATATTTTAGGATGGGGGTCCCTTGCATGATTATACCGTATATGGGGGTCCGTGGAATCTAAAATATTGAAAAACCCTAGTCTAAAGAGCACCACATCGGTACATTAACACATATAAAAAGCCCCAGAATATCTTACGGCAATCTCTTTTTTCCTTTTTTTGCAAACACTTACACGTTCACTTGACTGTAATGAGCAATGGGGATGAATCTTAGTTGACTTTATACGACATTCAGAAGTCATTACATGAAAGAGCCACTGCGTGATTGAATGTTAGTAACAGTTGCATATAACAGCTATGCTACAAACAATCATATTTAAAAATAATGAAAAATAAATAAATAAACGTAAAATATGGCTCGAAAGCAATTAATTTTTACTACTCATTTGTAACGCTCAAATGTGCCATTGCCGTCCGTCCTATAATCTGTCCTTACCTGAAACAAGCAAACGTGCTTATGGTCCTACCGAAAACAAATATCTCTCGCAGTTGATTCCCGCCCACATCACATTTCGTGGTTAACAAATATTATTATAATTTTCGCTAAGTGTATGCATACATACTATGTACAATTAATAGATACAGCACATTTGCGAGCCTGTGTATGTCGTCGCTGTTTATTGAGTGACGTGTGCGCATGCGTAGTGCAGCTCTAGCGCCTTTGTGTGGAGGAGTGCGGCGCTGCTGTTTAAACACACACACAGGGGAGCCAGGCAGCTAACCATGGTGAATGTAAAGAAACGGAAAGGTCGGGTCGTGATTGACTCTGACTCGGAGGATAGTGCAAGCGATGATAATTTGGATCAGGTAGGAATATCATTCACGTGAATGTGATCCAAAAACCTCGCTGTTTACCGATCTCGAAGGCATTAAGGTGTCAGAACTGTATGTGTGTGTTGAAGTCCCATGCTAAGTGATGTGGGAAAGCTAGCTGGTTAGCAGGGGCCTATATGGTGGCGTCGTGTTGGTTTTAAGACAATTACACCTGGATTTTTGACATTTTGCGTGCTTTTTACTGTCGCCTGCAGCACGCGGGTACTTCGGCTGTACAAAAGTGGCCGCGTGCGTTTAGAACCTTTTCTGTTTTATGACGTCACAGCGCCGCGGCTAAACTTCTATTTCGGTTGTAGCTGTAGAAATACGACGAGAGACTAGAGAGGACAGACTCTTCTCAAACACATCCCGAAAGCAGTTTTTGATTGGACAGTTGAAAGTCACATGCTACATGAAAATAAGAATATGGAGACACATTCAAGTAATAAAGTTCGCCGTTGTGTCAAAAGAGCTTATGTGGTTTATGATGTGCTTAAACTGCTAATGGCTGTTTGCAAAGATTTTTTTACTTAATTTTAAAAGTTATTTAAAGTTTAAAAGTCGTTTAAAATTGCAAACATTCCATTAGACAAAAAATGCTTATAAATATTAAATTTAATGGTGATATGCCTACAAATATTCAGTTTTAGATTAATAATTTAAAATAGCAGTGATGAATAATTGAACATTTCAATTGCTTTATGGCAGAGGTTTTCAATCTTTTAGGTGTCACAGACTCCTAAATATGATCATCCTCATGTGAGGGACCCCTATCCTAAAATTTAAAAGGCACCTGTATAGTTTCTTGTAAAAAAGGCACAATATATACTGTGAAAATAAATATTATAAATATATCTAAAATGTTATTAGGAAAATATTTAGTTCCTTATAACTTGCATTATCATTTTTTCCCCCCTACTAACTAGTACTGTACTGTTTGATATTTATTTTAATATTTTTTCTTTTCTTTTCTTTTCTATTTTAATTTTTTTTTTTTCTTTTTTTTTTTTTTTTTTTTTTTTGGAAGTAATGGTAATTTGCAAATGGCCATTGGGCCCCCTGACCCCAGTTTGAAAACCCTTGCTGTATGGCGAACAAATTCATTTGAACCATGATACGCCCCCTATAGGCAGTACTCCATACTACACTGCTTTATCAGCCTGTGCACTTGTTTTCATTTCGATGGTGTTGACAAATTATAGAGCTAGCCAGCTAGCAGCACAACACAAACACTTAACAGCAGTGTGATTACAGACAAGTGTTTTATGAGTTGCATGCATATGATATGCTGAAGTTTTAATTAATGCTATCAGATTATATAAGTACCATAACATAATTATGCTCAAATACAGGTCATATTTGGACTGAAAACCTCATGCTCAGTGGAGTTTGACATCTGTCTGTGCATTGTGATGATTAGACCCTGTTAAGCCATATAGTGTTTGTTAGAGTATTGAGAGTGTTGAGTTATAACTATCCCAAATCTCTCTGTCTTACGTGTTCTAGTATTCCAGGGTAAAATTAGCACATAGGCAGACAGGCACGCTTATAGATCGCTATTTGGGTTCATTAAAAAGATAGAAAAACTACTTTTGTTCTTCATAATAGCTGTATTTCCACTGCCACACCTTCCCTGCAAGCTTCAAATATTTTGTGGACATTATGACAGCCTGAACATTTTCTTTTTGTTTTTCAATGAACAACAAAGAAAGGGGATCCACCTTCTTTGTTTACCAAGGACTTTCACTTGGTGCTTGGGGAAAATCATAGCTGTCAATCTTCTTCTGCTTTTTGCAGGAGCTGCTGTCTCTTGCCAAGAGAAAGCGTGTGGATTCTGATGAACAGGAAGAGCCTGTTAGTAAACCTGCCGCCTCCACGGACTCAGAGACATCAGACAGCGATGATGAGGTATGGAGCTTTTCAGATACTCAATGTGGTCTGACTTTTTTTGGATGTTCAGTCAGGGTTTTTCCTCTGTCAAAAATGGTCTTTTGTTGTGGTGGACGAACACGGTCATCCACACACAGTTCAGAGTACCATACCCATGTGAACTGCAAGCTCAGTACTGACAATAAATCCAAAATAAATGCAAATAAACAGTTCGTAATATTAACTTATCCTACTTAATCATGAAATAAAAAAATTAATCACTGTCAGGACAGATGATAAAGCTGCTTAGAACTATTTTATATTTATAATCTGTAAATTTATATGATAAAAGTCACTGAGTGACTGAAAAGTTAGTAATAAAATGAACAACAAAGTAGCAAATTACACATTACATAGAAAAAGTGGCAGGTCTATTATTTTTCACTTACTCTCCAAGAACTCGCACTGAACAGTGTTGAGTGGATTCTGACTAACTTTAACACGTCTGATGCCTATTGCATTCATAAGCTCAAAAGATACACTACCGTTCAAAAGTTTGGAATCGGTAAGATTTTTAATGTTTTTAAAAGAAGTTTTGTCTGCTCACCAAGGCTGCATTTATTTAATTAAAAATACAGTAAAAACAGTAATATTGTGAAATATTATTACAGTTTAAAATAACCTGTTTTCTGTTTGAATATATTTTAGAAAGTAATTTATTCCTGTGATCAAAGCTGAATTTTCAGCATCATTACTCCAGTCTTCAGTGTCACATGATCCTTCAGAAATCATTCTAATATGCTGATCTGCTGCTCAAGAAACATTTATTGTGTACAATTGTACAAAATATTTGTGTACAATTTTTTTTTTTTTTTTTTTTTTTCAGGATTCTTTGATGAATAGAAAGTTCAAAAGAACAGCATTTATTTGAAATAGAATCTTTTGTAACATTATAAATGTCTTTATTGTCACTTTTGATAGATTTAATGCATCCTTGCTGAATAAAAGTATTAATTTCTTTAATTTCTTTAAAAAAAAAATAAAAACTCTTACTGACCCCAAACTTTTGAACGGTAGTGTATAATGTTAAAAAAGCTTTGTATTTCAGATAAATGCTGTTCTTTTGAACTTTCTAACCATCAAGGAATCCTGGGGAAAAAAAAAAAAAAGTACACAACTATTTTCAACATTGATAATAATAAGAAATGTTTCTTGAGCAGCAGATCAGCATATTAGAATGATTTCTGAAGGATCATGTGACACTGAAGACTGGAGAAATGATGCTGAAAATTCAGCTTTGTATCACAGGAATAAATTATATTTTAAAATATATTCAAATAGAAAACAGTTTTTAAATTGTAATAATATTTCACAATATTACTGTTTTTACTGTATGTTTAATTAAATAAATGCAGCCTTGGTGAGCAGACGAAACTTCTTTTAAAAACATACAAATTATTACAGATTCCAAACTTTTGAATGGTAGTGTATGTCTGTGATTCGCTACAAAGCTCAACGCTGCAAGAACACGTTGTAAATAGAAACCCTTGATGCTCATCACAGAGCGCTTAAACAAATACTCACGGGAGCATTTTAAAGCAGCTGGATATTAGCGGGTATCTGTACTGCAGAACAACAGGTATCATCACATTAAATGATCAAATTAATCTTTGGCGGGACAAAGATTCATTTTGACAGCTGGGAAAATATTTTCAATGCAGAAAAAAACCTTGCAAACATTTGCTTGAACCGTCTAGAATAGGGTTGTGCCGATAGACGATAATATTGTGTGTTGACGATAGTCAGAGATATCGCCAATAGCCGATGCCTTTGATGATATCAAGACAATAATTGGCTCGTTTTCCCATTCATGTATTACATTATTATTATTATTATTATTATTATTATTATTATTATAGTTGTTGTTTTTATCAGTATTATTCTCATGCTATTATTATCATCAAATGAATATTAGGGCCTACAAATCATTTGCCTTCCAATAATTTCATAACGACATACCAAATTTGTATCAATGAAAATGGTTTTAAATCAGACTGCAAAACTACATCCACACATCTAAATTGAATTGCAAGGTGATTTATTAACAAATTGTCAAGAGTGCTTGTTATAAAAGAGACGCATCATTTATACGGTTTAAGCCAAGACGAGAACGGCATTGTTGTTCTTTAGCGTTCTTCCATAGCACATTAAAATATTTTAATTAAACTAATAACAATACAATTACAATTTATTATTATTATTATTATTATTATTAATAATAATAATAATAATAATATTACTAATATTATATAATATAAGTCTTTAGGTCTGAACCCAGCACAATCAGTCAACGATGAGAATCAAAAGCAGCTTCAAACACCGACTTAATAAAAAACAAAAATTGTTTAACTAGAAATATTGATTCTTCTGATGTTTTTTTCCTCTATCATTAATGTATGGTCCACAAGAGAAATATTAAGCCAATAAATTAAGAGATGATATACCCTTATCAGCATTGAGTTTCAGCTCTTGTCATGTCTGAGAGAAGTAATGTGCTGTGCAGCAACAGATACCAAAAGCTTGGTCAGTTTTTGCTTTCACTTTCTTTTTCAGTGAATATTTGACTGTGGTTTGAGACTTCTTCACTGGCATAACTCTTGTGCAAAGTTTGCAAATTGCCTGCATAATATCCACAGGCTCTTCTTTTGGGTGGTGAAATATTTCTGTCTGACATGACCTTTGTCTTTATCACCTTCATCTTTGCTTGCAAAATGTTAGACGATGATTCTCGTTTCCTGCAATAATAAAACTAAGTAAATAATTAAAAGAGTAAATAAACAAGTTTACCCCCCCACATGCGTGATAAAATTGTTGTCTTTTTTTACTGCAAGTAAAAGTTTATCAGGATGTCTGCCAAATCAGTAAATCAGGATCATACAGTGAGAATACATGTTTAATTCTCATTTGCACATGCATGTTTCATTTTTAAAAAAATTTGAGGTCAAAAATCTTTTATCAAAATGTCATAACTAGATCATCCAGTGAAATGCCAGATACTTCTCTGGTGACATATGCTGGACTTCTCTAGTCATTTATTCCGCTTAAACCTGCCCTGTTTTGCAAGCACGCATTCAGATCTGCCATCCAAACGACAACAGATTAATTGAATGGTCACCACCATTTTTTTTTTTTTTTTTTTTGATAATCCATTTCAATTAGATGTACATGACAATACAGAAGTAAAAATCTGTTGCTACTTTTCCATTCCGTTTAATATACGGTTCTGGTCTTATTCTGAGTGGTTTATTAGTGCATGTTATTCCACAGAAAATAATGTTAGCCAATAGCCAAATATTAGTTTTGGTTTTAAGCTACTGTTGTAGCAAATGTAGACTTTCAATGCGAATCAAAAGCCGGTGTAATGAGAGAGCACTTTTTTTTTTTTTTCAAGCTTATGCAATAAGGTTGCAGAAATCTGCAGGTTTTTGTGGTTATTTAAATAGTCCATTTACTAAAAGAGCAAAAATGTGGTCTTGATCATTTCAATGGCAAAATAAACAGTGACATTTAGAACATACTACAATAACTAAATACATTGAATCATGTATTTATCATTGAATCATGACACGTTGTGTCTTATGTAGGTGATTAGGCGATTGAAGTGTGTGCTGTTACATATTTGAAATACTTTTAATGAAATCCTTAGTGTCCATGTCAAAAGCTGCTTGTAAATTAAATGCCTTATTGATTGTTCTGTTGATCTGTTAGTGGACTGTTGGAGGCACTAAAACCAAAAAGAAGGGAAAACCTAGTAAAGGGCCCGAAAAGAAGAACACAGTCAAGAAAAGAAAGGGCAAGGCGGCTTCATCCGGCAGCTCAAATGGAGACAGTTCAGCAGAGAGTTCGGCTCCAGAGGAGGGTAAGGCAGTGGTTTGGATTCTGTAATGCTGTTTTCTGGAAAAGTACATTTCAAAAGTTGTTTATACCTGCTTTATGTTTCCTAAGGTGAGGTGTCAGACTCCGACAGTAACAGCTCATCATCCAGCTCAGATTCTGACTCGTCATCAGAAGATGAGGTTTTCCGGGATGGTTATGGAGACGACCTAATGGGGGATGAGGAGGACAGGGCGCGTTTGGAGCAGATGACGGAAAAAGAGAGAGAACAGGAGCTGTTTAACCGTATAGAGAAGAGAGAAGTCCTCAAGAGGAGGTGAGAGGAGTTTCAAAGCTCAGATCTGAGCGGCCAAGGTCTAAAATAGTCGTAAATTATCGTTTTCATACTTGGAAGAAAAGATGGAACTGTGATAACAGCCTAAATTACATGGTCTTTAGAAATCACAACGGGCTAATTAAAAGAGCATTTAAATGCTGCAATTTTCACAATGTTGTATTCTGTTATTTTAGTATTATTTATATGCCATTATAGTATTTGTTAATATTGAGTTATCTTTTGTTTTTATATTTTCAGTTGTTATTTTAATCTTAGTTTAGGCTTTAGTATTTTTTTTTTTTTTTAAGTTCCCCTATTATGTTTTTTCAGATATAATCTTTCATGCAGTGTGTAATATAGCTGTTTGTGTAAAAGAACTGCAACGTTTCAAAGATCAAAGTGCACAACAAATAAAGTTATTGTCTCCTAAAAAGAATCTGAACTTGCATGAACTTCGATTCTGAACAAAACGAGTCGTCATCAATTTGCATAAGGCCAGCCTATGGTCTTCATTGGCTGCCCGCGAACTATGTCTACTTTAACCACTGTAGTTGTAGCTGAGGCCTGGATGAGTTTGGTTTATGTTGCCAACATGTCAAAAAGACACTGATTTCTGTGCTGCGAGTCCACATTGCATGCACTTCAATAGGATGAGGACTCGCACTGGAATTGATAAGGAAAAACCGACACAATTGTTACTGTTCATATCACTCTGTATCAAGAGCTGAGGAAGCTTCCGAAGCTGAAATTCAGATATGGTAATAGGCGTTTCGTTTCCGGCATGCACTGTAAGCGGTAGACCAATCACAACAGCTCGTGGAAAGGAGGGGTTTAGTAGAGGCTGAATCTCCAAACAAACAGTTTTCAGACTCTTTGAGAAATAAGGTGATGTTCAATGTATATTATAAGAAAATTAAAGTGTTTTTTGAACTTGCATGTAAATATTGTTTTACTATTGTTTAAATCTTTTATAGCACTTTAAATATTTTTATAAAGCTTTAATTTATTTTTTGCTTTAGTCATTTTAGTACTAAAACGTATTTCAGTTTGTTTCCATTTCTCATTTTTGTTTAAGTATTTTATGTTATTTGCAGCTTTATTTGAATTACTTAGCTCATGCATTAGGTGCCAATCACCGAAAAATATTTTTAATAGTTTTAGTTTATTTATAATAGCAACACTGTTTGTATTGTGCAGAAATAAATTAAATCTAGCTGTGAAGGAAGGCTCAGTTAAATTTTCAAACCATTTGTGAAGAAACTGTTCTTATCAATAAATGTGTATTTCTTAAGGTTTGAAATAAAGCAAAAACTGAAGACGGCGAAGAAGAAGGAAAAGGAAGAAAAGAAGAAGAAACAGGAGGAGGAGCAGGAGAAGAGAAAACTGTCTCAGGTCCCCGACACTCAGGTGGTAAGTAAACTGTATAGCCAACAAGCCCTTTCTAAAAATAGGAACACAAATAGGGTTTTACACTCACGTTTCCTCTCTCCATTCATGCAGGTTATGTCACATAACAAAGAGAGACGGATCAAGAGAGATGAGAAGCTGGACAAGAAGTCACAGGCCATGGAAGAACTGAAAGCAGAAAGAGAGAAGAGGAAAAACAGAACTGGTACTTTTCTTATCAATTTCTCATCGTTAATCAGACAATATCGAATAACATACTAAATATAAAATAAGAATTAATATTCAAAAATGCAAAATAACCCTGTTTACTTAGAAGTTGAAAACTGGATGCCACTCACATGCAGGGCGATCTAACTACAATGTAGCATACTAATGTTTAAAACGTTACTTTTATTAAGCATTTTTAATAAAAACAGGCAGTATATAGTGTATTGTGCAGACAATTAGCATTCCGTAGCCAGTGATGCCAGTATCTGATATAACCTTTACCCTTTCAGCTGAGCTCCTTGCCAAAAGGCAGCCGCTGAAGACAAGTGAGGTCTACTCGGATGATGAAGAGGAGGAGGAAGATGATGATGACAAGTCTTCAGTAAAGAGTGACCGCAGCTCAAGGTCTTCATCTTTTGATGAAGAGGAGGAGTAAGTATTAGAAAATTTACGTTTTTACATTAACTTTCTTTGTATGAAACAACAATTTGGACAGCTAAAATGACTTTACATTAGCAATTAAAAATGAAATAAAATTACATATATAAAATAAAAATATACTTGCATATATACACCACCATTCAAACATTTTGTGTGTATATATTATGCATAATTTTTTGTACTTCTATATTTTAAGTTTGATCATAAAACAGTATTGTGGATTTTTTTTTCCCTTCTAGTTGTATGGTTCTGTCCCTCTGTAATGAGCATGTTTATCAACTGTGCACCTGTATTTCAGGAAAGAGGAGGCTCCGCCCAAGTCCCAGCCAGTGTCATTACCAGACGAGCTGAATCGGATCCGGCTGTCCCGGCACAAACTGGAGCGCTGGTGTCACATGCCGTTCTTTGCTAAAACTGTTACTGGTTGTTTTGTTCGAATTGGCATTGGAAACAGCAGCAGCAAGCCTGTTTATCGGGTCAGTAAATCCATTCACGTTATAAACAACTTTCAGCTTTTGTGACACCACGACCAACTGCAACCTGAAAACACACATTTTAAAATATCACGTGGAATATACAACAATTTCTGAAATGAAATCCTGCAGGTGGCTGAAATCATTGATGTTGTGGAGACGGCTAAAGTTTATCAGCTGGGGTCCACACGAACAAATAAAGGCCTTCAGCTCCGGTACGTTTGCACAGAAAAACCGATTATTTGTGCGTTCATCTCTTTGTTGTCTATGACTTGTGTAATCTGTATTGCATGTTTGCAGACATGGAAATGACATGCGCGTCTTCAGACTCGAGTTTGTGTCCAATCAGGAGTTCACTGAAAGCGAATTCATGAAATGGAGAGAGGCGGTGAGGGTTTTTTTTTTTTTTTTTAAATTCTGTTTTCTTAAAAGAACTGTATTCTTTTGTACTTAATGTATTTACTCTAAGCAAAAAAATATTATGGAAGCTAAATTTGAATTGGGGGTGAATTTTAGGTTAATTGTAGAACTGCGGTCACACTGTAGCATTATGAAATGTAACCTTGTTGCTGCCCCACAGATGATGTCAGCAGGAATGCAGCTTCCTACTCTAGATGAGATCTCCAAAAAAGAGCAGTCCATCAAGGAGGCGGTCAACTACAAATTTAATGACAAAGACATTGAGGATGTATGTCCCACTGATGTTATTTCTTGTTGTCCTTAATACAGGATATTCTGATGGTTGTCAACTTTATCATTGTATTAATGTGAATTATTTTTATGACAGATTGTCAAAGAGAAGGACAGATTCCGAAAGGCACCACCAAACTACGCCATGAAGAAAACGCAACTTCTCAAAGAGAAGGTTGTAATGATTAGATATACTTCAAATAGATATAAGTGCATACTTGTTCTCATGCTAATCATGCATAACTTGTGTGTACAGGCCATGGCTGAGGAGAGTGGGGATGGAGAGAAGGCGAAAGTACTGCAAGATCAGTTGAATGAGCTGGAGGAGAGAGCAGAAGCACTTGACCGACAGAGAACCAAAAATATCTCTGCCATCAGGTCAGAAACGCACATACACTTACTACTACTCACTACTCAACTACTCAATAGTTTGGGGTCTATAAGATGTTTTTAATGTTTTTGAAAGAAGTCTCTTATGCTCACCAAGGCTGCAGTTATTTGATTAGAAAATAGTAAAAACAGTAATGTTGTGAAGTATTATTACAGTTTAAAATAACTGTTTTCTATTTTAATAATTTAAAATCTAATTTATTCCTCTGATGGCAAAGCTGAATTTTCAGCATCATTACTCCAGTCTTCAGTGTCACATGATCCTTCAGAAATCATTCTAATAGGCTGATTTGGTGCTCAAGAAACATTTCTTAAAATTATGTTAAATAGTTTTGCTGCTTAATATTTTTGTGGAAACTGTGATAATTTTTCCCCAGGATTCTTTGAATAGAAAGATAAAAGGAACAGCATTTATTTCAAATGGAAATAGTTTGTAACATTATAAAGGTCTTTACTATCACTTTTGATTAATTTAATGCGTCCTTGCTGAATAAAAGTATTAAAAAAAATCTTATTCATCCCAAACCTTTAAACAGTAGTGTATGTACACAAACCCTCTAATCCCTCCTCTTCATAATATTTTTTTCTTTTCCAGCTATATCAACCAGAGGAATCGGAGTTGGAATATTGTGGAGTCTGAGAAGGCATTGGTGGTAGGTGTTCGGATCAGGAATTTTTTTTTTTTTTTTTTTCTCTCCTAAAAACATTCTGGAATCTAAAATGTCTTGGTTGTGTTTTAGGCAGAGGGTCAGAACGCAAAGAACCAGCAAATGGATCCATTCACCAGACGGCAGTGTAAACCGACTATGGTGTCCAATGTGAGGCATCTTTCTGTCAGCTCTGCTGTTCTACTTCACTTTTATTCTCATTCTTTTTTGATCATTTTAAGAAACTGAAATTTTCTTTCTTTCTTTTTTTTTTTTTTTTCAAAGGCGAGAGATCCCTCAGTTCATGCCGCTATTTTGGCTCATCTAAACCAGAAATACGGTTCAGGCTCAGGCCAAGACAACAGCCAGCAGGCTAATAAACAGGTAACACACACTCTCAAGCAAGTCCTCAGCAACATGAGCCTGTTCTGACCCAGAATTCACTTGTGCTTAACTTGTTTATTATGCAGGGCCAGGCTGGCCAGAAAGACAAAGACCTTACCAAGCCAAACAGTGACCTCTCAGAGGACCTTTTCAAAGTTCATGATTTTGATGTCAAAATTGACCTACAGGTTCCTAATGCTGGTAAGTGTGTCTCAGGTCTAATAATCATATTACTATTTTAGTTTAGTTTTAAAGGATGTCCTGATGTCCAGCAGGAAAGCAGTGTGTAATTTGCCTTACCATTTAAAATGGGGTTGGTTTTTTATATATACACACACACAGTGGGTACGGAAAGTATTCAGACCCCCTTAAATTTTTCACTCTTTGTTATATTGCAGCCATTTGGTAAAATCATTTAAGTTCATTTTTTTTCCTCATTAATGTACACACAGCACCCCATATTGACAGAAAAACACAGAATTGTTGACATTTTTGCAGATTTATTAATAAAGAAAAACTGAAATATCACATGGTCCTAAGTATTCAGACCCTTTGCTCGGTATTTAGTAGAAGCACCCTTTTGATCTAATACAGCCATGAGTCTTTTTGGGAAAGATGCAACAAGTTTTTCTCACCTGGATTTGTGGATCCTCTGCCATTCCTCCTTGCAGATCCTCTCCAGTTCTGTCAGGTTGGATGGTAAACGTTGGTGGACAGCCATTTTTAGGTCTCTCCAGAGATGCTCAATTGGGTTTAAGTCAGGGCTCTGGTTGGGCCATTCAAGAACAGTCACGGAGTTGTGAAGCCACTCCTTCGTTATTTTAGCTGTGTGCTTAGGGTCATTGTCTTGTTGGAAGGTAAACCTTCGGCCCAGTCTGAGGTCCTGAGCACTCTGGATAAGGTTTTTTGTCCAGGATATCCCTGTACTTGGCCGCATTCATCTTTCCCTCGATTGCAACCAGTCGTCCTGTCCCTACAGCTGAAAAACACCCCCACAGCATGATGCTGCCACCACCATGCTTCACTGTTGGGACTGTATTGGACAGGTGATGAGCAGTGCCTGGTTTTCTCCACACATACCGCTTAGAATTAAGGCCAAAAAGTTCTATCTTGGTCTCATCAGACCAGAGAATCTTATTTCTCACCATCTTAGCAAACTCCATGCGGGCTTTCATGTGTCTTGCACTGAGGATAGGCTTCCGTCGGGCCACTCTGCCATAAAGCCCCTACTGGTGGAGGGCTGCAGTGATGGTTGACTTTCTACAACTTTCTCCCATCTCCCGATTGCATCTCTGGAGCTCAGCCACAGTGATCTTTGGGTTCTTCTTTACCTCTCTCACCAAGGCTCTTCTCCCCCGATAGCTCAGTTTGGCCGGACGGCCAGCTCTAGGAAGGGTTCTGGTCATCCCAAACGTCTTCCATTTAAGGATTATGGAGGCCACTGTGCTCTTAGGAACCTTAAGTGCAGCAGAAAATTTTTTGTAACCTTGGCCAGATCTGTGCCTTGCCACAATTCTGTCTCTGAGCTCTTCAGGCAGTTCCTTTGACCTCATGATTCTCATTTGCTCTGACATGCACTGTGAGCTGTAAGGTCTTATATAGACAGGTGTGTGGCTTTCCTAATCAAGTCCAATCAGTATAATCAAACACAGCTGGACTCAAATTAAGGTGCAAAACCATCTCAAGGATGATCAGAAGAAATGGACAGCACCTGAGTTAAATATATGAGTGTCACAGCAAAGGGTCTGAATACTTAGGACCATGTTTTTCTTTTTTAATAAATCTGCAAAAATGTCAACAATTCTGTGTTTTTCTGTCAATATGGGGTGCTGTGTGTACATTAATGAGAAAAAAAAATGAACTTAAATGATTTTACCAAATGGCTGCAATATAACAAAGAGTGAAAAATTTAAGGGGGTCTGAATACTTTCCGTACCCACTGTATGTATATATGTATATGTATGTATATATGAATATGTATGTGTATGTGTGTATATATATATATATATATATATATATATATATATATATATATATGCAATTAAAATGTAACTAATTACATGATGTGGTGATTAATTAATCTAATTAATTGCACATAAAATTTGAGAAATTACCCCCAAAAGATAATTTAAATCATTATTTTGTTAAATGAGAAGAGCATCAAATAGACATTACAAAAAGTAGCTTTAGAAAAAAAATATTATATTTGATTCAACATAGAATTTATTACACATAAACTTTAGGCTTTCCCTACCATGAGGGTGAGTAAATTATGACAGAATTTTAATTTTTGGATGAACTATACTTTTAATGATTTTTTTTTTATTTATTTATTTTTATTATTTATTAATATGGAATTTTTTCTTTTTAAATGAAATGATACTTTTAATAAGAAACTAAAGTAGGGCTGGGCGATACAGCTAAAAAAATTATCACGATATAATGTTTCATATTGATCGATAATTATTGAAAACATTTTAGTAGAAAAAAATGTTTGAATTTAATCAATGCATTTTTAATTCAGGCAAACAACAAATAATTAAAACAAAGCTAAATAAAATGTAAACAAATCTTTCTTATATTTTATATGAAGATTAAATAAATAAGTGTTAAAGACACTTAGAGCTGCACAATTCTGGATAAATTTGAGATTTTTTTTTTTTTGTTTCAAACCGAGATCACAATTCTGAATGTCAGCTAAATGAAATAACGTAATTTACTAGAGGTTCTGACAAAATATTAATTGCTGCAGTCTTTTTTAAAATGTTAAATATATTTGAATTATTTAAAAAAAAAAAAAAAAAATCTGTTTGGATGTATGATTCAATGACGCCCATAAATACTCTTGTTTCATTACTGGATGAATCAGTGTATTTGAAAGAATCTGTTGAGTGAAGAGTCAACGTCAAATACATTTTTTAACAGTCACTTATCGCCACCTGGTGGTGAAACAATGTAATCGATTAATGCGTCATTTTCAGCGAAGTTTCTTTCAAAAGCTGATATGCTCTATTTTGATCGATAACATAGACATTAGTATTTATATCTGAACTATAAACTTTTATCTCAGTACTTCTGTGATAATTTGAATATTTTTAACACAGAAATAAAGATACTGTGTGGTTGAAAACACTGTTTGTGCAGCTGTTAATACCTATAAATGACAACTGCCCTCTCAAGACGAACTTTGAAGTAGATCAACTGTAAGACGTAAGGAAACCATGAAACTGCCACACTGACGAGCTGATATGTTCTTTTTATTCACAATCTCCTCGTCGCCGGCAGGTACAGCACTCATTTTCATGTGTTTGTGTGTTCTGATCTCACGTGGCGATTGCGCATCTGAACTCCACAGCAACTTGTTTGCTGTGTCACTCGTAGCGCGTCTGTTTGTGATCCAGGGACGGAGCGAGCTTGAGAGTTGTTCATGCAACCGAACTTCATGTCTGTTTACATTTTAATGCATTTAAGTTAAACTATATCGAGAGTTATATCGAAAAAAATTTCTATCGTTATCGAATAAGACGTACCGTCGATAAATATCGATATCGTTTTATCGCCCAGGCCTAAACTAAAGCTCCAAGTAGGTGGCGGTAAATGACCAACAACCATGCCACGTTCAAAGTCAGTTAAAAATCACCTTTCCTTCCCATTCTGATGCTCAGTTTGCACTTCAGCAGATCATCTTGACCATGTCTACCTGCCTGAAGCCTCGTACACTGTCAGTCCAAATCCGATTTTTGTGCATATCCGATTGTAATCCAATCATATTTAGCATGTGTGAACCGCAAAAAATCACATGAATATATATTATGAATATATATCACATGAATATATATATATATATATATATATATATATATATATATATATATATATATATATATTTATATATATTTTTTTATATTTTTTTTTAACGAATCCGTTTTGAGCTACATTCATGTGTTTTGAAATCCTATTTAGATAGCATTTCTGGAAATCTGTTTCATTCTGACTGCTCTAATCGGTTTTTGGGTGGTTTATTTGACTTTCTCACGCCACATGAAATATAAACATGTCTGACATTGTTATAGGAAACATGCTGAAAATTGCTTCAGAAATAAGGTTGTGTTGCAAAGTGCCGGTCAAGCAGAAAATTACAATATAATGGAGACATGTTGAATTTTAAGACTGGCGAAGATGATCGGCACAGAATAAAACCGCGCATACCAGCATCCTACGTTTCTCAGTGGCTACACATTGTCATGTTGTAAATAAGACAACATCTGTATTGCAGACCCCTCCTGTGTCGCGGTTGTTGTTTTTCTTGTTTTTGGCGAATGCCTACTAACACAACGTCATTGCCATAGAAACCAATGCAGATATTCCGGAAAATGAAAAAGTGCCACAGGACACACAAATCAGATCCAAACAGTTGCGATACACAGTTGGACAGTCAATAATTTAGATCAGATTCCAATCGGACAGTGCATTAAGTTGCTGCCATATGACTGTCTGATTAGATATTTACGTTAATGAGCAGTTGAACAGGTGTACCGAATAAAATAAAGTGTTTGGGGGAGAAATAATCGTATGTGTGTGTATAAGACCTTTATAATGTTAAAAATGATTTCTATTTTTAAAAAATGCGGTTCTTTTGAACTTTCTATTAACTAAGAATCCTGAAAAAAATATTTATCGCAGTTTCCACAGAAATATTCATTATATTAATATTCAAGCAACACAACTGTTTTCAGCATTGTTAATAATTAGAAATGTTTCTTCAGCATCATATTAGAATGATTTCTGAAGGATCATGTGACAGTGAAGACTGGAGTAATGATGCTGAAAATTCAGCTTTGCCATCACAGGAATAAATTACATTTTTAAAATGTATTAAAAAAGGATTTTTTAAATTGTAATAATATTTCACAATATTCAATATAATAATATTCACAATATTCAGCCTTGGAGAACATAAGTATTCTTTCATAAGCATTAAAAAGTCATACCCAATCCCAAACTTTGGAATGGTAGTGTATATCAATCTGATCCTATGATGTAGTATCTTCAGTTTTGATTATTATTGTTATTATATTAATTTATTATTTATTTCAATCATCAACAGAAGCGAAGTCTTTGTCGGTGAGTTCGAATGCATTGCCTGTTAAAGATGGGGCACCACGCCGATCTCTCAACCTGGAGGACTACAAGAAGAGACGAGGACTCATCTGACCTACTTTTTTTATCCTCCTCTGCATGATTGGACACCTGTTCCAGGGGTGTAAAAGCTGCGGCCACCCCTGTGTGTGTGAGTGTGTTTGGGATAGTATGTGAGTGTGTGTGTATGTGAGTGTGTTTGGAAAAGTATGTGAGTGTGTGTGTTTGTGTGTGTGAGAAAGACAGACAGAGCGTGTATGATAAAGAGAAAGAATAAGTGCGTACCTTTAAGGCTGAACGTGTCGGAGACTGTATGAGTGTGTATGTAAATGTTTCACCTGTTTGTAAGAGGAAATATTCATGAATAATGATAACTTTCAGGTCTTTTCCTGCAAAGGGTCACTTTTTGAGAGATGAAAATTCCTCTGCATTATTTACGCCATGTGCCGACGTGAGAACAGAAATGGATTACCTCTGATTCTCCTTTTCGTACCAATGTATGCAGCATATTTTCTCCTTCTCAGACCCTCACAGAATCGACCCTTTTATATCCAAGCTTGTGAATGACTATCTCAAAGGACACTATTAAAAAAAGACAACACAAATCTTGGGGTTTTTTTGAAAGTTATTTTTAGTTGTCAATAATGTCATTGGGTCTGCCTCGCTCCCTTGTTCCTCTTGAAAACGCTCTGAATTTTTGAAAGCTTTTCTTCCCCCCCCCCAACCCATGTGTAATGGGTTGTTAGGACAGCCCTTCTTAACTCCGCTTTCTGAGGGGTCGACCAATCAGGGGGAGTCTGACAATGACATCACACTCCCTAAAGATAAACGTTTGTTTCATGTAAGACAATGATCAAATAAACATGTCTGGCATGGGCAAGAAAACATTGAGAATTGATGTATCTTTTTGTTTTTACTGCTCTTTTTCTTCCACATACCTCTGTCTCCCTCAGAGCTGATGTAAGTGTTATTGATCATTAATTATTGAAGTCTTTTAGTCAGTTCTCGTATCGTTGTGGCATGCCTTGTAAATAAGCGATCTTGAGTGAGCGCTGCTGAATAAAGGAGGAACTGTTTCATAATCCCTGTGTTTGTGTATTTACTATTCTTGCTCATGTTTGTACTGTGGTTTTCCCACCAACAATTATGTGACTTAATGGAGGATGATGTCATGTAATCAGATGGAAAGTGATATTGAGGATGCAGTAAAAATGTAAATAACTACCAATTAAAATATTATCCCTATAAAACATGTCTTGTTTGAAACATTTTGATTAAAGAAAGTAAATACAAATAGAATATTGAAGAAATTGCCAGTTTGGAGAGTTTGAAGAGAAAATTGCAATTTCAAACCAAATCAGTAAAATTAAAATACACTTAATATCACAATTTGGTGAAAATAGGGGTGGATTTTTAAATCAGTTTTAAAATTGAATGAATTAATATATCCATGTTCACAAAATGTGAGTTTTAATGATTTAATGGGGCCATGAAAAATTGCTGTGTGGTAAGAAAGTACAGAGGCATTATGTATTATACATATAATATGTAATATATATTATATTTAATTTTCTTACATTACAACATTACAGAAAGGGACTTTGGAATGACCCAATTGCAATCAGGCAGAGCAACAGCATTCGACGTTTTTCCAGTCAGGCAGTGTGCAGGGCGCACTGTTATGGGTCCTTCGTGTAGTTCCTGGTCCACGTCGGTCTGGATCAGAATGAGAAACTGGATAAAAACAGTCACCGTTAAGCTCTCAAGACAGCCGTAGACACAATTTCTCCTGAAATTCACCAGAAAATGCCCCTGCAAGATTTATTTACTTTCTGAGAGATCGGAGCCCCTTCAGGTACAAGTACCAATGCGTGCAGCAAATCTAACCTTAAATGCTGTTATAGGGCAGAAGACGTGAAACTGACAATGCGATGCTCAACACTACTGTCAGTTTGTTTAGAGGATTTGCTCTACAAATGAACACGTTATTTACTCGATATCTAGGCGAAATGTAGTGGATAGTGATTTTAAAGTGACAGCTGATCTCTCGTATAAATACACCGTGTTAAGTGATTTAGACGCAAAAATGTAAACAAATATTGTTTAGAAAGAAATGTCAAAAACTATAGATAAGCAATTATTCCTTTGCTATGCTTAGTATAATCAATTGATGGATTCTGAAATAATTTATAAATTTGAATAAAAAAAATAAAATAAATAAATATATATATATATATATATATATATATAATATTATATTTCATGTTAGAGAATATTATCATTGATTTAAATGAGAAGATATTAAAAGCTCTGGACGTGGATCCTGAGTATACTTTAAGGGATGGGTTTTATTTTCAACTCGTGTTTGCATTGAAGAAGTCAAACATTACAGATCTGACTGATCATGTGATTCACGTTGGTATCTCAGATTCAAAAATTATCTGTTTTTCTTTATTTTTATTTATTTTTATTTTTTTTTAATGATCACTTAAAAGCACTGAAATATGGGTGAGTCATTGAATGCAAGAAACAGGGGTGACATAAATTATATAGCATGACAGGCTAGCAGGCCTGTCTTCACCTTAACATCTCTGCATGCATGTTTTCTCTTCCAGAGGATCTTAGGATGTCTTGGCTTGTTGATCTTGCCGGGAAGGCAGAGGACTTCCTGAATAAAGTGGACCAGGGTGCAGCCAGCGCTTTGACAAAAAATGCTCAGCAGTCCTCTCTGTCCTACAACAGCCCTGACACCAAAGACTCCATCCAGTACAACTCTGCAGCTTACAGCTCCACCCATGAACAACAGCACAGGGACTCCATCTCTGCCTCATCTCTTGGAAATTCAGCTTTCATCTCTGCAGCTGCTGGAAACATAAAGAAACCCAAAGCCACGGTTTTGGCTGGTACAGCCAATGTCTCCAGCGCTATGCCTTTGGGTTCTAGCAGCAAAGTATCGTCCAACTTTGTGCGACCCAAAAAGCCAGAAGTGAACGACGATTTGCTCTTTGACTTCTTGAACAGTTCGGACCCACCGCAGAGCGAAAGAAAGGAGGTCAGGAGAGAAACAGCGTCTAAAGCTTTGGGTCCTACGGGAGGGTCAACTCAGACCCAGATGCCCCCTGTCTCTGTGGCCAGCGATCTCCAGATGGGCCCTTCTGTCACTGCAACGCCTTCCTCCACGCAGGGCCTGTCCAGAAATTCCAGCCTCAGCTCTCTCTCAAACAGCTCACACAGTGTTAAAAGTTTTAAAACAGAGGATGGCTCCACTCGAGATCAAAGCCAAGGTACAAAAGATACATTGAACATCATGTGTTCTGACATTTGGTTCATTTCATTTTTCTTGAGGGCAAGAATTTTGGCCTATTTAAATTTTTTGACCATTACAGGTTAATGACAGGGGAGAGATGAGCCTCTTAGTTGAACTGCCTTACAATGCTGCATCAATGTGGAAAATTATTTTATATTTGATATATTAATATTATAAAATAATGCATAATATTAATGGTAACAATAATAAAAATAAGAATATTAATAATTAATATAACATTCAGGTAGCTCAGTTCCAAAAAGCAGGATAGTAGAAAGTGGATACAACTAAAATGGATCATAATGAGATCTAAGTCTGATTTTTAGTAAATGTAAAGACTTCTTTGTCACTTCTTTGTCCGCTTTAAAGTACTATTAATTTGTCATGCCCGACAACTGATAAATGGCTGATTTATAATTTTAAATGACTGATTTATTATTTTGTCTTACAAGTACAATTAAAGAATCTTTCATAGAGTTTGTATATACAGAATTTTGTCTTTTTTTTTTCTCTAAATTGAATTTTATTAAATGTTTGAATTTATTGAATCTGTATTTACCATAAAATTAAGCTGAAATGACAATACACTTACATATTATTAAACATATTATTTTGTCTAAATAAAATGTATACTATTTGATCTATTTTGTCTAAATTAACACTAAAATCAAAAAATATTTTAAATGCTACAAGAGAATTTAGGCACACACCTAAAGTTTTGATCTCCTGTAGTTCTTCCTCTTTGTACCTTCTTATTTTTTATCTTCTGTCCAGCTGTTGTTTTAGAGAGTTTGAACCCAGGGCTGGATGTTCCCGCAGAGGCCCAGCCAACACCGGAGATCTCTCATCAGGACCGCCATCAAGAGCTTCAGCAGCAGCAAGGCCAGGAGCAGGTGATCTCCAGTCTTCGTCTCGAGAACCAACTTTTGCGCAATGAAGTCTCTTCTCTCAACCAGGAGATGGCCTCTCTAATCCAGAGAGCCAAAGACATGCAGGAGGGTGAGCCAGAGAGATTTCTGACCTGTGTTTGTTGAACTGTATGCTATCAATCAGTATTAGTTAGTTATATACTATTATAGCATTTATTAATATTTTGAATACTTTTATTTATTTATTTTTTTTTCAGTTTTCATTTTAATTTTAGTTTGTTTTAGTAATTTTATGTGCTTTTGTCATTTTTAGTTATTTATTTTTTTAAATAATTCTTTTTAGATTTCCCTTTATTTTTATTTCAGTTTTAGTTGTAGTCATGTTGACTTTAGTACTTAAAGTCAACATCAATCAAATCAAAATGGACAGTTCTTGTTTTATTTCAATAGTATATTGCAGTGTTTTTAAGAAATGATTTGTCCATACATATCTTTTTTTAATTCATGTGCACTTATAATCTTTCAAAATAATTTCCCCTGATGTTTACTGGCGCGAGGGCGCTACAACCTGTCACTCACATGAGATCGACCAATAGCAAACGACAATGATTCAACGATCCAATCAAGTCCCCCCTAGATATTCTTTCTCATTCAAGAAGCAGGTTCACTTGGATATTCATCACAATAGGGAAGAGAAGTTTCGTCTCATGCATGACTTTACATTATTTCCTGTATCACTTCTCGCATGTGTTGTGAAACGTAGTTTGTAGATCAGACAGAGTCTACCTATTCTTCCTACTGAAATGTTGTGTAATGTGTGAGCCTCTGTCGCCGATCCGTCGTGTAATGTGCACACAGCAGCAACTAAATGGTACACCAGACAGTCATGTAGTGTGAGAAGAACAGCGATCTGATGACTTTGAAAATCATGCAGTTTGTACCCGGCATTAGGAAGCCATTAAGTGATTATTTCCTCCGCTTGTGTAGAGGTGAACCTTGCCAGAGCTCGTGCTGACAAGTGGAACTCGGACCAGTCTCGCGTTGATCGCACGGTTCGAGAGCTGAGCGCGCAGGTTGATGACCTCACAGAAGCCCTGTCGGCAAAAGATGGTCAGCTGGCGGTCCTGAAAGTGCGACTGGATGAGGCAGATCAGCTACTGAAGGCCCGAAGTTCAGCGCTTGAGGAAGCTCAGAGCGAGAGGGTCAGGTTGGTCTCTTCAACAACTCAAGGAAGCAGATCACTTCTGGTTTAGCCCATATCTTCTCTTCTGTGAATAAACAAACCTCTTATGCTATTTGATGTTTTTTGTGTTTTAGGATTCTTCAGGATCAGAGTGAGGGCAGCAGTCTTCAGTCTCAGGCTTTACAGACACTACAGGAAAGAGCAAGAGATGCAGACGCAGCAGTGAAGAGAGAGCAGGAGAGCTACAGACAGATGCAGGTGAGTTGACAGGTGTAAATAGGGCTATAAAAAACAGGTTTTATGTTGCAGTCTCTGTTAGTCCAAAGACATTCTGTAGGATCTAGAGATAAACAGATGGACCTGGTAGATCAAAGTTACGTGCCATTTTCTCACAGAGTGAGTTTGCAGCACGACTGGCGAAGGTGGAGGCCGAGCGTCAGACGTTGGCAGAGTCGTTAACAAACGCAGAGCGTCGGGTGACTGAAGAGAAACAGAGAGCTGAGGAACTACAGCAACAGGTCAAAAGTGCCAGATCTGCAGCAGAGTACACCAAACAGGAACTACAGGACTACAAAAACAAAGCATCACGCATATTACAGGTCTCATTCTCTCTTTTCATGTCACCTTTTATGTCTGTTTGATAAGAGTATGAAGTATCATGGGTGTGTGTTGTTTCTCCAGTCTAAGGAGAAGCTGATCAGCAGTCTAAAGGAGGGCTCAGGTCTGGAGGTGCTGGAGGGGGCCGGGGCCGGAGTTGAACTCGAAGAGCTACGTCATGAGAGAGAGCTGCAAAGAGAAGAGATTCAAAAACTACAGGCCCAAGTACAGAGCTTGCGGACAGAGATACAGGTACACACACCGAACAAAATTCCAAAATATACACACTCTAATGAAGAGTTTATGGATATAAAGCACACACACATGCAGATCAGGGCTGAGTGATATGGTTTAAAAAAGATTTTTTTAGACTATGTAGTGTATGTCTCTTTATTTTTGTGGGTTTGCTTTTAAATTACTTGAAAGGTTGAAGGACCAAAATTTATACCAAACACCAAATTTACACTAAATTAACACAACTAAAAATTTGATTTAAATATTTTTGTTTATATGCATCACTATAATAATACATGGTGATAAATAGCAATATTTACATATTTATTTATCATTTATATTTACTAAAATATTCTAAGTTTAAGAAAAATATTTATTTATCACATTAATAAAAGCATAGTTTAAAATCACAAATATTTACAATGTTGCTTAATTTTAATTGCCAGCAAAATCAATGGAAATATATGATCATCTTATATATCATTACAAATGTAGCTGGAAAATTGTAGAAATTGTCTTGATTATTTCACGTTAGATGAACACAACTAAAAATCATATTCAATTATATTAATTTACATTCATCACTATAATAATACATAGTAATAAATAGCAATATTTACTTATATTTTACTAAAATATTTTCTGAAAAATGCCAAACATTCATTCTTTCACTTAAAAAATTAATAAAATCAAATTATCTACAATGCTGCAGCAAAATCATTTGAAATGTATAATGAATGTTTGATATGTATATCGGCCAGCTCTAATGCAGATGCAAACACTCTAGATATTTGATTTTCCTCGCTTCTGTTTTCTTTAGGATCTGGAAACCCAGGCGCTCACTGAGGCAGAGAGCTGGAGAGAACAGCTGGCTGAAGTACAGGAACAACATGCCCAGCAGATCAGAGCCAAACAGGACATAGAGGCAGAACTGGAGAGATCCAAACAGGTACTTAAGATGGCACCATTCATGTTTTTAGAGAGGGTGTATTGTGGTTGAGGAATATGCTGAATAATGAGTGAATGTTGATTAATTTTAATGCAGGAACTGCAGTACATTGAGGAAGAGCATCATCGCACTAAAATCACCCTTCAGGGTCGCGTCAAAGACCGTGAAGATGAGATCCAGAAGCTTAGAAACCAGGTACCCCACATACACATGCATGGTGGACACAAATTTATAAGGATGGAATAGCAATTGAGGTTTTACAGTAAGCATGTTTAAAAGAAACCTCTGTGCAGTTTTCTGAATTTTGATGGGGAATTTCCCAATTCTCCTGCTAGCTGACCAATAAGGCTCTGAGCAACAGCAGTCAGGCGGAGCTGGAGGGCCGTTTGCACCAGCTGACAGAGACACTGATTCAGAAGCAGACCATGTTAGAGGCCCTGGGCACAGAGAAAAACTCGCTGGTCTTTCAGCTGGAGAGACTTGAACAACAACTGAAGAGCCTGCAGGGTGGTCAGAACAGCAGCTCAAACATCAACATGGCTGCCATGGAGGGACCAGGTCAGTGCACTGCATGATAGGACTGGATTTATGGGACGTTTTCTAATCAAACCACTCAACTCAAGCTTTTTGAATGGAATTATTTAATTTTTGAAAGCCCAACAAGATTGTGTGTGTACAGGTGCTAGGCAGAGGAACACACCAATCCTGTTTAGTGATGCAGACGGACCAGGTACAGGAGTGTACGGGAAGGTCCGTAAAGCGGCCAGCTCCATCGACCGCTTCAGGTAACGGCGTCCCTGGAAATCTGATAAATGTATTTTACAGTGTTCCAATAGCATTAAAACTGTTTTTTCTTTTCCTCTAGTATACGTTTAGGAATCTTTCTCAGACGTTACCCCATGGCCAGGGTCTTTGTTATTATTTATATGGTGAGTTCACAGCGTGTCAAGGAATGTTTGGAAGTAAAGATTAAGAAGTGTGTTTAGTGTGTTTACCGTGTTTATTTATTTGTTTGTTGAATGTATGTTTTTCATTGCAGGCACTACTACACCTTTGGGTAATGATTGTCCTTTTGACATACACACCAGAGATGCACCCCAGTCATCCAGATGGGAGATAAAGGACTTTATATCTATAAAAAAACAAAAATAATCTATTTGTGATTAGTGAAAGTTAATAAAGGTTAAACTTAGGGAGATTTCGGGCTGCTGTACAGTGGCTCAATATGCATTCATATACAATTTGCACAGACATGCTGTTGGCCGTTTCTCTCTCTCTCTCTCTCTCTTTCTCTGTTACACTTGCATTTTCCCTCATTTATTTTCGGTCTTGGCCCATTTTCAGTAAGTATGGTGTGAGTGTTAAGAGCAGTATAAAGTGAAATATTTAAGGTGTAATTTAAAGGTGTGGTTTTATTCGATTAAGAATCTCTTTTCTTTTAATCATCTGTTTCACGCAAATGTAATCATGATTATTTTTGTTACAGGAAATAACAGATTGTATTCCTCATACTGTAAAGCAGATTTATCTTAATAAATATTAACACAGACATAATCTTTACTCTCCCAGCTGTTTTTGTGACTTTTTATACAATAGGACAGATGGGCACAGGAGGGGAGGTAATGAGGAAAATGTAGAAGTTGCTAAAATATATTATAAATTAATAATATTTAAAAATGACACATATATGTATTTTAATATATAATTAATTATACACTACTGTTAAAAAGTTTGGGGTCAGTAAGGTTTTTGAAAAAAGTCTCTCATGCTCACGGAACCTGCATTTATTTAAAATAACTTTTCTTTTTAAATATATTTTAAAATGTAATTTATTCCTGTAATTCAAAGCTGAATTTCACCATCATTACTCCCATCTTCAGTGTCAGATGGTTCTTCAGAAACCAAATCAACACTGAACTAACTTCAGCTGAACAATGACACTATTTTCTTTTAGAGCTGCTGTACAGCCAAAATGAAATCTGTTTGCATCATTTTCCTGTTATCACTGTAAAGCTGTTTTTAAACAATCTGTATTGTATAAAGCGCTATAGAAATAAAGGTGACTTGACAAATCATTCTAATATGCTGATTTGGTGCTCAAGAAACATTTATTATTATCAATATTAAAAACAATTGTGCTGCTTAATATTTTTGTGGAAGCCTTGACACTTTTTTTAGGATTCTTTGATGAATAGCAGTTTTAAAAACAGCATTTATTTGAAATAGAAATCTTTTGTAACTGTGCAAACTGTCACTTTTGATCATTTTAATGCATCGTTTCCTAATTAAAAACATTAATTTCTTAAAAAAAAATAGACTCCCCAAACTTTTGTAGTGTATATATTATATAACCTAATTATAATAAATATATCTTATGTCTTCATATATTAATATTTTATAGTAATATGATCTTATTTGCCACTCTACCACGTTTGCTGTCCCTTCAGTACTCATTCTGTCCAGTGGCGTCGCTGTGGATGCGTGAGAAGTGTAAGTTGGCTTATGTTGGTCCTCCACCATCCCATAATCCATCTGTGCTGTCCACGTCCCATCTGACTGCTAATCAGTCCGGTTGTGATGGCCGCGGTTGAGCTGGCACTTTATCCGCGTGAAAAACACAGCGACCCAAAACAAACCCGCACCTGAAACCTGCCTGACCATATGTGGATATAACCCGGCGACCAGGTCTCCGTAATTGCCGTGGATTTAAACCGTGTTATCCAGCGTCTTGTCTTTGTTTATGTCATGAAGTTTCGAACCAGCTGGAATCCGGATCTGCTGCTGATTAATGATTATTAACGTTACTTCTATTAAAAACAAACCAACATAAAACTCTAATCATTATTAGTTAGCCTGAGTACATGAAACCCTCGTTCGCACGGATCTGTGCTGTGAAAGGTCCGGGTCGGTGATTAAGGGTTAGATCCGGTTCGGCTCGTCATGTCGTCCTGGCTGGGAGGGTTAGGCTCTGGCCTGGGTCAGAGTCTGGGTCAGGTCGGGGGAAGCTTGTCTTCGTTTACTGGACAGATCTCTAATTTTACCAAAGATATTCTTCTGGAAAGCGCCGAGGAAGTGGGAGGTGAGTTGACAAAATCATATCACTTCCTATACAGACCTTTAACGTCTTTGTACAGTAAGGACAGCTGTTTTGTTAAATGGTTGTCATTTAAAAAAAACTGAGTTTTTGATAAAAGTGTTTATTATGCATTTATATTTAGTGAGCACAACTGTAGGCTAGACTACTGAATGTGACATTTTTATGTTGATTAGTTTATGAATGCAGTCGGTCCAGTGATGTTAGGTTGTCTGAGTTAATTTCTCTGTGAAATGTACTAATTGATTTTGTCTGATTGTTGAGATATTATTGTTCGGTTTTTGAAGATGTGATTTTGTTTACATTGGCATCTCCTGAAAGAAATTAAAGAGAAAGTCCACTGAGAAATGATCATTGTTTACATTTTGCTCATGCTATTTCAAACCTGAATGACTGACTTTCTTCTGAGGAATACAAAATGAAATGTTACGGACCTGCATCCTCCTTTCTATGCAGTGAAAACAAATTAGTGACTGAGGCTGTCATTCTGTCTAACATCTACTTTTGTGAGGTCAGGGTTAGTAAATGGTTGGCAGAGTTTCTTTTTTGGTGTGTTGTACCTTGTCATTTCTCTACAATTGTCATATAGTGCTACAGAGCGCTGATATAATGGGATGAAGTAATTATAGTAAGACAGAGTGAGAGGTTTGTTTGCATACAGCCATGGAATCCCTATCATAGATGTAGCTGTGGTTGGGTTTTAGGCACTTGATCTTAATCCAGAAAGTGCTGGACTGTTCTTAGTTCTGTGGTTTCCTCTGTTTTCCTTTGTGAATGGGGACTTAAAATTAAGTACTTTGGTGGGTATCTCTGCCTTGTTCTTTGTTGTATCAGCTCGATTAATTATGCAAACACAGAAACGCCAAAAACTTTGCTGGTGTCATAAGTAAATATGCCCTTTTTGACCACTGGAGCAGTGGAGAAACACACACAGCACACACTGAGAACTTTGATCAGCAGCTTCCAGCAAAGCAGACAGACCTTGAGTCAATCTGTCATGTCTCACGATGCATCGACCTGCCTGTTAGTGCTTTCAGAACAGATTATACTAAATAAAGGTGGTGTGGCAAGAAGGTTCTGTTCACTAACATTTGGTACTATTGAACATCATTAATATAGGTTAATATTATTTTTTGTTAATTCCTAATACATGAATACTCATGTTAATTTGAAAACTTAAAATGTTAAAAATACATTAACAATAACCAAGAAGATTAATAAATACTTTAAAAGTATTGTTTATTGTTATTTCATGGCATATACACTGCCCAGCGACTTTTTTTTGTTGGCTGGGCAGTGTATTTCAATAATTACTTATACCCCCGGTTTCACAGACGAGACTTAAGCCTAGTCCCAGACTAAAATGCATGTTTGAGCTGTTTTAACTGAAAGCAACTTGCACTGAGATATCTTAAAGGTCCAGTGTGTAATATTTAGGAGGATCTATTGACTGAAATGCAATATAATATACATAACTATGTTTTCAGTGGTGTATAAAGACCTAATAAACATAATGAACCGTTTGTTAAAAACCGAAATGTTTTTATTACCTTAGTAACTTATTACCTTATTACATTTCTATCTACATACACCGCGGGTCCCCTTACATGTTAAGTTGCCATTTTGCACCGGCATATTTCTACAGTAGCCCTAGATGGACAAACTGATCTACAGAGCGCGTTTCGTCACTACGTTGTTGTTGTTCTACTTCAGTGGTGTTTTTTAGATACAGCTTGCATCATCTCTACATTGAATATGCACAAAGAAGAAGAAGTCATCTGGTTTATTAGAAGCAGAAACCGTTCTTTGTTAGAACTAAGAAGAAACCTCATTGCTTGACTGGCTGCTGTCTCAGGCGACGACATCTTTGTCCTGTGTCGGCCACCGTAGCTTCTCTATGTGCTTCGAAATAGAACTGAGCCGTTGGTTGCAATTCGCAACCTCACCGCTAGATGCCTCTAAAATTTACACACTGCACCTTTAAAGCTGAACTCTGCAGGACAGTGGCCCTCCAGGAGCAGGATTGGACACCCCTGATCTATGCCCTCTCTGTGAAACCAGGCCTTAACATATAGAAACTTATTGTAAAGTGTTACAGATGGTATAGTAGCAGTGTTTTTTGGCTGGCTGACTGCCTGGAAGTGGCAGGTGTGACACCTGGTAGGGGTTTGTCCTCTTCCACAACAACAGAGGCCACCAACATGCAATGTGCCCTTGAGCAAGGCAGTACTTTAGGGGAATTGTCGCTACATTAGTGTGCTGTTGTTAGTTGCTTTAGATAAAGGCTATATTGAAGTGACTCCATCACTGTTTATGTTACACAATATCAAGTAGTCATTTAGTAGTTGCTGTTAACTTTTGTGGTCTTCTAACTGAAATGGTTTCTGGTTCAAGCCCCATAAGATTCAAGTAATGAGCCATGGCCATTGTGTCCTTGAGCCAAGCTTAGCTTCATACTTCAAGAGGATTATCTAACTAATAATGTACATTAAATACAATTATTGCTGTTAAACACTGTGCTGCACCACCCCAATTGTGTTTTTAAGGCTTTTCGGTCATTTCCTGAGTTCCTTTTTGATCAAATGTAGTAATGTAAGACTCTGGCAGTATACTAAGGTTTAAACTGAGACTTTTTCTTAAATCATTATTTTATGCATTAAATAATAAAAATAAGTTATTTAATCTTAGTCTTATGTGTATGCATTAGATTTGCCAGTGTGGTTGAGACCAGTGTGTAAATGTTTCTTGTTTGTCATATAAACCTGAACCATGTTGAAATAGAACATTACTGCTTAGAGCTTGCAAAGGTGCTAAAATGCTGTTACCTATTATTGTATTTTTTCACTCTTAAAAGTTTTATATATTGTGCTCTTACTTATTTAATTTTCCTTCTTGTTATTTACTTAAGAATCCTACATCTGTAGGCCTATTTATTTCCAAGTGTACTTGTCGGTTATATACAGTATCTCACAAAAATGAGTACACCCCTCACATTTCAGCAACCATTTTAGTATATGTTCTCAAGCGACAATACTATAGAAATGAAAATTGTATATTCTTTAGAGTAGTCAGTGTGCTGCTTGTATAGTAGTACAGATTTACTGTCCTCTAAAAATAACTCAACATACAACCATTATTGTCTAAATAACTGGCAACAAAAATGAGTACTCCCCTAAGTGAACATGTCAAAACTCTTACCAAAGTGTCAATATTTTGTGTGAGCACCATTGTTATCTAGCACTGCCTTAATCCTCCTGGGCATGGAATTCACCAGAGCTGCACAGGTTGTTGCTGGGATCCTCTTCCACTCCTCCATAATGACATCACAGAGCTGCTGGATGTTAGACACATGGCGCTTCTCCACCTTTTGCTTGAGGATGCCCCACAGGTGCTCAATAGGGTTCAGGTCTGGAGACATACTTGGCCACACCATCACCTTCATCTTCATCTTCCTCAGAAAGGCAGTTGTCGTCTTGGAGGCGTGTTTGGGATCGTTATCATGTTGGAAAACTGCCATTCGGCCCAGTTTCTGAAGGGAGGGCATCATGTTCTGCTTCAGAATGTCACAGTACATGTTGGAATCCATGTTTCACTCAATGAAGCGCAGCTCCCCAGTATCAGCAGCACTCATGCAGCCGCAGACCATGATGCTACCACCGCCATGCTTGACTCTAGGCAAGACACAATTTTCTTGGTACTCCTCACAAGGCGTCGCCACACATGCTGGACACCATCTGAGCCAAACAAGTTTATCTTAGTCTCAACAGACCACAGGACATGGTTCCATTAATTCATGCTCTTGGACAGGTTGTCTTCAGCAAACTGTTTGCGGGCTTTCTTGTGAGCCAGCTTCAGAAGAGGCTTCCTTCTGGGACGACGGCCATGCAAACCGACTTGCTGCAGTGTGCGGCGTATGGTCTGAGCACTGACAAAGCTGACCTTCCGCTTCTGCAACCTCTAAAGCAATGCTGGCAGCATTCATGCATCTGTTTTTTGAAGCCAGCTTCTGCACCTGACGTGCAGCACGAGGACTAAACTTCTTTGATCGACCCTTGCGAGGCCTGTTCCGAGTGGAACCCGTCTTGGAAAACCCCTGTATGACCCTGGCCACTGTGCTGTAACTCATTTCATGGTGTTACCGATCTTCTTATAGCCTAGGCTATCATTGTGGAGAGCAACAATTCTAATTCTCAATTCCTCAGAGAGTTCTTTGCCATGAGGTGCCATGTTGAACATCCAGTGATCAGTATGAGTGAATTGTACTCAAAGCACCAAATTTTAACTGCTCTAATACAAGATACAAAAATTAGTATGGTCCTGTCAAGCAGACAAAAACATGAACATGATGAATAGGACATGTGGCTTTGCATGGTTAAATGCCATACAGCTTTTATCACTCAGGGTGTACTCACTTTTGTTGCCAGCTATTTAGTGTCAGCTATCTGTGTGTTGAGTTATTTTCAAAGGACAGTAAATCTGTACTGCTATACAAGCTGCACATTGATTACTCCAAAATATATCCAAGTTTGATTTCTAAAGTATTGTCCCTTGAAAAGATATACTAAAATGGTTGCTGAAATGTGAGGGGGTGTACTTTATTTTGTGAGATACTGTACGTGTAAGGTTCTGCTCTGGCTGTGCAGCTGCTGGGATAAAATAACTGAACTTGATCCTCCATATCCCCTGGAATGTTGATATTTAAAGGGACAGTCACACAACAATTGACAAAATGTGTCCATTAAAACCACTTTTTTTTTTTTTTTTTTTAAAGTCTCTGGGTGGATTTAATATGATATCTCTTCTCTCTACACACATGGCAAAGATTGTTCACCTTTAACCAGTGAGGTCTTGTAGTTAGTCACAGTCAGTGTATCATCTTAATCTCTTCCCATGACTTGGAAATGTTGGACAGTTTACAGAAGAACAGAGGCTCCCATCAGCATTTTTATCATATTTTTTATTTATGTAAATGGGAAGCATTTGTCACTCACTTGCTGTATAATAGAGCTGTATGTACAGATGTAGGCTCAGCTATTTCAGAAACCATGACTTTATTGAATGCTAATATGTCTTTCTTTCTTACAGATGCTGCGTCTGAGCTGCATGTGTCCAACTCTAGATTGCAAGAATTGGAGACTTCATATGCAACACAAAAATCTGAGGTGATTAAGCACAAAAAGGCTTCCTGATATTTCTGGATTCTATCATGAGACAATGTTTTGTGTACTTTAAAATGAAGACATTTCTACTTTATTTGTTTGTACCCCATTACGCAACATAATTAAATTACAGGATGAGTCATTTCAAAACATTTTGTATGAATGTTAAGATTAGACATTTTTGTGTGTTTTAGTATGAACGCTTGCGGAGAATAAACTCTGAGCTGGAGGAGAAGCTAGAGGCAGCAGAGATTCAGATCAAACAGCAGTCAGTGGAATACAGAACCCTCCTGCAACAAAAAGAGGTTTGGGTTCAAAACTAACTCCACTTATGCTCTATATCTGACTTGAACATTTATCTTATATTAGTGAGAGAATTTCTATAAAAAAGGAGAAAAAATTAGAAAGATAGTGATGATTTTGTGTGTGTGTGTTTGTTGTGAAGGTGGAGATCAGTCACCTCAAGGCCCGTCAGAGTAGTCTGCAGGAGGAGGTTCAGAAACTCCAACACTCTTCTCAAGCTGCGACCAGCTCATCCTTCACCGATGCTGCTGTGCTTCCCGTCACTACTGCTGCTACTACCACTACTTCATCTTCCTTTCTGCACCGGTCCTCAGCTGTCCATCAAGGCTTCCATGGTGATGAGGTGGACCTCAGTGATGTCCTGTGGTCACAGCAGGAAATTAACCGTCTTTCCAATGAGGTGCATCGTCTTGAGGCTGATGTGGCCCATTGGAGGAGAGTTGCTCAGGTCACTTTTAATTTATACCTCAGATATAGTTTAACAAATGTCATGGTATAGCTATCGAACTAGAATTAGATCATTTTTTTTCTTTTAATTTCCAGGCATCCAAGCTGCCAGGAGTTGATGGGAACGGAGACCAGGGTGAAGTTCTGAAAATGCAAAGAACGATCAAGGTGAAAAACCTTTTGAACTGTAACAAAGGAGTTTTGCAGTTGGTCAGCTCTTGGAATCAGGTTCGGTTTTTAACCTAATTGACGTTCTGACCCAATCAGGAGCTGAGAGAGGAAATGGCACGGGAAGTGGATGAGCACCAGCACGAACTGGCAGCATTGCAGGATGCCCAGAGGCAGAAAATGGCTGAAATCTCAAAACGGCACAGGGAGGAGCTGGCAGAGTATGAGGAGAGAATCGAGGAGCTTGAGGAGCAGCTTCAGAGTGGTGAGAAGGAGCATTGATGCATATTAAAATTTGAGTCTGGATCTTTTTGTATTTTTTTAAATGCAGTTGAAATCAGTTTTGTATTTGGTAGTTAACTTTAAAATGAACAGTTGAACATTGAGTACAATGCTGTGTTTATCTCCCTTATCCCCAGAAGGTGGAAATGTTGTCCAAAAATCAACCACAGTGCAGGACTCCAAACTTCAAGATCTGCAATCGACCATTCAGTCTTTACAGGAGGAGGCAGAGCTTCAGCGCAAGGAGTACAGAGACCTATTGGCCAGATTGGAGGAGGCAGAGCATCATAAAGCCAAGATAGAGCGGGAGAAGGAGGAGGCTAACGCAGAAAATGCAGAATTGTTGCAGAATTACAGTCGCCTTCAGAAGTCTGTAAATGAACTCCAGGATCGAGTCCAGGAACAGGAGGGGAAGTCTATGCTGAAAGCCCAGCATGACAATGAGATACAAGAGCTGAAAAAAGCTCTGGCAGGTATAGAGAACCCCAGAAATTCTGTATGATCATCATGACTCCATGTTTATCATATCACATCATATGTTGTTCTTGAATGGGAAATCATAAACTGCTCTCTCTTATTTACTGTTATATTTTTGTATTTTTTTTTTTTTTAGGTGCAGAGAAAGAGATGGCTAGATTGAGGAGTCTCAGTGAGGTAAATATGCTGAAAACCTTCTTCGGCACAGGCTAGAAATTTGTGGTCCAAGAATATTCATGCTTAGGATTTAAATATAAAACAATTGATGTAAATGTTCAAAATTTAGACAAAGTATTTGGACACTTTCTGTTTGCCATATGAAATACACCTGGGCTTAGTCTTCAAATGGCACGAGTGTCATAATACTTTTTATATAATGTGTTTTTTTTTTTTTTTCCCACTTTCATTTAATGCAGAGTGGTCCTACAGAAGAAGTGGAACATGCTGACATTCTGGAGCTCAACACCATTATTGATACCCTCAGGAAAGAGAAGGAAGAGATGGAGAGAGAAAAGGTTTGTGTATGTTAATAAATAAATATACCTATTTCTTCTTGTTTTTAAACAGAAGTTGCAATATCTGTTGAATCTTTGTAAGTCTTTGCAAGATAAGATGATCAATACTTCAGTAGCCTTTTGAAAGGACACTTTTATGTTATCATGCAAAGGGTAATATGTGCTCAACTGACTCAACTAGTTTCATACAATTTTTTTTATATTTATTTTTTTTCTTTTTCTTCCTTAGCTTGCGTTAGTTGAGAGACTGACCCTGGCCGAGGAGAGACACAGGGCTCAAGAGTCAACAGGTGCTGTGGAACAGTCACAGGAAATTTCTGACCTAAAGAGCCAGCTAGACAGACGGGAGCAAGCACTAAAGCAAGCCCATCTTGATATAGAGACACTTAGTACTGAACTGGAAGAACTGGACAAGCAGAACCAGGAGGCAACACAGGTACTCTTGCCAATGTATACAAGCCAATGTATGTTCCCTGTTTATAAAAAATAATAATAATTAAAAAAAAAAAAAATCAATAATTGGATCAGTTTCAAGTTTAAATTAATATACTGCATACTTGCTCTATTTTCCTCTTCCAGCATCTTATTGCAGTGAAGGACCAGCTGTCTCTGCAGAAAACTCAGGCTGAGGCAGAAGAAGCCCGTCTTCAGTCAGAACTCAGCTCTCTCTTGACCAGAGACGGACACTTCAACTGGAGCTGGAAGCTCAGGGGGAGAAGCTAAGTCAAAGTGCCTTCTCCTTGAATGAACTGCACATGGCAAAGCAGCAACTGGAAACCACAGTAAAGGAGTTGAGGGAAAAGTTGTGCAAGTCGCAGGATCTGGGCAGAGAGCTGCGGCAGGAGTCCTCCGACCTCAAGAGGGCACTTCAGGAGAGAGAGACAGAACTTATTGCACTTCGTGAGGAGTTAAGTCATTCTGGGGAGCAAGGGAATGAGTTGGAGGGACACAGGAAGGTACTTGAGGCAAAGGATAAAGAGATTCTGGACTTAAGAACAGAGTTAGCAGAAATGAAGACTTCCTTCGAAAGGGCTGTTTCAGAGGACTTTGAATTGAAAATTGAAAATAGGAAGTTGAAAGAAGAGAGCACTCAGGCTTTGGACAAGATAGACAGTTTGGAAAGGCAGATCCAAGATAATCAAGCCTCTCTGAGCAGGATGTCCCTGGAGAAAGATACCCGCATTGAAGCCTTGAAGCTAGAGAAAAGCCAGTTAGAATCTGAGCTGAGTCAAACTGAGAAGCAACTGTCAGATCAGACCAAACAGTATCAACAAACCATCGATGAACTGACCAGAGCACGCTCTATGGATGCTTCTGCACTGCAGACTGAACATGAGCGAATGGTGAAACTGAATCAGGAGAAAGATCTCACGATTGCAGAGCTCAGGCGTGAGATGGAGCAGATGGTCTCTGACCACAAAGACACCAGCGAGATGTTGGACATCACTGTGGCAGGTCAAAATCAACTCACCGAGCTTCTGCAGGAGAAGGACGCCTTTGCCGAAACCCTGAAAGCTCAAGCTGTGGAAATGCAACAGGAATTAGAGTGCAGTGTCCTAAGAGTAACTCAAGACTGTGACTCTCTGAGAAGGTCAGTGGAGGAGAAGGACAAACAGCTTGGAGCTATGAAGGAAGAAAACAGCCATCTGAAAGAAGAGATTGACCGTCTGAGGGACCAGCAAAGCAGACCGCAGTTATTGTCAGAGCCGCGGACACTGGACATCATCACAGAGCTTGAGACCGAGGTGAACCAGCTCAAAGCTGCCAGAGATCAACTCGAAGAAGAGGTCCAAGCTCTGAGAACGGTATCAGAGGAGCAGCAGGCCACAGCGCTGCAGTCCCAGCATTCTCTACAGATGCTACAGAGTGAACTAGAGCAAGCACGAACAAGACATGAACAAAGCTCACTCAATTATGAAAGACTCATCAATGCTAAGGATGAGGAGATTGCCCTGCTTCAGTCGGAAGTGGAGGGCCTAAGCACACAAGGACAGAGTCAAATACAGTCCGTTGACATCCTACAGGAGGACAAGACCCAGTCGTTGAATGGTGAAAATGGTAACGAGAAACATGACCTTTCAAAAGTAGAGATTGAAAAACTAGTGAAAGGGATCAGGGAGAAAGAGACTGAGATTAACCAGCTAAATGAGAAAAACCTCTCTCTAACCAAGCAGCTTGACCAACTTGTGGTCTCTCAAAATGAGCTGGGAAAACTGTCACAAATGGTTCTTCAAAAAGATCTAGAAATCCAGGCACTCCACGCTCGAGTGTCTGGTGGCCATGGTCAAGACGTGATGTTCCTGCAGCAGCAGCTGCAGGCATATGCGGTGGAACGTGAACAGGTGCTGGCCGTGCTCAACGAGAAAACCAGAGAGAACAGCCAACTGCGCTCAGACTACCATCGAATTATGGACATTGTTGCAGCCAAGGAAGCAGCCTTGTTGAAGCTCCAGCAAGAAAACCAGCGGCTCTCCACCATGAGCGACCCTTCAGGCAGTCAAGAGATGTTTCGTGAGACCATTCAGAACCTGTCCCGCATCATCCGTGAGAAGGATATCGAGATTGATGCCTTGACTCAGAAATGTCAGACCCTGGTCTCTGTCCTTCAGGCTTCTGGCGCCAGTGATTCCATGAGCGGTGGCTCAGGAGGCGTTAGCAGCAACCAGTTTGAGGAGCTCCTACAAGAACGTGACACCCTCAAACAACAAGTGAAGAAGATGGAAGAGTGGAAACAGCAGGTGATCACGACGGTGAGGAACATGCAGCATGAATCTGCTCAGTTGCAAGAGGAGCTCCTCAGGCTGCAGGGGCAGGTTTCTGCCGACAGCGACTGCAGCTCAAAGCTCTCGGTGGATTACGCCAGACTTATTCAGAGCTATGAACAGAAAGAGAAAAAGCTGGGATTGCTGAATCAAGAGCTGGCACAGGTGCAGCAGAGCATCAGCAAGCTGAGCAGCACCAAAGACGTGCTGCTTGGGAAGCTAGGCAGTGTCAAGCAATCCCCAGAAATTTCTGCTACAATTGCTACCCAGGCTTTTGATACGCCAAATCTGAAGGGGGCAGCACTACCTGGCCAAGATGAGAGTCTACATCAGGAGTTGCAGTCAATGCAGAGAACATTAGCAGAGAAGGAGAGCATGATAAGAACTCTGCAGGAAAACAATCATCGCTTGTCAAATTCTGCATCTCTGTCTGAAAGTGAGCAGAGAAGCCATGCAGAGGAGCTCAAGCAGGCCAGAGAGAAGCAAGAATCGCTACAGCGCTCCCTCAGAGAGAAAGATCTTCTCATTAAGACCAAGGGAGACCAGCTCAGTCAGGTAACTTACAATTCTGATTTGTTGAATGGTTGGTGGGGAAAGCTGTAAGATGTGCGGTACCTTAGTGTTTTTTTTTTTTTCCTCTACACTCTAGGTGAGTGAAAATTTACGTAACCGAGAGAATGACAACGAGGTCTTGAAGCAGGCTGTGACGAACCTCAAGGAGCGTGCGCTGATCCTGGAACTCGATGTGAAGAAATTAAAGGAGGAGAATGAAGCGATAGCAGCAAAAGCTCGCGAGAAAGAGACAGAGTTCCGTGCCCTGCAGGAGACCAACATGCAGGTGTCGCTGTTGCTTCGGGAACGAGAGTTTCAGTTCAGTGCTGTGAATGAAAAGGCCACTGCCATGGAGAAGATGCTAAAAGATAAAGAGCAGGTTTGTCTGCTTAAATCTAAAAATGTATTAATTTCTGTTATAATACCTTTCCGGCCCCTTTCTGTTATAATCCTATCCTAAGGCCCTGTTTACACCTGGTATTAAGATGCATTTTGGTCAATTGGGTCAGAAGTGGACGACGCTAAATACAGGTGTAAACTGGGTATAAAACGTTTTGAGCTTGCCCACTTTCGACCACTTCCAGAGGTAGTCGAAAAACGCATTTGACCAGATTGCTTTTGTAGTGTAGACGCTCATGTCGTTGAATGTGTTCGAACAGCCACAAAAGACCATGTACTGTCCGACTGCTGACCTAATGTGTAAATATTATAGAAAGTGTGCTAGCCAGGCAGGATTTAAACTTAATCTGATGAAGGCCCAATTTTGGTTTGAAGACAAAAAATGTACCAAGCACAATGTTCTCTCTCCATTCCTGATTTCTAACACACACTCACAGCGTTCGCCGTGGTCTTACGGCTATCAGAGCAGAATCGAAAGCTGATGCTTTCAGTGTTTTTTCGTCTTCTCTGGTCGTGTTCATAGGTGAATTGTGCGAGCTTATTTTGTCTGTTAGATCGAAAGAACGGGAAAAAAAACATACATTTACCCGCCCATAGACCCTCCCCTCGAAGAAATCAAGACAGAAGTGATCGAAAGTGGTTGACAAGATTGTTTAAGAATTACATTTTGGTGCAGGAACTACGTTGTTTAATTTATTAAAATTTTATGTTTACTTTAAAAAAGATTGTCAGATTTTGAAGCTTATTTAAAAAAAAAAAAAAGTTTTCAACATTGATAATAAATTTTACTTGAGCAAATCTACATATTAGAATGATTTCTGAAAGATCATGTGACACTGAAGATTAATGACTGCTGTAAATTCACAGGAATAAATTACATTTTGAAATATATATAAATAGAAATCAGTTATTTTAAATTTTAATAATATTTCACAATTTACTTTTGATCAAATAAATATCCCGGGTGAGCATAAGAGGCTTCTTTCAAAAACACTGTTCTGGACTGTTCTGGTTTTATATGTATTGTGAAATTAAACTGTTCTGCCTTTGTACTGTAGGGTAAATCTGGTGAGCTGAACCAACTGTTGAATGAAGTTAGGTCCATGCAGGACAAGGCAGTGTTGTTTCAGCAGGAAAGAGATCAGGTGATGATGGCCCTCAAACAGAAACAAATGGAGACATCTGCTTTGCAGAGTGAGGTAACAAAGGCCAAGATTACACATCATTACTGTGCTTTATTGCCTTACTGAAGTACTGAAAATATTACCATCTCCCATTCTCTTTAATACCTATTGCATCCATTAAAAATATATTCTAATAGGGGAATTACTGTACTCTCATGCTCTTTCTGTGTGTAGCTGCAGCACACGCGTGATAAGGAGCAGCGCCTGAAGCAGGAGGTGGAGCGTTTGCGCAATCACCTGATAGAGATTGAGGATTCGTACACTCGTGAGGCTTTGGCAGCTGAGGACAGAGAGGGAGAGCTGAGACGCAGAGTGACACTCCTAGAAGAGCGGCTGGCGTCTTCCTCTAACGCCGTGGAGAGCGCAAGGTGAGAGTCAGAAGGTTTTTGTCTGTTGGTAAGACTGTTTGGTCCTAACCAGAGTTTGCTTCCAACACCCTCCCACACTTTTCCATTCACACCAATTCACACCAATTAGATCTGGACGATTCTGGATAAATTGAGAAACATGATTTTTTTTTTTTTTGTTTCAAACAGAGATTATGATTCTGATCGAACAACTAAATAAAATAACATGTAATTTACTAGAGATTCTTAGAAAATGTTAATTGCTGCAGTCTATTTAAAAATGTTTAAATACAGTATGCTTGTAGTTAATTTTTCTAATGTACCTATTGTATTGTTTTAGCCTTACTAATATCTCTAACTGTGTGTGTGTGCATGTATGTAGTCAGCAGGCAAGCCTGCAGGTGGAGTCTCTTCAGGAACAGCTAAATGGTGCTGTCAGACAAAGAGATGAAGCACTTATTCAGCTCCGTGCCTCTCAGGATCAGGTCAACCAGTACGCAGTGTCACTCTCTAACCTGCAGATGGTGCTAGAACAGTTTCAACAAGGCAAGAGTGTGCATTATTTTTGCTATTCTATTTTTGGTATAATTTATGAAGAAAGCAGTTTTTCTTGTACGGAATGATAACCATTAAAGCAATTACAAATGTCGATTAGAGTGTACATTTTCTGATTTTTCCTTTTTAAAATGTTTGGATTAAGAGAGGAATCCTGCAATAAGTCTTCAATCCTGAACAAAGTTGACAGCTGTATCTATCCTTACAGAAGAAAAAGCCATGTACTCAGCAGAACTGGAAAAACACAAGAGAGAAAAAGAGGAGTGGAGAAATAAAGCAGAAAATCTTGGGGATCACGCAGCTGCTTTGCAAGTCAGTTCAAACCTCTGTCTTTTCTGCACTCTGCTTGACACAAGTATTTATATCATTGCTCAATGTCTGTGTGTAATCTTAGATAAACTTGGATGAAGCGAACGCAGCTCTAGAATCTGCCTCCCGCCTCACTGACCAACTGGACCTCAAAGAGGAACAGATAGAAGATCTGAAGAAACAAGGTGAGACCACCTGAGTATATCACCTATGACTATTTTGAAATCAGTGCATGAGAACTTATCTCTGCATTTCACCTCATTGTGTAACTAGGACAGTGCTTCTCAACATTTTTGACTTGAAGGCCCCAGTTGTCTAACACAATATTTGAAGGCCCCCCATATTGGCTTGAGGGCCCCAGTTGTCCAGCACAATATTTGAAGGTCCTCCATATTGGCTAAATTTGACAATGACTGGTTGTTTTCAAATTTTATTAACAGAAACTGGGAGTAATTACACAATAATTAAACATTATTTAATTTGTGACTTTATAAGATTAAGATGCTGATTTCAATACAAATAATATTTGTATTGAAGGGAAAATTTTCGTATAAATCTTATTTTTGGGGTTCTGATTAATTGTTTTTAGCATTTTAATTAAATGTTTAGTTCACCCAAAAATGAAAATTTTGTCATTAATTACTCTCATGTTGATCCAAACCCCTAAGACTTTCATTCATCTTCAGAATGCAAATGAAGATCTTTTTTGATGTAATCTAAGAGCTTTCTGTCCCTTCATAGACTGCCTTTGCAACTGAAACTTTGACGCTTCAAAAAGTTCATAAAGAGATCATAAAACTAATCCATATGAATTCAGTGGTTTAGTCCCAATTTTCTGAAGAGACACGATCACTTTATATGATGAACAGATTTAATTTACGCTTTTATTCACATAAACATTGACCAGCGAACATAAACAGAAGCTCAATCGAACATGATTGACGCGTGAGAAAAAACCTCTTCCGGAAGCTCAAACGTGCTGCGTAACACGAGAGAATGAACCTCATTGGTTCTTGCATGCGTCAAGCAAACATGCTTGAGCTTCCGTTTACCGCAACTGATGTGTGAGATGATGAATGTTTATATGTGAATATAAGCTTAAATTCAGTCTGTTCATCATATAAAACGATCGTGTCTCTTCAGAAAATTGGGACTAAACCGCTCAATTCATATGGGTTAGTTTTATGATCTCTTTATGAACTTGAAGCGTCAAAGTGTCAGTTGCGTAGCTGTCTATGGAGGGACAGAAATCTCTCAGATTTCATCAAAAATATCTTAATTTGTGTTCTGAAGATGAACGAAGGTCTTACGGGTGTGGAACAACATGAGGGTGAGTAATTAATGTCAGAATTTATTTTTGGGTGAACTAACCCTTTAATTTTTAAAAATATAATCAAATACATTTAAGTCATCCTGTGGTCCCTTTGGACGCTTGCTGAGGTCCCGGTCCCCTGGTTGAGATCCACTAAGCTGGGATCAAGGAAGAAACCAAATACAGATAGAAATAGCCATTAAGGACAACCATAGAAAAAAAATTGAGTCAATTTCAGTTAAATGTTATTTTATTGTCAGTTATTACATAATTGCCAGATTGTGCATAATGTTCATTGTGACTGTGTTCATGTCTTCGTTATTGGTTAGTAAAATAATAATGATTATTATTATTAATATTAATCAAGTAGCATTTTATTTAGCGGTGCCCCCTAATAGTCGAATGAACGTTAGTTGACGAGAAGAGGCTTAGTCGACCAAATTTTAATTAGTCAGTTAGTCGCAGAAAAAAAACTCCACAGGAATTAGCAAAGTCATGCAGTGCGACGGACAGATTGTTAATATGGCTGGCCCATGTGGTAATTATGTCGGGCAGGAAATCCAAACGTTCACCTTTCATTCATCAACATCAAACATGACTTATCATTTGAAACATATGTAATGTAGAATGATGTTAACAATGTTACATATAATATTCTTTCTCAGCCCTGAAACTCGAAACATTTTCCGATGCTACCAACCCCCCCATATATACGAGATTAGATTTGTAGCACTGTAAACCATTTTTCTGAAGAGACTTGTAAATGTCAACAGGACGAGGAACATCAGGAACCATTAAATTATGTTTGACTCTTTGAGACTCTTTGTGTAGTGGTTTAAGTTTGATTAATACCTGTGCAGACACTAAGAAGCACACGTGTGCATTTGTGAGAAAGATGCACAGAGAGCAGCCAGGTCTGTAGATGGTATAGATGTTTAGCATTCCTCCGCATCTCCTTTCTGTCAGAGAGACGATATTTATGGCATGTCAGTAGCCAAACCGTGTAGACAAAGATTCTCTTTTTCCATCCACCCTGTCTTTCTATCTCAGCCATCTCTTTCTTCTCTGTCCGTATCAAGCCCCAAATCAACAATACGATGCTGTCGGTCTGAGAGGGAGAGGAAGGTGAGGGATGAGCCCTGGGATTTTTACTGCATCTGTCAAAGAACGACTGAGGAGAACGTAGACACAATGATCGAGAACGGTTCATTTTTGCTTAGCAAAGCACAAGTGCAGCCGACAGACATTCCAGGGTTTTTAGCGCAGACAGGAACTCTCTCACCCTCTCTTATCGCTGCGTTCATGTGGTCTCTGGAGGTAAAGTCTGAGGAAAAGAGTTCCCAAGAGCCGAACCGCCAAACCTTCTGGACCAGTAAGGGGTGTTGGTGATAAAGGCATTTAGAGGACGTCATACTCACACTCTTCTTTGTTATTACTCCATGAGACATTCCCAGACGCACTTAACCCCATACCCTTGTTATTGATGTTTATGTTAAGGTGCACACACACATACTTATTAGTTCTATGCAAACACTTGTTCTCTACTGTTTGCATTAATACATAACAAAGTCATACCACCTTCTGCTGAAAGCTCTGTCTGCATCTCACAAATACAGTGTCCAAAATTAACTCACCAAGTGCATGTAAAATTGGCTTTGGCTAGAAATAAAAGACTTACTTGCCAGAGGCTTGTAACCTTATAAGGAACTTAATAGTGATGTAAATTTAATTTAGACTTTTATGCTTTGGAAAGAAGTCTCTTATGCTTACCAAGGCTGCAATTATTTGATCAAAAATACAATAAAAACAGCAATATTGTGAAATGTTACTACAATTTGAAATAACTATTTTCTGTTTTAATATTTTTTTTAATGTAATTTACTGTAATGCTGTGATGGCAAAGCTGAATTTTCAGCAGTCATTACTCCAGTCTTCAGTGTCACATGATCCTTCAAGGGTTAGTTCACCCAAAAATGAAATTTCTGTCATTAATTACTCACCCTCATGTCGTTCCACACCCGAAAGACCTTCGTTCATTTTCAGAACACAAATTAAGATATTTTTGATAAAATTCAATTGCTAAAGATAATTAACACTTTAAATGCCCATAAAGCTACAAAAGACATATTTAAAACAGTTCGTGTGACTACAGTGGTTCATTCTTAATGTTATGAAGTGATGAGAACTTTTTGTGCGCCAAAAAAACAAAATAATGACTTTATTCAACAATATCTAGTGATGGGTGATTTCAGAACACTGCTTCATGAAGCTTCGATGCTTTACAAATCTTTTGTTTCGAATCAGCGGTTCAGAGCATGTATCAAACTGTTAAAGTCACGTGATTTCAGTAAACGAGGCTTCGTTAAGTCATAAGTGTTTTTCGAAATTTCAGTGGTTCACCACTGGGGGGGCATGACTTTGGCAGTTTGATACACGCTCCGAACCACTGATTCGAAACAAAAATTCGTAAAGCTTCGAAGCTTCAATTATTTTTTTGGTTAATTAGAAATGGAGGCCTCACTGAGCCATCAGATTTTATCAAAAATATCTTAATTTGTGTTCCGAAGATGAACGAAGGTCTTACGGGTGTGGAACGACTTGAGGGTGAGTAATTAATGACAGAATTTTCATTTTTGGGTGAGCTAACCCTTTCAGAAATCATTCTAATATATTCTAATATGAGAAACATTTCTTATTATTATCAATATTGAAAACAGTTGTGCTGCTTCATATTTTTGTGGTAATGGTGATTAAAGGTTTTTTAGGGTTGTATTTTGAATTGAAAGTTCAATAGAACAGCATTTATTTGAAATAGAAATCTTTTTATACAATGTCTTTATGGTCACTTTTGGTCAATTTAATGCATCCTTGCTGAATAAAAGTATTAATTTCTTAAAAAAAAAAATTACAGGCCCTAAAACCCTATTGAACTGTAGTCTGTGTGTGTGTGTAAAATTCAATTATTTTAACTAAAAAAATCACTTGTGTGTGAAAAGAAAATGCACCTGACATGCAGACATATCTGATAGAAGCCAGACATTAGCAAAGTAAATTATTTCTTTATTAATGTGTTGGTTTTATGAATTAGCCCATAAGTCATGGCCCTAACTATGACAGCAATGAAGGATAAAATAACACATAATACTCAAACCGGTGCTTGTGTGTGTTTTGCAGTGGATGTGAGACAGGAGATGTTGGAAGAGGCTCAGAGGAAACTGATGAACCTCCTGAACACCACCGAAGGCAAAGTGGATAAGTGAGTCCAAAACACAGTCTGCATTGGAAACATATTTCCTATATATTTAGATCCAAATGTTTTCAAAAGGGTGTTCCTGTGAAATATCATCTAACATCATTAATTTCTGACACAGGGTTCTGATGAAGAATCTTTACCTGGGCTATTTTCATACCCCCCAAAACAAGCGCTCTGAGGTGCTGAGGCTTATGGGTAATGTGCTTGGGTTGGACCGAGATGAGGTGGGCGAGGTAGGTCAGCGCGCTCTGCTTTTCATCCTGTAAATTTCTTTTTATCCTCCCTTTTGCATTCACTTTTTTTAAATGCAAGTATTCCTCTTTACAAACGCAAATGTGCACGTGCCTTCATATTCACTTTCAGTAAATATGTCCAAATTTTTCAAAGAGGAGCAGCCTCCTTCACTTTTTGTCATTTCCTCCTCCTTTCTATCTTACCCTTGTTGTAAAATTCCTCTGACTTTTCATCACTCTCAAATGTGGCTCTGCTCCAGACCTCGTCTTACCTCTGAAACCTGATAGTTAAACAAGTGTGGATTTAATATTCGACCTCCTGACTTCTGATGTTCGGTTCTCCGCCCAGCCTCTAATTACTTTTTTTTTTCTTCAATTATCTCATGTTTGATGTCAGCGTGAGGGTTTTTATCAGATGTTAAAAAGATTTTTCCACTCATCTTACCTCATGTGTTTAATTTGGCACAAGCCTCGAGCTGCCCACGCTGGTCTTGTTGAAAAAGGTCCTTGTTTTGAGTTCTTTGAAGGATGGCTGCAAGTTGCGTTCAGTCCTTGTTGGTAATCTGGGTATAGAGACTTCTGCTCTTGGTTGCCTGTGACAGCTTGTGCTAAATGACACGTCATCATCCCCGGAAACCCTGCATGCATATGACCATTCATTTGGCAGACTGCTAATAGGGCTGATTTGTTTTCTGTTGAATAGCTGTTTTTCTGTTTCTGGTGGGGCTGAATTTCTCAATAACTAGGACAGATCAGTTCTGATGATAAAGCAGGATGTGGCTTAATTTTTTTTTTCTTGGAAAAGCCATACTCTTTTAGCCACTATCCTCAAAGGGTCAAAATCAGTATGGAATTTTTTCTTTTGCAATGAATTACGCTGCAATTGTTCACAACCCGTTTTACTTCCATAATGTGTTGTATTTCCGAGTGAAACTGGATATTCAGCAAGGGGGAAAATGGGAATTAATTGGATTGTTCAGTACCACAATAGAGTCAGACTGAATATGAGTTTGTTGAAACAGTACCTAATTAGCCATTTTGCTCAGTGTTATTTTAGTATTATTGATATACACCGATCAGGCGTAACATTATGACCACTGACAGGTGAAGTGAATAACACTGATTATCTTTTCATCACAGCACCTGTTAGTGGGTGGGATATATTAGGCAGCAAGTGAACATTTTGTCCTCAAAGTTGATGTGTTAGAAGCAGGAAAAATGGGCAAGCGTAAGGATTTGAGCGAGTTTGACAAGGGCCAAATTGTGATCGCTATACGACTGGGTCAGAGCATCTCCAAAACTGCAGCTCTTGTGGGGTGTTCCCGGTCTGCAGTGGTCAGTATCTATCAAAAGTGGTCCAAGGAAGGAGCAGTGGTGAACCGGCGACAGGGTCTTGGGCGGCCAAGGCTCACTGATGCACGTGGGGAGCGAAGGCTGGCCTGTGTGGTCCGATCCAACAGACGAGCTACTGTAGCTCAAATTGCTCAAGAAGTTAATGCTGGTTCTGATAGAAAGCTGTCAGAATACACAGTGCATTGCAGTTTGTTGCGTATGGGGCTGCATAGCTGCAGACCAGTCAGGGTGCCCATGCTGACCCCCGCCAAAAGCTTCAACAGTGGGCATGTGAGCATCAGAACTGGACCACGGAGCATGTCCTGGTCTGATGAATCATGTATGAATCTTTTACATCACGTGGATGGCCGGATATGTGTGCATCACTTACCTGGGCACCAGGATGCACTATGGGAAGAAGGCAAGCCGGCAGAGGCAGTGTGATGCTTTGGGCAATGTTCTGCTGGGAAACCTTGGGTCCTGCCATCAATGTGGATGTTACTTTGACATGTACCACCTACCTAAGCATTGTTGCAGACCATGTACACCCTTTCATGGAAACGGTATTCCCTGGTGGCTCTTTCAGCAGGATAATGCGCCCTGATACAAAGCAAAAATGGTTCAGGAATGGTTTGAGGAGCACAACAACTAGTTTGAGGTGTTGACTTGGCCTCCAAATTCCCCAGATCTCAATCCAATCGAGCATCTGTGGGATGTGCTGAACAAACAATTCCGATCCATGAGTGGATCCCAACTAGGTTTCTAGTATCTTCTAGAAACCTTGTTTCTAGATGATACTCACTTCAGTGGCTAAGTTTGATTATTTCTACCATTAATACAGCTGGGGATTTTCACCTTTTTCATTTTATTTTTTCATGTTGTGTACATATTAACATTTTGTTATATAAACTTTTTTCAAGTTAAATCCTGATGGATTTTATTGCAGATGAAAGTTAGCAATAGAAATTGATAAAGTAAGCAAGCAATAGGAGATGAACACACAGCAGACAGAAATCAGGAGTTACAGACTCAGAGGAAGAAAGAGAGACTGGGAGACTGACAAATACTGAATTAGATGATGGTCCCATGCCAATCCTGCACCCAAAGCATTTCCTTACCCACAATCCCTTAGAAGTAGGCTGGGGTCTGGCAGGAGAGACTCCCAACTATTCAGCAAGTGGTGAGCAAAATTACCCAACAGCCCCAAGAGAAGAGAGAGAAGGAAAGTGTGTCTGTGTGTGTGTGTGTGTGGGTCACTCAATCGACTTTCCATTTTAACCCATATTTTCTTTCTCCACTCCTCCCCACACCTTTCTCACATTTTTTTTTATGCTACACATTAAGTTTAAGTTTCCACTCAAGACGTCTTTGTTTACAACTCCAAAGACTAAAAATAATCCTGTTCTGTCCTCTTTTTTTTTTTCTTTTTTTTTTTTTAAAGTCTGATTCAGTGGTTTTATTTAAAAGAAATCATTAATTTTCTCTAGTCTGAGTGCTCTGAGGACAGTGGTTTTTAGAGGGAAATTTCTGTATCAGTATTTCGCTGAACTTTGCACAGTTATCTTGTTTAAGTGAGAGGGGCAACATACAACTCTTACACACAACCAAAGATGGCGCACACACATAAACACTCCCTCTGACCAACTGACTTACTGACCGTTATCTCTTTTTGCAGCTGTTACAAGAAGAGGGCAAGACTGGGGTGACCGGATGGGTCTCGAGTTGGCTGGGAGGCAGAGCTGTTCAGAGTGTACCCAACACCCCACAAAGGCCTACACACGCACAGAACCTCAATTCGGTGGGCGCACATGCTAATGCATCCACACACATTTTATTACACAAGGGCATTTTCCACTTACACTACTGTCTGTATTTTAAAGTCCTTCTCTGAGATGTTTGTGAAGTTCCTGGAGGTAGAGTCTACTCCTGCACGTCCTGCCCCTAAACTGCCTGTTTATGACATCAAGCCTCTGAGTGCGCCCCCACCTGGCCGGAGTACTGCTACCACACCTGCATCAGGTATAATGTCATATAAAAAAAATAGGGATGCACAATATATTGGTACCAGTTGATTTTTTTTTTTAATTTTTTTTTTTATTGGTACTGGCCCATATTAGCATTTATTTTTTTAATGTATTGGTATCAGCCGATATTGGACATTTAAATGTGCATGAGGATTTCCCTTATTTTTACATTTATTTTAAGTTAAAAATGTGAGTAAGTTTACTTAGGTAACACTGTTAATGTTACATTTTTCTTTTTAATTTATTCAGACAAAATAATATAGAATTTAATATCAACCATTTGTCAGTTATCAGCCATAACATGAAAATAATTATCTACTTATCGCCCAGAATTTTAATATCAGTTTGTCCATAATCAAAATAACTCAATTTAAGGCCCACACACTCGAAGGACGATGACTATAATAACTATAAAGTGTTATTAATCATTCTAATTCCATGAGAATAGCAGTCCACACCACAGCTATAACAATACCGACACAGAGGAACAGTATTGTTGAAAACGCTTTCAGAATGTTTTTTTTCCTTCTGATGAATAATAAAAAAACATTGACAGCCAATCAGAATCCACCTAACTTTAAAGAGATTGAGAATTTAAAGCAACAGACAGCATAACTGCAGCATGTACTTATTGGTGTGGGCGTTAATATAGTTAACGTTATAGTTATCATTCTTGGTGTGAACAGGCCTGTACAGACCTTATGTAGCCCCGCGCTGCGCTCGTTGTCTTTTGACTTCCAGTTTGTATTTCCACAGCGATTTTACGTATTTAGGAATGAACTGTTCATTTTAAAATCTTCCCGGTCTACTGACATTTGTTAAGACATCTGCTTTAAACATTACAATGCTCATGATAACTTTTGTTAACTCTACAATAAGTAAATCCACTTCACCAGCTAATTATTCTTTGACAGCGATGCCATAGAAATAAATATACAGAGCTACCGCAAAAACGGAAGTTCAAAGACAAAATTCTAAAGATGGCTGCGCACACGTTTCTCTGGCGCAAAATGTCTATATCTGTGATCATTTTTAATGCTGTTTATATTCTTTCAGGTGTTTCAGGCTCAGGTAAGCGCACTGGGGATTCAAACCCTTTCCTGGCGCCCCGCTCTGCTGCCGTACCCCTCCTCAATACTGCAAGTGCAGGCAGCACTGCAGGTGCTGGGGGCCACCTGCTTATGAAGCCCATCTCAGACGCCCTGCCAACATTCACACCTGTACCTGTGTCAGCTGAGGCCAGCGGTGGGGCCGTGCTGAAAGATTTACTCAAGCAGTGATTGGCCACCTGTACTGCCACTCAGAGCACTTTAGCTTATCAGGATACTACGTTCCAGCAGATGGAACAGAAACTGGGCCATGTCACTGATTCAAATATTTACTAAAATGGCTGATTGCCATTGGAATAAAAAAGATAAAGCATCGAAGCACTGCGTGTGCTTGTTAGGTTTCACTAAACTGAGGCCTAAGTTTGACAGAATCAAATTCAGTTTGCAAACTGAGGAAGATTACATTATTGAATATTCTTGTGACATTCTCCCATCGTTTATTTAATGTCGTGTAAACATTCAGCTTCTCATTTTTAGACAAAGAGAGGTGTTTAATGTTTTTCTAGTGTGTTGAGAGACTGTCTGATGCTGTCTGGCATCCACTACACAAATGGATTTATTAAACCTTTTCCACTTCTGCAAAAACACTACCTACTCTTTCAAAATCCTCCCATTTTGAGTGCTATGAATGGTTGGCTGTATGGTGTGGCAGGTACAATAACAGTTAATCAAGAAGTGACATTTGATCTTGGATTTAGACTGCTGCACATGCTCCCATGCTCCCATGCAGTACAAGTGTGCGGTTATGTTATTTATTTGTAAATCAATCATATTTTTCACTGCTTATGCAGTGGGAATAAGCTAAAATGTATCTGCAATATTCAGATCTTTCTAGGTAGAAAGAAAGATTATGTATATACAATTTGGAAAAAAAAATTGCGCACATAATGGAAGTATAAGAATGAAAGGATTAAAGTATAAAAATGACCTGTATATTTTAAAATTGGTGTTAACATTATAACAGAGAATCCCTAATTCAGTGGGTTCCAACCAAATATTTAAAAATGCCATCTCCTTGAGGCCTAATATGAAGAAGTGGTTTTTTTTTTTTTTTTTTTTTTTTTTTTTAAGAGAAAATGGCCTTAGTAATTCTCTTTTTGGTTACTATATCTTTCATAACAGTTGGGTGCACTTGATTATATAGATTTAGAATACATTTATACATTTTGAGCTGGTGTTTATTTAAAGTTGATTAATCTTTTTGAAGTTTGAAAGATAGCTCATGAAAGTGATATTCAACAACAGTGTTTCTCTTTTCTGCAGAATAAACTCTTCTGTATGTATATTTGCATTTTTCTGTTTTCACTCTTATGTTGTTTTTATTTATTTTTTGTGCACGAGTGCAATTTTCTTGGACAGTTGTGGCCTAATGGTTAGAGAGTCGGACTTGTAACCTGAAGGTCGCGGGTTTAAGTCTCAGAATTGGCAGGAAATGTAGGTGGGGGGAGTGAATGAACAGCGCTCTCTTCCACTCTCATTACCCAAAACTGAGGGGCCCTTGAGCAAGGCACCTAACCCCTAATCGCTCCCCTGGTGCCGCAGCAAAAGTGGCTGCCCGCTGCTCCAGGTGTGTGTTTACGGTGTGTGTTCAAAACTCACTGCTGTGTGTTAGATGGGTGAAATGCAGAGCACAGATTCTGAGTATGGGACACCATATTTGGCTACATCACGTCACTTACACTTTTCGATAAGTTGTTATGGTTCCATTCTAATATTTGGTGTTTTTCTTTAGAAATACATCTCATGATAACTATGCAAAAGGAAATCCAGCTGTTTGGTACTTAATTAGTAAATCATCTAATCCTGAAATTGCATTCTATGAGACTTATAGGGGTTTGTTGATCTTTTCTGTTTTTCTTTTTTTCTATCACAAGGCTGTAATTTAAAAGTGCTTATGGAGGCAGTGGTCTAGAGCATTATCAGACCAGATTAACCTCAAAAGGGAATGTCCGTCTCTCCCAATATGTCTCTAGGGAAAACCCCGTCTGGAATTCCAATTGTATTGTAACCGCGTCTAATACAGCTGTCTGTTCTCTGTAATCTGGTGTGTAGATTCTTGGAACATTTATCCAGTTTAAATCTATATTGATATTGACATCCAGCTGTGGATATACGGTAGTGGCCAAAAGTGATGTCCGGAGGGGATATTTTATGACCTTACAAGTTTGATTAAACCATCAAAATATGAGGAAAATATTTTATATTTTTTAAATATGAGGAAAGAACAAAACCCTAAACTCAGTTAGCACATTTATCTGACAAAATTATTTGGCAGAAAAAGGCAAACTGCAGGTTTTATTTTACTATGCAAAAAAAAAATCCATAAAAAAAACAAAGTTCACATGAAAAGCATACATAGACTACAACATAGTTATTAATATTTTGTTGTTTCTCTCTTGTTTTTGCATATGCTCATAATTTCTTTGTATGAGAGCCTGGCCATGTGTCATAAATAAAACAATTGACTCCAAGCACAATTATGCAATCTGCAAACAATTTTTTAAATCATATTTGAATGATGTTGAATGGTGAAGATGTCAGTTTTTCTAGGCTGGACATCACTTTTGGCCAGTACTGTACATAAACTATCATTGAATATATATATATATATATATATATTTTTTTTTTTTTTTTTTTTTTTTTTTTTTTTTAGAAATTCAGCAAGGATGCATTATATTGATCAAAAGTGACATTAAAGACTTTCTATTTTAAAATAAGTTCTATTTCAAATAAATGTTCCAAATGAATCCAGAAAAAAGTATGATGGTTTCCACAAAAACATTAATCAGCACAACTGTTTCTAACTCTGATATTAATAAGAAATGTTACTTGAGCACCAAATCAGCACATAGAATGTTGTAGATGCTGCTGATAATTCAGCTTTGGCATCACAGGAATAAATTGTTTTAAAATATATTCCAATAGATTAAATAAATGCAGTCTTAGTGAGTATAAGAGACTCAGTATTCAAAAACATTGTATATGTATTACAGGTACATCTTACCCAAACTTTTGAATGGTAGTGTAAGTAAAGATTTGACACTGTTATCATGGTGTATTATTGCTATTTCATACAAATGTACACTATGTAAACAATTACTATGCTGTAATGGCACATTTGAATTGTAAAAATTAACTGGTGCTCTGAAGCAAATCCGTTGCACTAGATGGTGGAAACACTTTCAAGGTGTTGGATATAGTAAATGTAAGCAGGTGTCAGATTTTAATGCGAATGCTGCTCACACAGCACTCACAAAGCCAGACAAAATAACCCTGCCCTCACCAGGGAACACCTGCTTCAGCCTCCTACATTCTTTGCTGCCATTTTTCCCGCTGTTAGATTGTGTACACTTGAACTGTCATAACTCTGCTGTCTGTTTTATCAGCGTCAGATCAAGTCTAAACCTTTTTTATATCTCAAGATCTCCACCCAAATGGGCTTTTGCCTAGAGGGTGTGTTAATCTGGCAGGCTTTGATCACCCCGAGCCTGAAAATATTTGTATTTCAGAGTCTAATGAATGTCTGAGTCATTAAAGAAATGTTCAGTAACATCACTGATGCATTCAGTGGCTCACTGAACTATTAGCTGATGTAACTCTCGAAAAACTTTTTCTCTTCAGCCACACTGTGGTAAGCCTACTGCCCAAGTTTACTGTTGACACTGAACAGTTGAGTTTTAGTTATTTCGAGTAAGTGTGGCAGTGTGTTGCCTGGTGATGTGACCATTGACTCCATCTTCTTTCCTTTATTCATGCCAAAAAGCTCTGATAAAGTGTCTCAGTCTCCCAGAAGTCTTCCCCAATGAATTCAGTCCACATCTGGCTTGCTAGATGCTGCCAAACCTACTCTAAACCCAATTAATCAATAGACAAAAGCAAAAGCAAAGCTAGTTGATATAAAAGGATACAATAAAAACAAAGTTTGACTGTGTATGTGCAGCCTTCCAGTCAAGTGTGTGGGCCGAGTGTGTTAACAGCTCAAAGGTTAGTAGTACAAGGTTACTTCAGAATATTTACACTAGGGCAATAGCTAATAAGATGCAGGTCAAGGTGACACTTACCGTGGTGGTTATGGTCTGCTGTCCAATCACTGGGCTGCAGTCAACTTTTAAAATTCATTTCTATATTAATTTCACTAACACCGCTAAAGGTCAGTTATGTTTATGTTAATTAAAAACTTTTTTTTGTGATATAGGCTATTTTTTGGTAACAAATGTTAATTGTGATATGTACATTTTTGATAATTACAAGTGAAAAATAATTATACTTATCGACGTGCAGCTACTACTTGTCGCACCGGCAAGCGCGAGAGCAGCCTACTGTTGCTATGGTTACTTACGACTACGTCCATTCGCAAGCATTTGTTTGATATAAATACGTGCTCTGTCTTTGACTAGCTTTGTGTTTGTTTGTGTGTGTGTGTGTGTGTGTGTTGTGTGTGGGGCGAACTTTTTACTTCTATTTGTTAAAGACCCCCACCCTTTGTTTTGACTTCATTTGGTCCAAAAGATGTTTCTCTGACATCGTTTTACACACCTAGTCGAATTGATAATTCGATAATTCGTTAAATAAACTACTGTTTTACTTTACTAGCAGCCTGAACGACTCTATTTAATAGTGAATATGGTTGATGGGGTCCGCCTGACGTGATGACTCGACACCAGTACGTAGGCTACAGTAGCTCCCTGTGAATTTAAGAAGGCTGGTGAGCCTTACAAGTTAATTATGCGTCATTTTATAGATTCTTTGCTCGGTTTTCCTCATTGCCGTCTTCCTTCTCCTCGTTTTGAGTCTCTGGCGGCTCCCTGTGCGCGCTTTCGTTCCAAAGGGGGCTGTCTATCTTTGATGGGATCCAGCTGTTGGCCAAGTGCTCTGGGGGCCCGTTTATTTGCATTGCTAAACAATCCGTGGAGTGGTTCGAGTACGGAGAAACACAGCAAGTTTTCTATTTTTTATATAGTAAGACCCTCCTCTTACTATTGGTCAATGTTCTCACACGTTCTTGCCTTTGGTCGACAGGGCGGCCGCAGCGGGTGACCAAAGCCAAGTGTCTCGACATTCAAGTGAACGCGCGTACGCGGAGGGGGCGTTTTGGGTACTCCGTTTTGCGCATTGGGTCCTGCGAGCCCGTAAAGGTAGTAAAACCACAAAGATCAACTCTTTTCCCATTGCGAGGAGTTTACGGGTTGGTGGTGTGACGTTCTTTCCAAGGGAACCACAAGGATCCACATAAACATGTTATTTGAACTACGTGGCTTGAGTTGGTCGACCAACAAAAGGTGAGTTTAATTAGTCAGCTGGTGCTTTATGGCAAGCTGCCTTAGCATGCATTACTTACAACTTACTTAATGCCAATTGTTTATGATTTGCTAAGTCATCCTATATTGACTGGTATCTTTTCACTGACTGTTCATTAGATACTAGTGTGACCTATCTATTCAGTTGGTCAATAGTACTTATTCATTTGCTTAGTCACCATTCCAGTAGTGACAAGTATATATTCCATTGTTACTGGTGACAAGTTGCTAATTGCCACTGGGGATTTGTGCTTCATTTCTTAGTACTAGTAACTATTCTAGATGTTAAAATGATCTATTCCAGTTTATTTATTATAGACTGGTATCAGTTGCACTTTATTTTACAATATATGCACTTACGTGTAAGAAAGTACTGGGTAATATAAGGTAACTACATGGGTTAAGGTTAGGTTTAGGGTATTGTAATTACTATAGTAAGTACATAGTATGTACATGGGGAACAGTACTGTAAAATAAAGTGATACCCTAGTATCTATACCAATTGTTACTAGTAACATCCAACTAGTTACAATTGCATTTTGTGTGTCATACTGTATGTACTGACTAGTCAGAATGGCTACTTTATAATGCAATTCAAAATCTTACTAGTATAATTTAAAGTATTACTATTAACCTTATTACTATTGGGATGGTAACTAGCAGCAAGTAAATAAGTGCTAGTATACAATGAATATGTAGCTTACTAGTGACTAACTGAATAGATACTAGTCACTGTTGTATTTTTTGCTAGAAAATAAGAACTAGTAACAAAACAGATACTAGATATTTGTAACGATTAAATGTTATTGTGCTTTGTCATAGTGCTTCAGTAGAATATGTGAACCATGGTAATAAGTTTGTAAAAATGATCCAACTTTAGTGAGTGTTTGTAAATATTCTTGGTTTTGGGTGACAATTTAGTGCTTATTTCAGTGAATGAACCCTTTAAGAATTTTAATGTGTTTTTTGTTTTCAAAATGATTTACTGAGATATTTTGTTTTTTATTTGTAGAATGTTGTCAGTTTTAATATGTATCATATGCTGCATTCACTCTGGGACAAGTCAGGTAAGAGAATTTCAGTTTTTTTTTTTTTTTTTTTTGTGTCATTCAAACTTGGCATTGTTTGATGTGTGTCATAATAAGAGTGTCTCACTTGTTCTTTTTTGAATAGTTTCACTTTTTCTTTGCTTTTCTGGTGCTGTTGTACATCTTTAGTATACATAAACATGATAGCAATGCCAAACTTCTTCAAAAATCCTTCATGCTTCACAGAATGAACTCTATAAAATGTTGTTTAACTATTGGATTGATTATGAAATCCCTATTTCTCTCCAGTCATGCACAGATGGATTTACTTATGACCGCCGTGCCAGACAGTGTATCGGTTAGTGGCTGTCATGATATTAATATGTTCATCAAGAACTTATATTTCAAATACAGCTGTTAACATTTTCTCACATATACTTTCAGACATTGATGAATGCCGGACACTGCCAGACCCATGTCGGGGTGACATGCAGTGTGTAAATCAAAACGGTGGATACCTGTGCATCCCCCGTGGACTCTACTCCCAATCTTACGCCCGCAACAGCCCACGCTCCTACCCTGAGTCTTCCTATCCTGAAGAGTCCTACCCTGACAGATCGCTGGGATATTCTGAACCGTTCATTCCAGGCGGTCCTCCTGTGGGAGCAGGCCCTGGTCCAGGCCCCGGCCCGAGCTACCCAATAGTGAGCCGGTCCACTCCCTGCCTCCTCGGATATACGCTTGGTATTGATGGCACTTGTGTTGGTAAGTTTGCCTCATGGTCCTTTACATTTCAGCATCCTATACAACCTTGTTGATCATGGAGGTGTTGGTTAAAGATGGTACCAGAAAAGGTTGTAGATTCAGACTCACAAGATTTGAACACATGCCTGGATTGTCTTTAAAAAATTGTCATTTAAAAAATGTTTTAAATTTTAGTTTTGTACAGAAATATATATGCATGGACAATTACTATCTTCAAAAATGTAATTTAATACTTTAGATCAAAAGGCTTTTGAAGTAATGAGAAACATAAATTCAGTCAGTCAGGTGTGTGCAAATTTTTGGCTGGTAGTGTAAATTACCATATATGACAAATATTTTGCCATAGTACTCCAGAGATGCAGTCAGTGTAATAATATATGTCAACAAATTATATATTAGTTATATATGAATTGGGATGGTGACTAGTACAAAAGAAAAATTTTATCTAATGAACATGTACTAGGCACTAACTGAATAGAAACTACTATTATCTAATTACAGTACTAGTGTCTAATGAACAAGAAGGCTCTACTAGTAACAACTGGAATATATATTAGTCACTATTGGATTGTTTACTAGAAAATAAGAACTAGTAACAAAACAGATACTAGTTAGTTTTAAAGGGAACCTATAATGCCCCTTTTTACAAGATGTAATATAAGTCACAGGTGTCCCCCAGAATATGTCTGTGAAGTTTCAGCTCAAAATACCCCACAAATAATTTATTATACCATGCTCTAATGCCAATTTTAGAGTGGAAGGAAAAACATGCTGTTTTCGTGCATGTATCTTTAAATGCAAATGAGCTGCTGCTCCCTTTCCAGAAGAGGGCGGAGCCTGTACAGCTTGTGCCTTGGATACTCTGCCAAAAACTAACAAAACATCTGTTTAGTTTTGATTATCATCTCTATTGCGGTCACTCTCACGACATTGCAGTTCTTCATCATCATGAAAGTTTATTATCTGCATGAGTTTTAAAGCCATATCAGTGTAAACTTCTGATATATGGTTTTCTAGCTGCACGCACACAGAAAGCTGGCTGTCAGACGGCGCTTCCCGTCAGTATTAAACTAAGTTCTCTTTCACATGCTATTGCACTTAAACTGCCAAATACACACAAGGATATGTCAAAAACACACAAAGTTCACATAAACACAGTTGGTTATGTCTGTGAACGTAAACAGCAAGTAAAGAAATCGTACGTGTATATTAGATCTGTGTGAAAGCAGTGTAATTTACAGTACCTACTGCTGTTAATATGAATCAAACAACAAAGGAAAAACAGAAAATCACTCACTGCTCTTGATTGAATAACTTAGTAGCTTTAATAAGAATACATTTCTTACTTGAATGCTGCTGTTAAATGCTGTGGCGAGGAGATAAACATGGCGGACTGTGTACAGCTCACTGAGGGCGGGGTCTATACAAATAGGGCAGAGTCCGTCTGGAGTCGTGGGCGGGGCCTAGGCATTTTGTGACATCACAAAATGCCATCATGTGCAAATAATTGGTTTACATATTCTTTTAAAGTACCAAATTCAAGTTTAGCACCCAAGAAGAACTTCATACATTCTGGCATATGTACAGTATTTTTTTTATATTGCAAGACTCTTTGAGACGTGGTCAGTACTCACTCTGGGTCACATCAGGTTGTGGTCTTATGTTTACTTCATTTTCTGCAATGGGCCATGGGTCTTCTCGCTTTGAAATGAAGCAAAGACTCAGTTCTGTGCTGGACTGTAATTTAGTAACGGCTGCGGTGGGCTGAGTGGCATCTTAAAGACTTCAGCAGAATGAATCTCGTAATTTGGACTGGATCAGTCATTAGTGTGGAACCACAAAATACCGTGGAACCTCAGAACAAACTACATCTTGTGAAGAGGCAGGAAGACACACAGGACCTGGCATTCAGCCCTGCTCACTGATCCAACTTTACAAATACAACGAGACGGTTTTTGAGTTTCTCATTCACTGTCGTAAATCATCAGTTTGTAACCGGCTCTATGTGGTCTGCTTCTGTTGAAGTTGTTGAGCTGAATGTGGTGTCGGTGATATCTCCTGTGTTTTATTGCTTCCATCTAGATGGGTGTTATATATTGTGTTGTTGGAGTCTTTATGTGTGTCAGCATGTTGACCTATTTCACGTGCCATTTGATAAATGGTAGCACAAATAACTGCGCTCTATTTTTTCGATATGGTCTGCGGATTTGTCTCGAGTTGGTGCCAGTCTTTGCAGTTAATGCATTCTCCAGTCTTCTCTTACTCCTCTGCAGAAACACACAGTGATAGATTTGTTACCTTTTGAGCCCAAGACAGTCGTGTTATAAAGAAGATTGACGCACAGATGCGCTCATGAATGCGCTTTTGCACACACGCACATGTCCTGACCTGGGAAATACTTGGATTTAGTAATGAAGATGAATGTTATGTTCTGTGCCAGATTTTGGACACAGAGAAAGGTCTTGTAGAGCCACTGAGACAGCATTTTAAGCTTGGATAAATTGTGAAAAATCATAAATACAAACCATTGCGGTTTCTCAGCATCTGAGGTCATTGGTTGTTGAATGAAATCTGTCATTGACCAGCTGTGCAATTTGTAAGCTTCCTTTGTACAGTGTGTTCAGTATTTATGTTATGGAAGAGAAACTGTACAGGAAGTGTGTTAAACCATTCCATCATTCATCCTACAGGTATTGCTGTGGTGTTGGCATGTGTATTTGTAAAAACAAGGGAATGCCCTCTCCCTGCCAGTGGCGCTAAGATATGATGGACCAAATCAGTCAACCCTGTCAGTACCTGAAATGTGTCCATCATAACTCCCATCAATCCTGTGTTTAGCCTCTGTACTTATAAACCCATGCAAACTTCTGAAAGACAGTTCAGTTCAGGTGAAACTTGAGAAAATAAGATCTAAAGCTCACTTATGATTCTGGAATGTGAATGCTTTGCATCAAAATTCAAGAGCTTAAATGATCTTATTCTAGGTGGGAACTTGAAACGGTTCCAAAATGTTGATTTGTCAAGTTGAAACTTGCCTATTCAGGCTGTGGGACTGTAACTGGTGTCTGTCAGCAAATGGAGAGTAGCTCTAGTACCACAGACTAATTAATGTGTTTTAGCTTAGTGGGACGTCTGGAAATTGATGTCATTATTAGTACTGAGTCACTGAACGTAACTGTACTGTAACTTAACTGTAATGCTATTTAAAAAAACACCATTCAAAAGTTTGGGGTTGGTAAGCTTGTTTGTTTTTAAAAGAAGTCACTTATTCTCAACAAGGCTGCATTTATTTGATCAAAAATACAGTAAAAACAATAATACTGTGAATTTTTTTTTAATAAATTTGAAAGCTGTTTTCTATTTTAATATATTTTAAAATGTATTCCTTTGCTGAATTACTCCAGTCTTCAGTGTCATATGATCTTTCAAAAATCATTCTAATATGCTGATTTGGTGCTCAAGAAACATTTCTTATTTTAATCAGCATTGAAAACATTGTTCTTAAGAAACCGTGGTACTTTTTTCCAGGATTCTATGACGAATGCATTGATTTGAAATAGAATCTTTTGAATCTCTTTTGTAAATCTTTTGTAATTATAAATATCTTTACTGTCACTTTTGATCTATTTAATGCATCCTTACTGAAAAAAGTATTAAAAAAGTATTACATTTTTACTGACCCCAAACTGTAAAGATTTCATTCATTTACTCATATCAACCATGCATTTTGTACTTTCTGTGTGAAGTCAGTGTAAACGGTGTAAGCTCTTAAAGTCCAACTGTAGTCAATTATTTTATCGCTTAAAACTCATCTTTGATCACCAAAATTACATATTTAACCTGTGAACCATAACCATTTTCCTGTGAAAAAGCCTTAGCTTGAATGTAACTCTACACCCTTGCCTCATTTAATATACACGGATCTATGAATATGCTAATTAGCCCCGCCTCCACTCACTCGCATGAGCTCAAGACAGATAATAATATGTTGCTAATGTTACACAAACCATGTTCACATTACAAGTCTGACAGCTGCCTTCTAACAATCAGTATCCTTAGAAACGCTTTGAACAACTCAGAACGTCAGTAGAGAAAGGCATATAGGTCATCATAACATCGTAATATGCATCATACACCCGCCATATTGCTAAATCTACCTGATTTTTCATATCAACAGAAAAATATACCGGGATAACCTTCTTTTGAGACTCCCTTGCACGGTCAGTTAATGATATGCTAAAGCCTGTCAGCACGTTGACGTGATTGGTTACAAGGTAGTTTGTGACATCAGAAACACCAGCGATTTCAAACCGCGGGTTTGAGACTGTCTTTGATTTACTGCAGTTTTAAAGAGAAAATACTCAGCAATGGTGTTGACTTATGAATTTACACATGGTTTGACTTAAAACATGTTAAAAACACCAGATAGACATATAAACAACATTAAAAACTTGATTTTCACCACAGGGAACCATAGGAAGACAGTTGCTCACACACTAATGGTACTTTCTGCTATTATTTTCCCTTCAAAAAAGACTCTTCTTGTGGCTGACCTCTTGCACTAGACATTCCACACAAAACGTAATTATTACCTTGCTGTACACCGCACATTAGTATAATGATTCTAGCTAATTCACATATGCTGTGTGAAGTGTTGCTTGACCGGGCTGCTTGAACTACTGCAGTGGTGGATTGTAAATGCCTTTGATATAATTTAAACAACCAGTGTGTGGCAACAGATCACGGGCATTAAATCTCTGGAATGAAGATGTGCATATAGAAGCAAGAGCTTTGAGTTGATGCCAGATTCTTGGGTCCTGGATTGACCTCAACCTGTTTGTTCATGTTAATCATCTACAAGTTTTCCATGGCTGAAAAGTTTAGACTTGCATGTTTCTTTTTTGTTTAATTGTTTTGCTTTAATGTTACAAGCATGTCCTAACTTATGAGTATGAATTCTAATACCCGTCATTCAAACGATTCTACAATTTCCCCACCCTCTTCTGTGTTTATTATATATTTTTGCTAATTTGATTTTGCTTTCACCTCAATTTAGAGTGTTGTTTTAACACACTTTAACACATTTTAGCAAGTGTAAATCCATTTCATAGAATTGCACAGATTTTCCAAATACAATTAAAGTCTTCAGATTCCACCTGGGTTTACTTTTAAGGGATTGGATATCTCCGATGTGAAGATTAATGACCTCAACAACATCTGTTATTTGGACCTCTTGTTAAGTTTAACGAATTGTACCATAGTAAACTTGTTAAAGGTGCAGTTAAAGTCTTGACTCACATGAATGATATCATCCGCCGACAAATAATATAATTGATCTCTTTTCCTCTTTTACATCATGCAGGCATGTTTATCGCTCTTTCATTTACACAACATGTCTTTCCTTTGACCCTCATTTAAATCATGTGCAAAATTTACTGAAGTCTCCTTTGCTGTTTTGGGATCAGATCTGATCCCAAAAATGCTTTCATTCCCAGAATGCCCCAGATCCTTTTACCTCAGATCAGACGTGTGTGATTGTACACATGTAATCCAGATGCTCTCCTTCGCTCTCTGGGGTCCAGCTGTGGGCCTGAGCGGGTTTTCTGTCTCATGTGGCCTGCATCTTTGCTATCAGACCTGGCTGTAATGAATCCACCTCATAATAATGCTTTGTGATGCCTATTACCAACAAGCTATGTAATTGTCAAGGATCTGAGCTGATAACACAAAGTTTCAGTTCCAGGTAGATGTAATGCAAAACATGTGACTGCCTTTGTGATTACTGTACAGTAAGGAACTTTTATTGAAATGTCAAATGCAAGTGAATGGGTCATTTAAAACTCATTTAAAATTAGGCACTGAAGAAGGTCATGTGCTCTTTTTATCTTGCATTTGCTTTTTTGTTGTCTCTTTTTAACCTTCATAGTGTACAGGCCTTTTTGCAACTTTTGCCTATTTGGATTATTGTGGCTTATGCACCTAGACTTTTTGGACATTTCAGGCATTATGAAGTATCTTATTATGGAATTTCAGCTCCGTTTGCCAGGATCCATTGCATCATTCTACCCATATAGTAACAGTGGGACTGTTGGCAGCTTTGACCAAAGAAACTATAATTATCTGGCTTTCACACGGTCCCCCAACCCCCCGACTCCATCATGCCATCATCACTTTCATAGTAACATTTGCTTTCTTTTAAAACATGTGACTTCATAGTCTGAGAACCAAGGGTGCTCGTTCGGGTATTTAAGGCATATAATGCCCTCATAAGGACTTGTGCTGATAATGAGCTAGCGAGAGTGGAACGGGGAGATATGAATTCCAGTTTTGGAAATGTGTTGTGTAAGACTAGTTATTTTTGTAAGATGTGATAGTCAGGTAAGATTTATGAGGTCAGGGATGGAGTTTGAGTTGTAACAGACTTGCTAAGCGTGAAGTAAAGAACATCTGTCCACATAGGGCAAGCTATCGGTAGGATAGATTAATGCAACTTCATAAATCAGAAGAGCTCATTGTAAGTTACATTCACCAAGGGAAACAGATGGATTGTTTCAGGTGAGTTTCTAAAGTGGACAGCTAGGGAAAAGCACAAGTGAACTGAACTGACAGTGGGTTTTTTTGTATTTTTTAGATGTCGATGAATGCGAGACAGAGTCACACCAGTGTAACCCGACTCAGGTGTGTATAAATACAGCCGGTGGATATACCTGCTCATGTACTGAGGGCTATTGGCTGGTGGGTGGACAGTGCCAAGGTAAGATTACGAATGCCTAGGCCCTAGTTTGATGTTACATGCTTTAATTAATGAGTACAGTCTATATACCAAGCAACACATTACATTACACAGTTATTGCTTCAGTTTTCACAGAAATATTAGACAGCAAAACTATTTTCAACATTGATAATAATAAGAAATGTTTCCTGAACAGCAAATCAGCATATTAGAATGATTTCTGAAGGATCATGTGACACTGAAAACAAGTAGTGATACTGTAAATTCAGCTTTGCATCACAGGAATTAATTACATTTAACATATTTTAAAATAAATAACAGTTATTTTTAATTGTAATATTTCACAATATTACTTTTATTTTTGATCAGCCTTGGTGATCATAAGAGACTTCTTTCAAAAACATTAAAAAAAACATACTGATCTCAAACTTTTGAACAGTAGTATAAATTATAAATCAAGTTACTTGTTTAACAGTTTGATTATATGACAATTCAGTTATTTCATTAGTTACATAATGCAATAATTCAGTTGTTCTTATTTGACACTAAACAATCTCTTAATTCAGTTTTGACTGTTGTTTTGTGTATTTAGTGCTCTCTAACTCACCTTTCTTTAGACATTGATGAGTGTCGCTATGGTTACTGCCAGCAGCTGTGCGCTAATGTCCCTGGCTCATATTCCTGCTCCTGTAGTCCGGGGTTCCTTCTTAATACAGATAGCAGGACATGCCAAGGTGCACACATACACTTGAACATACTCATATTGTTTTGATCATTACAGTTTAGCTTAAAGTAGAGTTGTTATTCACTGAAAATCTTGACATATGCCATCATCTTCCTTCATTCTTCCTTTTTCTCTCTCGCCAGATGTGGACGAGTGTGAGACAAACCCTTGCTCTCACGGCTGTTTAAATACATACGGCTCATTCATGTGCACCTGTGACGAGGGGTTCGAGCTCGCCTCTGATGGGACGACCTGTAACGGTAAACAGGGGAAGAGATGATTGGAAAGGAGGAAGATAGGGGACAGAAAACAGGACGGTCCACAGTTTAGAGATTTTAGAGACAGGTTTAGGATGCGTGTTGCCTGTATTTGTATGTGTGAGTTGTGTGTAATGTGTTTACCTTCATCAATACCTGTTCTCAGATCTGGACGAGTGCAGTTTCTCAGACTTCCTTTGTCAGCACACGTGTGTGAACACGCCAGGATCATTCTCCTGCGTGTGTCCGCCTGGATATTATGTGTATGAGGATGGAAGGAGCTGTGAAGGTATCAGTACATATTTATATAATGTGCTTCCCCTCTATGCATTGTGCATATTTTTATAAATGTTTCTTTCTTTCGAGGTGCACTCGGGGAAAATATTTCTCACATTAAACCAACAAAATGAAAATACGTCTTCACAATTTTATGACAAGCGCAGTTTTACAAACACACACACACACACACACACATACATACATATATATATATATATATATATATACACACTGATCAGGCATAACATTATGACCACCTTCCAAATATTGTGTTGGTCCCTCTTTTGCTGCCAAAACAGCCCTGACCCATCGAGGCATGGACTCCACTAGACTCCTGACGGTGTGCTGTGGTATCTGGCACCAAGATATTAGCAGCAGATCCTTTAAGTCCTGTAAGTTGCAAGGTGGGGCCTCCATGGATCGGACTTGTTTGTTCAGCACATCCCACAGATGGATTGGGATATGGGGAATGTGGAGGCCATGTCAACACCTCAAACTCGTTGTTGTGCTCCTCAAACCATTCCTGAACCATTTTTGCTTTGTGGCAGGGCGCATTATCCTGCTGAAAGAGGCCACAGCCACCAGGGAATACCGTTTCCATGAAAGGGTGTACATGGTTTGCAACAATGCTTATGTAGGTGGAATGTGTCAAAATAACATCCACATGGATGGCAGGACCCAAGGTTTCCCAGCAGAACATTACCCAAAGCATCACACTGCCTCTGCCGGCTTGCCTTCTTCCCATAGTGCATCCTGGTGCCATGTGTTCTCCAGGTAAGCAACGTATACGCACCCGGTCATCAACGTGATGTAAAAGAAAATGTGATTCATCAGACCAGGCCACCTTCTTCCATTGCTCCGTGGTCCATTTCTGATGCTCACGTGCCCACTATTGACGCTTTCTGCAGTGGACAGGGGTCAGCATGGGCACCCTGACTGGTCTGCGGCTATGCAGCCCCATACGCAACAAACTGCGATGCACTGTGTATTCTGACACCTTTCTATCAGAACCAACATTTAACTTCTTGAGCAATCTGAGCTATAGTAGCTCGTCTGTTGGATCGGACCACACGGGCCAGCCTTCGCTCCCCACGTGCATCAATGAGCCTTGGCCACCCGTGACCCTGTCACTGGTTCACCACTGTTCCTTCCTTGGACCACTTTTGATAGATACTGACCACTGCAGACCGGGAACACCCCACAAGAGCTGCAGTTTTGGAGATGCTCTGACCCAGTCGTCTAGCCATCACAGTTTGGCCCTTGTCAAACTCGCTCAAATCCTTACGCTTGCCCATTTTACTGCTTTTAACACATCAACTTTGAGGACAAATTGTTCACTTGCTGCCTAATATATCCCACCTACTAACAGGTGCCGTGATGAAGAGATAATCAGTGTTATTCACTTCACCTGTCAGTGGTCATAATGTTATGCCTGATCGGTGTATATATAAAATGAAAAATACAGTTTCATGCCCAGTATGACACATTTATGGCTACATTTTCTCAGTTCATCCACCACTGGCATTAGCAAATTACTTTTGGACCCTGAACACAAGAATATGTAATAATATCTACTAATATGCACCATTTAGTTTCCTTTACATTGATGCTTTTGTTATTGTTTCTGCTGTTAATGATGAACATGATGATAACCTGACTCTGTTGTGTGTTTGATTTTGAAGATCTCAATGAATGTGAGTCTGGTAACAACACCTGTACAACAGCACAAGTGTGTTTCAATTTCCAGGGAGGTTACACATGTCTGGACCCTCTTAGATGTGATCCACCTTACATAGAGCTCAGTGACAAGTGAGTTCATGAATGCTGGCAGTAGACAACTTGTTTGCTGTAGTTAAAGCATGAAGTCAGCCATTTGATTATTGGTTTATTGTTGAACAGATGCAACATGTTGTTACATTTCTCTTTCTCTCTCAGTCAGTGCATGTGTTCTGCGGAGAATCCCGCATGTCGGGAAAGACCCTTTACTATCCTCTATAGGCATATGGATTTGTCTTCTGGCCGCAGTGTTCCTGCCGACATATTTCAGATGCAGGCCACCACACGTTACCCTGGAGCATTTTACATCTTTCAGATCAAGTCTGGCAACCAGGGGAGAGAGTTTTACATGCGGGTGAGTGAGTGGGCTTCTGTCTATATATATCCAACGTTATCTCACGACCAATTCCTACGTATTTTACGAGGTGGCTAATTCGTACGACCTCATTCGTACAAATTCATACGATTTGTCTAAACCCCAGTGACTGGTAGATTTAGGGGCGGGATTAGGGGTAGGTCATTCGTACGAATTCATACGAATTTGGCAACTTGTAAAATACGTACGATTTGGCAAAAAACTTACTAATTTGTACGAGTGAGGTCGTACAAATTAGCCTCTTCGTAAAAATACGTACGATTTGCTGTGAGATCGGGTCGATATATCTGATGCCTGTTGTAAAACACTCACACTCACACTACCATTCAAAAGTTTGGGGTCAGTTTTGTTTTTTTGTTTTTTTCCCCTGCATATATTCAGCAAGAATGCATTAAAAACATTTATGATGTTACAAAAGATTCCTATTCTGAACTTTCTATTCATTAAAGATTCCTGAAAACAAAATGTATCCAGGTTTCCAAAAAAAATATTAAGCAGCACAACTGTTTTCACCACTGGTAATAAAAAAATGCTTCTTGAGCACCCAAAATCAGCATATTAGAATGATTTGAATGAAGGATCATGTGACACTGAAGACTGGAGTAATGATGCTGAAAATTAAATTGTAATAATATTTCACAATGTTACCATTTTTACTGTGTTTCTGATCAAATGAACGCAGTGTTGGTGAGCATAAGAGAAGTTTTATTTCAAAAACATTGTATTTTTGACGAAAATATTACCAACCACAAACTTTTGAAGAGTAGCATATATATAAAAGTGACCACTAGAGGGAGCTGTAGGATTTCTTTGAAACTTTCTGTCAGAAATACTCTGGAGCCAAACCACAAAGTCTTTATTGGTCCTATATGTCCCTTAATGAATAAGCTGATGAAATTATTGAAAGAATTCATCTGTGAAGAGAAAGATTGTCAAAACCAGCATTCATTTATAAAACATGAATTATTTACTGTTTTTTTTTTTAAATGCCTGTCCTGTGAAATAAAATAAAAAAACTTTTCTTATTTTTTTAATTTGACATTTTTTCTTTCCACCACAGCAAACCAGTAATATCAGTGCAACTTTGGTTCTGGCCCGGCCCATTAAAGGACCAAAGACCGTTGTTCTAGACCTAGAGATGGTTACCGTTAATAACGTCATCAACTTCCGAGGCAGTTCAATCATCCGCCTCACAATATTTGTCTCCGAACATCCATTCTGAGGCTTTACAAATGAACCTCTGACCTCTCACCTCTTCATGGCCCCATACCTCCATCATGGACTTCCTGTTACTGCACTACCCGTCAGGCAGCTGCATTTCTTCATTTTTTTTTGTTCTGTGGTCCTGGACTCTCGTGTGGTCATCACCCTCTCTGTCTGCTGTCTCGTGGGCGGAGCTTGTGTTGATCTTTAATATTTCATAATGCAGGTTTTTAATTAGGCTGCCTGGCTGTCGCAGTCACACATATGTACCCGTAAACAGAAGAATATTTATGTTGTGTTTCTTTGGTCTCATTTGTTTGTGTTTCCCATTATTGTGCATTTTCTTCCTCCAATTGAATTTTTTTTTTTTTTAAGCTGGATTTGTTTGTCGATAATTTTAGTGGCACTTGTGTCACATTGTCTCAATGTGAATCTGAGTTTTTGAGCGCTGCTTTCATTTGTTCTTGACCTTTGAACACCCCAAGCAATGAGAGAGCTGCTAGGCTTGCACATGCTACAAAATCACGTTTTTAAAAATGTTCTAAATAACTCAGACAGGAGACTGCAGTGGATCTTCACCACCCGTTACCCAGGAAAGTCTAGGAAAAAGTCATTGGTTTGGCTCAGAATTTCTTATCATTGCATCTGTGCAGAATTTCCTCTGTGTATCTGTTTTTTATTTGACAGGTAAAGAGAGCCTGGTCAATCAATAAACAAAAATTTGATGACCTGAAATTGTGTTTGTTTGTGTTCACTTTTAGCAAATATAGACTGATGCATAGAAAGTTTATAATGGGCATTAAGTGATTATAATTAACAGTAAGGTGCTTAATGAAATGAGACAATTATAACAAAAACATAGAGAGGGGGGTTGGGTTTGGAGCGATTTACACAAGTTTTATATATGGCTTATTCAGGATAATTGTGAGTGTTTCATTGCTGTATATAGAATGGCGCCGGCGGGCACTAGGACCCAACAGTAGTCAGAAGTTTTCTCGCTCACTGGAGGCTTCAGTTCAGACGCACCTGCTGCTGCACTCGCGAGCTCACAGATTTCAGCTCCTTGCGAACAGCAGCACAGGTATGTACAACATGATTCATTAAACGCAATCATAATGTTTATTTGATATAAAGGAAAAATTGTATTAATCTTAATTGTTGAAATAATTATAACTTTATTATATAGCTTATATGTTGCCTATTTCTTTAACTTCGGTCTGTTACGGGCACTTACCTCCGCTTTTTTTCTGTTGTTAAATGAAGGTCACAATAAAACTGGGGGAAACTTTTTTGCTCTTCCTTACTAAGTTTTATTAAGATAATTTTAATGTCTTATGAATCGATTGTAATGTTTTGCCTTTGTCTTAGACAAAATTTTCGATCTTACTATGAAAATTCATTATAAAAATTGCAATTAAGACGTCGATAATCTAAATATAGAGTGAAATATTTATTGTGTGAAAATGATTTTCATTTTCAGTAATTATGAATGTGCTTATTGTGGCGTCATTTTCACCACAACAACCAATTTTGCCATAAGGTTTTCTCAAACTTTATTGTACTTATTTACCAAGGAAATAACTGCCAGTGAAAAAATGTTTATGAGGTGAAGACATCAAGTTTAAAAAAAACTGAAATATGAAAAACCAAGGTAAAAATCACAAGTGATTGAATGAAATTGAACAAAATATATTTGCATTGTGCATCATTTCCATTCAAAATTTAATTCTTGAGTCGGATGTTTTATTCTAAAAAAAATTATATCACAATCATTTCCACCACAAAATTGTATTAATCACAGAACACGTGATGGAAATGCTGTGAATTCAGTCGTCAGCTGTTGAACGTTGTTATATAATTCTTTGGTTACTTTGGCTATATGTCAACTTACTCTCAATATTAGTAGACTTTTAGGTTAGGGTTAGTAGGATAAGTTGACATGTACTTGCAAAGTTACTTATAGTCATTGGAGGGACCATCTGTCTGTCGTGAGACCATCAAAATAAAGTGTTAGCAAAAATTAAGCAGACAGTCTATTAACACTCTGATGACTGGTAGTTCACATGTAGTTGCAAAGTTACTTAGTCTAAAATGGACTATCAGAATAAAGTGTAACCAATTCTTTTTATGTGATTAGTTTGTGCAGATCCTCAACATGACAGAATGTATCAAAAACTGCTGCAGGACATTTATGTCCAAGAAAAACGAACCAGAGATTCAGAGTGAGTCTCTCTCTCTCTCTCTCTCTCTCTCTCTCTCTCTCTCTCTCTCTCTCTCTCAATTTAATTTTTTTCAATTCAAATTTGCTTTATTGGCATGACTTACACAGTATTGCCAAAGTAGTGGCCATTACATAAGCAAAGAACAAATAATGATTATATAATGCATAAACAAAATAAGAATAAACATATACATTATATATATATATATATATACAAGAAATAACAACAAAAAAGAATAAGACAATGTAAAAAAAAAAAAAAAAACGTACATACATTAAGAATATTTCTGATTCTAGTTTTGTCCACTGGCTGCTGACTCTCTTAGATTGTGGCAAGCTGTTATGTATTTTGCTGCTGTTGCAATCAATTTGGAGTTTTCTCCCAGAATATGATTTATTTTTTTCTGTATTTGAAGATGCCATAAAATTTGGTTCTCTCTCTCTCTCTCTCTCTCTCTCCATCACTTCCTCATGATTGGTGTTTGTATTATGCATACACACAATATATATAAATATGAATACATATACAAATTATGAAAGATGTATTTGTATATATGTTTTTTAGTGATTAAGGTTCGACCTCCAGGTAAATTAACTGTTGAGTCTAATGTAAAGAGGAACGTTGGCGTATCAGAGGATTATCTCCTGTCTAAACTGCCTCCGGACGGCCGGGATGTTCCGTTCATCATCCCAACCTTCAAACCCTCTTACATCCAGCCAAAAGGGGCACAGTACTCTGGCTACAACATCGGGCAACAGAGTAGGCAATATTACTCAGATGAGATTTATATGTTAAGTTAATGACATAATTTAACTTATTTTATTAAATATAAATTATGTGTACAAATTTGATACAAATGATTTCAGGTACCACGAGGACCACTTATGCAGAAAGGAAGGCAGAGCTCGCAGGAGCCAGTCAAATGATGTATGATCCAGATTTGAACTTAAACAGCAGTCATATGATCAGCTACATATCACCAGGCTCACTGAGACGCCCCACTCTGAAAAACAAACCCAACAACAGCCCTGGCACAGGTGAGATACCTTTAGATCTGCCTAAAACACCAACCCAGATGTTCCATGGGGCAATTTTCCTTCTATTTATTATCTGTGCGTGATGTTTAAAGAGTGGATTTACTGTCCAGTTTCACTTCCTCATAGCATCATTTAGCACGTAACTTCTCAGCATGCAACCTCAAATATTTACGTTCCTACACACCTTTGCATAATCCTTCTGTTTTATTCCTGCTCCTAAATCCCCTATTGTTCATGGCAGATTTGCTCTGACAATGTCCCAGATCATGTTGTTAAGAGGCCACATTCAGATGATTCTAATGCTTTGTTTTCAGTGGCTGAGCATGACACAATTGTAAATATCACACTGATGAAGACATTTTAAATGGAATCACTTTTGTTACATGACAAAATAATGTGATGTACTGAATCAACAAGACTCTTCCTAAAAGTCAAATCAGTAAAATTATTTGTCTTTCACAGGTTTGGAACACAGTGGCAAAGAGAGACTCAGTCTCTCCATGTTCGATTTGTCAAACCCTCAGGGCCATGTACAGGTGAGCACACACACACTTTGGTTTCCACGTTTTATGCGGACATTCCGTAGACATAATGATTTTTTATACTGTGCAAACTGCATATTCTATACCCTACCCAGGAAATGGAAAACTTCCTGCATTTTTAAAATTTTTTATAAATATTTTTCAAAAAGCATCATTTAGGATGATTTTGTTTTCCTCATGGGGACCAAAAATATCCCAACAAAATCACAAATTTCTGGTATTACTATCCTTATGGAGACATTTTGTCCCCACATTAGGGAATACCTGAGACACACACACACACGCACACAAACACTGATTTAACAACCCATTCCATAAAACTGTATTGTAATTGAAACTGCAGCTTTCACATGCAGCTGAGATCCTGTACACCTGTTCACATATTATTATTTAGATAAGAAATGTAATTTATTGCTGTGACGGCAAAACTGAATTTTCAGTCTTCAGATTCACATGATCCTTGAGAAATCATTCTAGTATTACGGTGGCCGAGAGAGCTCAACGCGCTGCAAATGAAGAAAACACATGCAAATAGAAAAAACACCAGCAAATAAAGAAAACATCTTCATCAGTTTGACAACACATGTGCTGCAAAAGTTCACAACACATGCAAATACAGAAACGCGCTGCAAAAGTTCACAACACATGCAAATAACAGAAACGCACTGCAAAAGTTCACAACACATGCAAATACAGAAACGTGCTGCAAAAGTTCACAACACATGCAAATACAGAAACGCGCTGCAAAAGTTCACAACACAAGCAAATACAGAAACGCGCAACAAATAGGCCTGCTCACAATGCACATACGATCAGGATGTTAAGATAAACAAAACTCACCTTTCAGGTGCACACCACTGACGAGTAAACATTGAACAATAAGCGGTCCCAGCCAGGTACGTCACTTGTTGGTGTTCCCTTAAAACATTTTCGTTGTGGTCTGTGCCAGTCCCGGCACCAGGACAAACAATTTGGGGGGGGTATTATTTTGCGTAAAAAAATATTATTAATAAATTATTAATAATAAATAATCTTTTTTTTTTAATAATTTACTTGATTTTATGTCTCAAATCCCAGTCAATTATTCACTGCAGAAAGTGAAACTAAAAACTGAGCAATGAGAGCTCTACTTCAACATGTTCTGATAACACTATTTAACCTTAATTTATTTCTTAATATTTCTCTTGTGGCCCATACGTAGTGAAAAAAATGAGAAGAGATGTAGGTGTTAAACAAGTTGTTTTTTTAAACGAGGAGTTAGCTAACATATTGCAGCGCGTCGGTTATGCGTGATGCGCTATAAATTATTGCGGGGCAAATTAAAATATTAATTTAATTCTAAAAGTAGCCTCATCATCATCATCATTCAGATCATCGCAGATTTGCAGCGCGTTTCTGTATTTGCTTGTGTTTTGAGTATTTGCAGCGCGTTTCTGTATTTGCATGTGTTGTATTTGCAGCGCGTTTCTGTATTTGTTTGTGTTGTATTTGCAGCGCGTTTCTGTATTTGTTTGTGTTGTGAACTTTTGCTATGGAAGGCCAAAAGGGCCAAAAACACGTGAATTTTAACACATCAACAACACGTTAAATACGTGTATTTCACGCGTATTTAACAGGTATTTAACACGTATTTCACACGTTAAATACGTGTTGGTTGTGCGTGAAAAATCAGCGCGTTAAATATGGGTTTTTCACGTGTGTTTCACGTTAGTATGCGTGAAATATGTGTTAAAAATCTGTTTGAACGGGTCAGTGTCATTGGCTGCTGAAAACTTGGGTCAAACCATTTCTGTGAGCTTAAGGGGGTGTACTATTCATTTACTAGGATGCCACCATTTAACATGCTAGATCAGCTTATTCAGCCTTTTTATTTTGTCTTTTTTGTATAACCTATAGAAATAATATATTTAAATTGCTGTTTTATGAAAAATTATTTTTAATTTTTCCACTTATGCCCCTTTTTTTTTTTTTTTTGCAACACATTACTATAAGCTCACTGAATCCGAGTATGCTCTCTCTTAGCCATAGGACCTGCAAAGTTTTTTCTCTGTGTGTGTGTCTGTGTCAGAGCGTGGATGCGCCGGCGCGATCACTTGCACGTGAACTGGAGCGCATTTTATAGGCTAAATGAACTGAAACTCAGTGTATAGGCTGCTTGCCTCGCAGACATGAGAAATATATCTAAAGAAAGCTTGAAATGTCTACTTTTAAACGAAATTATTCAAAACGAAAAGAAATAGGCTGCTCTCTGATTATGTAATCCAAATGAAATGTGCAACTCTGCGGAGATGATGAGAGTATTTCACACGTATTTCACACATTTTTGAAATACATGTGAAATACACGTATTTAACGCGCTGATTTTTTCACGTGCAAACAACACATATTTAACTCGTGAAATACGTTTGAAATACGTGTGAAATACATGTTAAATACGCATGAAATACACATATTTAACGTGTTGTTGACGTGTAAAAAAAATTCACATGTTTTTGGCCCTTTTGGCCTTCCCTTCCATATTTTGCAGCGCGTTTCTTTCTGTATTTGAATGTGTTGTGAACTTTTGCAGCGTGTTTCTGTTTTTGGTTGTGTTGTGAACTTTTGCAGTGCGTTTCTGTATTTGGTTGTGTTGTGAACTTTTGCAGCACATATGTTGTCAAACTGATGAAGATGTTTTCTTTATTTGCTGGTGTTTTTTTCTGTTTGCATGTGTTTTCTTCAGTTGCAGCGCGTTGAGCTCTCTCGGCCACCGTATTAATATGATGATTTGCTGCTTAAGAAACATGTTTTATTATCATCAATATTGAAGATGGCTGTGCTGCTTAATATTTTGTGGAAATCACAATCATTTTTTTCAGGATTCTTTGATGAATAGAAAGTTCAAATTTATGTTTGAGAACTCTATGAATTACAAATCAGTCATGGCACTATTAAGCAGGAGTTTGATTTGAGCCGGGTGAAGTTTCTATTATTGTTCAAGTTAAATGAAGAGTCAGTTTACGATCTCTTGCATTTGCATCAATCAGAGCTGATTCCTGCATTATGTGTGGTGTATATACACTAATACTTTGCTGTTTAATGATTAGCAGTGCTGTTGTTCAGTAACATTTTTTCCTCTCTTGTTCCTCCAAGCGTTATGATTCTGTATCCAGTGTCCAGAGCAGCACATCCTCCATTCAGGATTCCTTTGGGAGCAGCCGTAGTCTAGGTAACCATTCATGACGGAACACTGAAGTCGTAACTGCAGACGAGCGCATTCCAAAAGAACCCTCAAAGTTCCCTTCCAATAGAACTCTCTGGAAAGGGTTCTGCTCCACTGTTACCTGGAATTTCCAATATAGTTTCATTTGTTTGGTTTTCCTTTTGTTTTTTGTCAGGGTCTTTTTGGGCTCTTTATTTCTCAACAATCTTACTCCCTCTCTCCTCACCCCGTGTACATATACACACAGATTCTCAAACACACACTCGCACAACACACACACACACAGGACAGACTCAGATCATTTAGATTGTGAAATCGTAAAGGGCAGACAGTAATCACTTCCAAATGTTTTCCCTGAGGTCCAGTACACAAGTCCTCATATAACTCTCAGAATGTAGAGTGGATCTTTACACACAAACAAAACTGAAATGCTTCTATTTTGCATTTTTCTAATATATTTGTGGTTTTAACTAACAATGAAGTTAATTATAAATAATTTGATCCAAAAAGTTGGATTAAAAATTTGGTTTGTCCCTATTTTTCTTTATTGACAGCAGTAATAAACAGACATGTGGACAATATTTTGGAGTGATAACATTTATATGTTTGTGTGCATAGAGTCCATCACTCTGTCTGGTGATGAGCGGGACCGTGAGCCGGGAAAAGTGTGTGTGCACCTGAAGTATGAGGAGGAGGTGGAGCAGGTGTGGATCACCTTAGTGAAGGTATGATTTCAACCAGAAGAGGCTTTGCTAGTCTACAACAGACCATTGTGTCTCATTTAGAGACAAGCTGAATGGAGCCTCTGTGTTGCTGTAAGAGACCTTTAACAAACGATCACATTTCCAACAAGCTATTTTTAATCTTTCGTTTTCAAATAATTGAAAAAAACTCTCTATGTGTGTAACGGTCTGTCTTTGCCTCTTTATTTTACACATAATTTGATATCATGGGTGTGTGGTGGAATACTGAAATCAAGCATCATATATCGTTAACACACTGTTTGATCACATATTTCATAATAATTCTTTTATTTCAGTCTATTATTTTCTAATAGTATTTTTTTAAAAAGGCCCTGGCTCCCTTTCCTCCTCTGAGAAAAATCCCCTTGTTGACATAGTGGTTTTAGTGGTTATAAAAGCTCATAAACAGTAGGCATACATGTTGTTTTCAGCTTCACTTACTGTTTCTCAAATTTCCTCCTTTTTTTTTTTTTTTGGTACTTTCTCTCTCTTAGTGTACAGACTTGAGTGTGTTTTCTGAAGGGGTGGAGCTGCAGAAGATTGGGGTCAAAGGGGTCATCACCATGACAAAGCCAGTGCAATTTAAGAGCACAGTCAAGGAAGCATCAGCAGTGAGTAAAATCCAGCAGTCATAAAACTACAACACCCAAGATTCAATTTAGGCTTCAGCATTGTTGATATGAAGAGGCTTAAATGATTAGCATAGATCAGTTAGCCCCTACTGGTAGATGCTGGAACTACAACATCTGCTTCTATAAAGTGCATTTCTTCATTGACAGCCATTCAAAATAAGCCATGTATTCTGACTAAATAAAATATTTTGCAAGCAATATGCACTACCATTTAAAAGTGAGGGCTCAGTAAGATTTTTATTTTAAAGAATTTACCATTTTTATTCAGCAAGAAAGCATTAAATTAATCAAAAGTGAGAGTAAATTTTTATTTAAAATATATGCTGTTCTTTTGAACTTTTTTATCAATCAGAGAATCCTAAAAAAAAAAATCACTTTCCCAAAAAAAAAAAAAAAAATTAAGCAGCACAAGTGTTTTCAACATTGATAATAAAAATGTTTCTTGAGCAGCAAATCATCATATTAGAATGATTTCTGAAGGATCATGAGACACTGAAGACTGGAGTAATGATGCTGAAAATTCAGCTTTGTATCACAGAAATAAATTACATTTTAAAATACATTCAAATAGAAAAAAAGTAATTTTAAATTGCAATAATAATATTAACTTTTTCCAGGAATCATAGACCTCCTTGTTCGATATAACACAAAAAGTTTGAGATTGGCTGTCATCATTCAAATTAATTGTGATGAATTATTCAGCTCTCCCTTGAGTTCCTCCTGGATTTCTTGATTAATGCCCATTCCAGTGAGAATGAAAAGTCCCACAGAACCAAAGATACATAAAAAAACATACTTCATCAGATAAGTAAAAACATGTAGAGCATGCAGTATTGTTTTATTTTGCTTTGCTTCACAGATTAAGTTTGTAACTAGTTATCCCTCAGTTTATTGTCTCTCTATCTCTCTTTTAGGACACTGACTTCATGGAGACATTTGTGTTCACTCTGAACTTAGAGCAAATCCGCAGATCAGCACTAGTGCTGCGCCTGCAGGCTCACACACCCCGTAAACGGACACTGGGAGAGTGTGTGTTATCTCTGCGAACCCTCGGACCGCAGGAAACAGAGCACTGGCTGGAGTTCAGGCCTCACTCTAAAACACATGTGAGTCCTCACCTGCTACATGTCATTTTGACTGCATGTCTAGTCCCAAATTTTTCTCCTTTACAGGTGCTTCCTGGTTTTGACTGTAAGGTCCTTTGAAAAAAATCCTAAACTTCTACCTGCAGTTACCCTCAATCCTGCACTCACCCATTGTTCCACATTAAACTGCCGCTCTAGTTCTGCTCAAGCCTCTTCTGTGATATTTAGGTCACCGAGGCTGAGACAGACAGGCAGAGCTCTCAGAGAGGAAGAAATCAATATATTAAAACCAGCCATTTCAATACTGCTGTAAGCCCCTTTTGAAAGAATTAACTAGACCCTTAAAATGCTGATCTCTCCGAAGCTTCCTGTTAACACCCACAGAAACAAAATGTTTACTATATTTTTTCAAGTATTGTGGGCAATTCAGAATTTAATTGAGAATGCCTTTTAAAATTCCTGAATTCGATTTAGAATGTGTACATACACACACACACACACATATATTCAAAAATGTGTGGTCAGTAAGATTTTAAAGAAAAAAATTTAAGAAATACTTTTTTTTTTTTTGATCAAGTGTATATGGGGTGATCAAAGGTGACAGTAGAGACATTTATAATGCTGCTGAACATTCAGCTTTGCCATCACAGGAATAAATTACATTTTGAAATATATTAAAATATAAAACATTTATTTTAAATTGTAATAATATTTAACAATATTGCCATTTTTACTGTATTTTTTAATCAAATAAATGCAGCATTGGTGAGAATAAAACATTAAAAATGTGTTAGTATACATAAATACACATATACTTACACTTTATATATTATTTATTTATATTTCATATATTTATATAGGTAAAAATTTTGAAATTGATCATTAGTATCATCTAAATACCTCTGTAATATAATATATATAACAGAATGTGTCACATTATCATCTTTATACATCATCTCACTGTAAGTAGGTTAGGCCCCATTAAAACTTTGTTCAGCCTACTGAAAGCTGCCATACACACAAATAGGTATCAGATTTGGCACAGTTTATAACTATTTGCTGTGTCTGACAGCTATAACTTTGTACTATTTGTGAACATTTTGAAAATGTGATTTGTGTGTTTTGATTGTGTGTTCAGCATGTGACTGAAATCAAAACTTAACAGTGAAAATTGCTTTTTTTTGAGTACAAAGATGTTTTTTCACTAGTGGAGTGTTTGAAATGGATTGAACTGTGCTCCAGAATGAAGATCAGAGGAACCTGGTCTAGAGGAAGTTATTTCAAATCAGTAATGGTTGTTTGTGTGTTACTGGGTCAGAAATTGATTTGTGTCTCAACTATAAATCAGTGAATGAGTCGCAGCAGGTAGTCTGCCCTAAAACACATACACGCACACATATGCAATCATACACAGTCAGCACCTAAACAGGGATTATTTTGTGTGTGTGTGTTTCTGCAGGTGTGTCATGCTGAGCTTCAGCTGGCCTTGTGCTTCCAGCCAGTGAGCAGTCGAATGCAACTCCAGATCCTTAGTGCTCAAAACCTTCCATCATCTTCCTCACCGCTCACGCAGTGTGAGTCCTATTATGCTTTTTTTCAAAACATTTTCAAAAAGGACTGCAAAGTTACAAAGCACAAAGTCCACTCCAACTGTTTTCAGTTTTCTTCCGGGAACGTCTCAATATTTCTCACTTAAACAATTCCTGCCCAAGGCATACGCAAATTAAAGGGGTCAAAGCCTGGTTGAATTGTGTTAGTGTGTTGAAACTCGCGGTTATGGTAAGGTGTGCGACATTTCCGAAACGTGCTCAAAGCAGCTGACCAATAACTATACGCTGGTCCAGCTGACCAATCAGAGCACAGGAACTAAACAGAGAGTTACTGACAGGCTGGGAAGAGAGGTGCTGCAACAATGTAAGATATGTGAAAAATAATGTTTTTGAACATTCAAGAATGAAAACCTATTCTAGTAGACCCCAAAAACACAATTAAGACTTTGTAAAAGGCCTTAATATGGCCTTTTTTAACATAACTTTACATCCTAGTCTGTTTTAAATATATTTGCATCTTTAGTTAAGTTCACCTCCCGAAAGCCTTCTTCCTTTTTTTAATTTTTTTTTATTTATATTCCTACATACTGTAGTTAATTGTTGTGGAAGAAGGAATATGACAAATATGACAATGTTGGTGAAATTAACTGTGCAAATGGATGTTCTCTTTAGGTTTCTTTGTGAAGGTTGACTTGCTGAGTGAGGGTAAGTTCTTACTGAAGAGGAAGACGAAGGTGATGAAGTCATCTGGGGGACATGTTCAATGGGAGGAGGTGCTTCACTTGCCCATCACCAATCAGGACCAGAATGTGCAGCTGGCAGTCAAACTCTACAGCCGTGGATCTGTTCGGAGAAAACACCTGCTTGGACAGGTCAGTTTGGAGCAAAATACATACTACAACACACTTTAGTATACATATCAACACATTTAAATTTAAAGTTAATTTATATGTTAGAAAATACATCAAAGACACTGATATTGTGAAATATTATTACAAATAAAAAAAACTTTTATATTGTAATATACTGTAAAAATTTAATTTATTCTTTAATGGCAAAGCTGAATTTTCAGCATCATTACTCCAGTCTTCAGTGTCACATGCTCCTTCAGAAATCATTCTAATATTCTGATTTGCTGCTCAAGAAACATTTCTTATTATCACGACACAGTATTATTTTTGTAGAAACCGTAATACATATTTTTCTCAGGATTCTTTTATTAAAGGCACAATATGTAAGATTTTTGGATTAAAATATCCAAAAACCAGGCTTGGGAGGGTTACTTTGTATTCCGTTACAGTTACAAATTACTTCATAAAAAAAGTATTCAGTATCCAAGTGCCACAATATGAAAGTAATGTAATCTGATTACTTTTGGATTACTTTAAGGTCACATATATAAAGAAAGAAAGGGGTCAACTTTACTGTAAATAAATTGCATTTTTAAATTCAATTTTAATTATTTCTTTTCAACTTTTGCAAGTGTTTAAATGTTACACTTTCCATACTTTTGAATGGGTCTCAACAATAGAAATTTTATAAAAAATCTGATAAATTATCTATTGCAATATTAATATCATTGTTGTTATTTAGAGCTTAAAAATAGGCCTATAAAAGATCAGATCATAACCAAACTGAACAAGCTCGGATCAAACATTTCTGTTCATGTTTGTTCTGCTTTAATTTTAATGTTTAGCATTTTGGTTACTTTTAAAACTAAGCAATCATGTCTCATTTCCACAACTTGGGAATACACAGCCCTGAATATATATGTAAAGGGCTATTCAGACATCTAGTGGCTACATTATGGTATTACAGATTATTTTTTTAGTGAAAAAGAAAGTGTTTTTGTAGCTGGAAGACAGAGTTTGCACTGTACAACTATGTTGTTTGCATTTTCTTCTTCGAAAACAAAATAGCAGCGAAATTTCCATGAATTGAAAGCGTTTTCCCCGCGGGCAGCATCGTTTCAACTAGCAGCAGTGATTCAATCTGCGTCTGAGGAGATTGTAGACGGGTGTGATTTGCGCATGCACCAGCGGGTGGCTCGCGTGAGTCATCACTGGCAACAGAACCAGGAACTACTGTATAATCAAGCAGCGCTTAATATAGTGTTATTATGGCAAAATAATGATTTAGTTTTAAATGAAACCATTGTAATCCTGATAGTATTCCCCCTTTTTTCAAAATGTACTGTAACTGTAATCTGATTACTACATTTTTTGACGTAACTGTAACGAATTAGTTACTGGATTTTTGTATCCTGATTACGTAACGCCGTTACATGTATTCCGTTACTCCCCAACCCTGCCAAAAGCTACTAGAACAGTGTTATATATTTTGTTGACTTGTGTACTTACATTATCCGAAATGTTTCCAAGAATGTTTAAATCCAGAGAAACAAGCAATTTTAACCAGGACACGGACAGTGTCCGTGTGTCACCTATCAATGACATCATACCCGCGTTACCCTCGATTTCCAGTTTTATTTTGTAGAAACCATGGAAACACCAAAGACGCTTTAATATATTATGTGTTTTAATAGAAAGGTGAGCAACTGTTAGGATGGATACAATCATTGACAAAAAACAAATCATGTTATATAGCTCAACCCAGCAAGTCTTGTTTAAAAATCTCGTTTTCTTGATTTACCGTGAGTACCATGTTTTACCATGCCTAATATCGATCTAGCTTACTGCAGTGTGCAACAATTGTCTCATAGCTGCTGCCGAGCGAACGCACACAGTAGCATTATAACAACTTTCAACGCATAAATGTATTTAATGTGATAAAACAGCGCTGCGTTTCCCCAAATACGCTTGACCGGAAGAAGCGGAAGCAGTTGTCTGAGGCATAATAAAAGCTCCACTGCTCTCGAGCCGTGCGTTGCGCTCGTCTCTCAGTAGCAATCGCTCCAGCGGCCTCATTCAGCTCCAACGGCTTTCAGCCACACCCTGCTTCATACTACAGTAATGTTAATAAATCTTAAATACATTAGCTCATCCATGAATATGATTTCTGCCCAAGTCCGGTCGGATTCTTTTCCACCGGCTGTAGACTTAAAGACAACACCTCCCATGATTCCACGAAATCAAGGCATCATCAAGCTACGCCTTTGTTTTAGATAAGCGACCTCTAGTAGCAAAAAATTACATATTGCGCCTTTAATAGAAAGTTCAAAATAACAGCATTTATTTAAAATAATATTTTTTTTGTAACATTATAAATAGCTTTACTGTAACTTTTTACCAATCAAATGTGCCCTTGCTGAACATAAGTATAAATTTCTTTTCTCAATTTTACTAACCCCAATGTTTGAACAGAAGAGTATATTCCATGAGTTCCAGTCTTTGTATGTATTCCTTCATTTTTAGGTCCTCTTGGGATTTGATGGCAGTTCTCCTGAGGCAGTGGAACAATGGAGGGATTCCATGACTAATCCTGAAAAAGTGGTGATGTCATGGCACAGAGTTAGTCGTCTCTAAAAGAGAGAGGATGAAGAAATTTGATTTGTGAGCCAAGTGGATTTTAAATGCAGCTTCCAAAAAAAAAAAAAAAAAATATTTTTTTTTTTTAAATCTTTGGTTAATTAAGTATGGTTTTTGTAGGTGAAAAAAGTATCTAAAATGCTGGAGAAGAAATCATCAATTTAAATGTCTAAACTGTGTGAGTCCAAATGAGTCTCACCCTCTGCAGATCCTAGTGTAGTTAATCATGTGTTAAAGCTGTTTGTAGATTTAACATTCTCTGTTCTTCATTGGTGTATGTAACTTTGAGAACATGCAATTGTCCATGTACAACATAAATAGCACAGATACAGGACCAGGAAACATACAAAATACCATTATGTGCAATAAAATGTATTATACAGATCTCTACAACTGTCAGTATAGCAACTTTTTAATTACTTTAATTACAGAATTCATTAATCAAGTATTATATTCAGTATTCTTCTCTATCATCTTCATACAACTGCAGTACTGCTGAGTTAATGTCAATCTGTTAATGTCTCTGTGTATAGAAACAGATATTTGCATTTTCTGAGCAGTTTGGTGATGATTATTGCACTTTTGCTAGCTCTCTGAAGAAGAAAAACAAGTTTTTAAGTGCAGTAAAAACTCTGTGTTGGTGTTATTGGGAAAAAAGCTTTTATTTTTAGAAGTTTAGAAGGGTTTGAATTACATTCCCATTCAAATGGAATTCAATCCTTCAATTTGTCCCCCATTTCCTTTCACAAGCACAAGAAAAAGGGAAAGACCGCAAGAGAATGCAACAAAGAGACTATTGTTAACATTTCACTTCCCTGCATCCTTTGTGCTGCCCTTAATTCAAGGTGACCTAACTTTCTAGGCCTTGTCATTTCTATGAATTTATTTTTGCACAGGTGTCATTAGCTTGTCTAAGAGTGTTCATTGTATTCATGTTTAATTACATTGTGTTAAGTAATGCTGTAGTTCAGTGGACATGTGATATTATATAAGACAGATATTTAAAAAGCATATATTTTGTTCGTATCGACTATATTTTATGCGTATACATAAACATTGTTTGATCACAGTCTGGCATCCTGATGTTACAGAAATAATAATAAAAATAAATAAATAAAATTGCTGGAAAAGAATCAGTTTTGTAATGGATACTTTGTAATGGGTAATGGGTCTTTGTAACTTTGTAATGTAATTTCTTTGTCAGAAATTGTAATGGGACTTTGTGTAAAGACACTTTAATTTATGTTTTATATGATTTGACAGCTGTACTATGACTTGATAGTAGTATGGTAATTTATTGGCATCGCTCTCCAAACCCAGAGGAAATACTATAAACAGACAAATGTTTGTGTGGGTCTGAGTGTTTGCGCTTCTTAACCTCAGTGATTGTGCGGCTCTTTTAAAGGCCTTTAACAGGTTCCTCTACATCCGGGTGTGATTTTCATTTACGTCATAACTTTCGGGATCGCTGTTTGAACAGTGTTAATGGTTATTTCTGCAGACACACCTCCAGCTCCCTGCAGCTGATCGTTGTGTGTGAAGCTATTTGTGTTTCGTATCAATAGCAACCATACAATCAATTAATAAAAATTGTCCATGTAATAGAGAACCTCAAACACCCTTAGCTGCAATAGTCAAGTGACAAAATAAATAATAATAAAATTAATAGAAAAAAAGTCAATATGGCATTAATTAAAGTCAATATGGCAGGAATGTTTTTCAGTGTATGGTTGTATCAGTAACTCTTCTCTCTAGCACTCACCCACAAACAGCTGTGACCATTAGGGCTTTGTGTGTGCAGTGTGTTTCAATTAAAAGTGGATCAGCAGGTCCGGGATTTTAGCTCAGTATCCAGGATCTGAAATCCTCACAAAAACTTCTTCAAACTACAAATTTACACATCTTCATCATAACACCACTACTTCCCCTACTCATTTACAATTATTAACAGCGTTTAATCAACATATTGAAGTTATGTTTTCATTAGTATACAGCATATATATACACACACTGTGTGCATAATTATTATGCAAGTTGATTTTCTGATCATAATTTTTTTCCAGGCACATTTTACCAATTCCAAATCATGTCAATCTTAATAACTACTATTAATTTTGTATTTAATCATTTATAAGTGATATATAATTGTTCATGAAGGCTGGAAATGAAAATTATCTTCCAGAATCTGGCAGTAAGTTTTAGGCGTTCATTTTTAGTACATCTCATATCCTGAAAAGTCCATTTTGCAGAGATAAAAATTATCTTCCAAAACTTACTGCCAGATTCTGGAAGATGAATTCTTCAAACAGTGGTACAAGAGGTGCCGGTCCTTTAAGAGTCACTCCCAAACTATCTGTCTATAAAGCCTATAAAAAAAAACAGTCTTCATTTATTTCACAACTTCAGCTTGTGATTCTTATTAATTGGGTGTCATGTTTCAGGATTCGTATCTTAGCAGTCTCTGAGAACCTGACACCTTGCACTTCTGGAGACTCCAGGTAGGTTGCAGTTCTGGAAAACGGTGGCGCTGGAGACTAAAGGGTTCCTGATGGTTCACACTTAATTCTACACCTTAATTCTCAATTATTTTGTGGTTAACATGTCTCTTTTCTCCTCCACCTGTTTTTGTCTGACCCTGCTGATCCAATGAGCATTTTGCTGTCCAATGGTCATGCCTTAACTGCAATTTTTAGTATTGCATCCTTCTCATGGGCATTTAATAATTTGACTTTTCAGTCTGAGTTAAATCTCTTTTTTTGGCTCATTTTATCTGTAAAAGAAAATCTGCGTAATAATTATGCACACCTGAATATAAGGTGTTTTTCATTTTTCAGCCTTCATGAACAATTATATACCACTTATAAATGATTAAATACAAAATTAATAGTAGTTACTAAGACTGATGTGGTTTGGAATTGGTAAAATGATCAGAAAATCAACTTGCATAATAATTATGCACGCAGTGTATATATATATGTAGTGATATTTTTTATTAGATGTAAAGATGCAGAATGTTTTCTGTGATGGGTAGGTTTAGGATAGAATATACAGTTTGTACAGTATAAAAATCATATCTATGGAAAGTCCACATAAAACATGGAACCCCAACGTGTGTGTGTGTGTGTGTGTGTGTGTGTGTGTGTGTGTGCGTGTGTTTTTGTAATTTACGAGGACACAATTTTGTATAATGACATGGGTTTTACACTGGTATTACGTCGTAAACATGAAATATGAGGACATTTCATGAGTCCTCATATTTAAAATAGCTTTAAAAATATACTAAACAATGTTTTATTAAAAATGTATAAATGCAGATGGGATTTCTGTGATGGGTAGGTTTAGGGGTAGGGGTAGTGTAGGGGGATAAAATGTACAGTTTGTACAGTATAAAAACCATTACGCCTATGGAACATCCTCACTTTGATAGCAAAACAAACCTCTGTGTGTGTGTGTGTGTGTGTGTGTGTGTGTGTGTGTGTGTTAACCAAGGCTTTGCAGTGTTATCTGGTATAACTATATTCTGGTGTATGTGTTCTGAGATGTCAATCATAAAATTCTGTGTACTGCCATATAGTTTATTTTACTTCATGAGATGTTTTCATTTTCAAATCATTCTCCCACAAATAACAGAGAACAACTACATCCTACTCAACTGGTCCTACTCAACTGCTGCACGAGATCACCATCTAGTGCTCTGCAGTAGAAGTGTGTGAACAGTGAAGAAGGTGACTGAGGTTTGGCCGTGTTCCCACCATAGTTTACCATCTTTACACAGTTCATGTAGGAACATGGCCGATGATTTCTAAGCATATGATCAACACACAAATTGTGTAAGAATGTCTCGGCTCAAATATGTCAGCCTGCTGGCAAATTCCAGTTAGCTATGTCGAAACATGTCTGTTTATTTTTGTGAATAAAAAATGTATTTAGTTTTTGTATGTAGCCAACACTCTTAAAAATAATGGTTCCAAAAGGGGTTTTACAGTGATGCCATAGAAAGAGCTGTTTAATTAACAGTTTTTAAAAGAACCATTTTTTTTTCTTAGTGTGAAGAACATTTTGAAATCTAAATAAACTTTTTACACTATAAAGAACTGTTTTGTTTTGTTTTTTAATTTTTAGACTGTTCCATGGACGTTAAAGGTATGGAGCCATATGCCAATAAAGAACCTTTGTTTTTAAGAGTGTAGACCAATTTGTTTTTTTAGTCAGTGATAGGCTACTTTTCTTTACAGTCCGTGTACAGAATGTAATATGCTGAAGAAATGTTCAAAGAATAATATGTAGCCTACAGAATAGCTTAAAAACAATTTGAAGTAGGATTCAATACTAACAGAATTAGGCTATTATAAAGTGTGAACAGAATTATTCTATGTACATAATACAATCCTGGCCTTGAATTAGTTTTGACTAATGGAACAAAATAGTACATAAGATTGTCAAAATTTGTCTTTTCGAAGTTATTTTCATCGCAGTTGCACTGCCATGGCAACAAACATCCTGTCACTGAATCGATGAATCTCACCTGAATTAGATCCATGACTCAGTCTGACTAGCGTCTGTCTTGGTGACTCACGAAACCCCTACAGGAATTTCCAAATTGTCTGTGAATTGTAAGATTTAATAGAAACATATTAATTTTATTCTATTGGATTTTCATCAAACTTCACAGGTGCGTATTATTTAATTATTTATTTAAATTTGAATTAATTTAATTCTCATCAAACCCATGCCCAGGCAAAGTTTTCTTGCTCGGTGTGCCTTAAAACCTGGGGCGCCGATAGGATGTGACGCACATTCCGAGGAATTTCTGCGGCAGCTATAAAACACCTGAAGCGCTTAGTAGATCTACACTGGTGAAGTTAACATGGGCACTGAGTCAGAAAATAACGGCGTCCTTAAAGAGGGATTTTTAGTGAAAAAGGTGAGAGAAAAAAAGTTTTTATTCATACCCATATGGCAAATTAATTCCTAATTGTTATTGGGTTATTAACAAATGATGTTCATTTTTAGGGACATGTTGTTCAAAACTGGAAAGTTCGTTGGTTTGTACTTAAATCGGACAAACTTATGTATTATAAATATGAAGGCGGCAAACGGGATTCCTGTCATCGAGGGACGATACCGTTGAGCAACTGCAAAATCATCTGTCCTTACCTGGAGTACGAAAACAGACCGGTAAGTGAGGACAGTCAAAGTATTATGTAACTAAAACATTCTGACCAGCAACAAAATATGAAATAAAGACACGAGGATATTCATATAAATATATAGACGTTTTCAACGTAGGCTATACGTTTTCCAACATGTCAGAAACCAAAAAAAATTACACGTTATGTTAAATGCGCTACATACGCTTTTGTACATAGGTCACGTTCGCTGTAGCCATAGCAACAGCGCGATGATCGAGGGCGTTTCGTTTAGATCAATAAAGTACAATTTTAAAACTGATAATGTCATTTTTATGTTAAAACATTGACGTTATTTTTATTTATTCGTTGTGTAGCCTACTGTATAAATGATCACAAAGTTATATAGTGCAATTTTATAGTCCTCTGTTAAGGAGTTTACAGCAAAGCAGTATTTTGTGCTTTTAAGATTATACATTTTACTCTGCAGACGTTATTAATTAACATTATTATTTCATTTCAACATTCATTTGGTTATATCCACAGTCTACAAACAGATATCATTGGGACATTTCTTATCAGTGGTGTCGTTAAGATTACACCTTGAACACTAAACCAAACACTGGGAGTGGCTCTGTGCTTTAAATGTTCACAGCCTCAGGTTATGCTTCATATGAATTAACCTTTCATTATTTTGTTTTGGATTACTCACATGCACTAACATGTCAGGAACACCACTTTTATTTCCCCCAGTAAATCTTTGCAATGTCTTTGATTTATTCCACATTGTGTAACAGCTGCAGCCAATGCCAGGTTCAGAGTGATCGAGTTTGGCATGTTTGTGGCAATTCCTTTATACGTTCTTCTTATACAAAAAGTGCTGCATTTATCACCAACAACTTAAAATGTTTGATTAGGGCTGTGACTGAAGGCTGTTGTCATATTATTACCTCATTTTACACCCTGTAGTTGGTGCTGAAGCTGCAGACCAACACTTCAGAGGAGCATTTTCTGGAGGCTTGCATGAGGGAGGAACGTGACGAATGGGCTGCAGCGATTGGTGCAGCAGTACAGAAGCTTAACCCACATGATGCACAGACCCCCTCCCCGTCACAAATGAAAGGTTCTACGTCACTCCAACTTCACAATGTCAACCTCAGGTAGTTATGTGTGCAGTTTGTCAATATATGCGAATATGTGTTTGTGACTCCATATCTAAACATGTATCTGTATATCAGTCAGGTGGTGGACTCCATGTATGATGTGCACAGTGGTATCCGGCTATGCAGTCATGTTGAGCAGGGCAGCTCTTACACCAACTGTTTCTCAGGTCAGACACTCAAAAACACACAATAAAGCATCAATGTGCGTTATTAAAGAAATTACGTTCTCTCTTGATAATGTTAAAGTTTTTTTACACTGCTGTTCAAAAGTTTAGGGTTGGTAAGATTTTTTTAAAAATGTTTTTGAAAGAAGACTTTTATGCTCACCTGCACGCTGTAAAACCCGATAAGTTCAGAACTTTTGTGGACACCGATTACCTCAAAACATTTAAGTATACCAACTCAATTTTTTAAGTTAACTAACTCAAACATTATGTTAGTAGAACTTAATATTATTTTGTACTACACAAACGTGTTAATTACAATTTAATTAAAATATTGAATAAACAAACTCATAAACTTTATGGTTAAGTGCTAGTTAGCAACAGCACACTAGCAACTAATGTAACTATCAAAGAACCTATCACAATTTACTTGCATGAATTGTCAGTCAACAGTGAGAATATATAGCTTTGAAGTTTTGCAGCACATTCTCAACCTAACTGTGGGCACTACTCTTCACCACGATGGTAACCCTACAAAACTTAACATAACAGAAACACTTTTAAATACCAAAATAACAGAGCATTAAACAATAACACATCTCACCCTAAATTAATCTTGTGTAAAAACACACAAAATAATACTTAATTTCAACATTTATTCTCCTTACACCATCTGACGCAAAGCATGCTGGGAACTAGAAATGTTCTGCAACTCAGTCAGTTTAAGTTCCGCTTACTAATATCAGATTTTGAGTTCACATAACTTTTTTTCTATTAAGTACAATAAACTTTCAGTAGTATTTGAGTGAAACAAACTTATTTCGTTTAATTAATTTAAACTGTTTGGTTTTAAATACAGTAAAAACAGTAATATTTTCAGTTTAAAATAACTATTTTCTATTTTAATATGTATAAAAATGTAATTTATTCCTGTGATGACAAAGCTGAATCTTCAGCATCCATTACTCCACTCTTCAGTTTCACATGATCCTTCAGAAATCATACTGATTTGCTGAATTTTAGTTCAAAAGAACAGCATTAATTTGAAATAGAATTTTGCCTATTGAAATAAAATAGGCTTTGCTGTCATTGAATCCTTGCTGAATAAAAGTATTAATTTCTGTCAACAAAAATAATCTTACTAGCCCCAAACATTTGAAAAGTATGTGTGCAATGTACAAATATATATTTGACTGTAAATGATCCCTTACCTTTTAGTGGTTTTGCCAAGTATGACGTGTTCCTGGATCAACTTTTGTTGATCCTGGAACAACATTCATGTCCAAAAACATAGTCCAAACCTTATCCCTACCCTTAAACCTAACCCTACCCATAACATATCCCTAAAATCAGAGGGAAATGATAGGTGAATAAGAATGGTGTAGAAGCCCCTAACCCTTGTTGTAAGACTAAATTTGACCTATCCCTCAAATCTGATGATTGGAATGTTGTTCCAGGACCAACAAGGATGTTTTACTTGGTGAAATCACGTTCACCTACATTTTAGACATAATATCGGCAGTTACTTAGTCAATGTTTTTTCTTCTGCCAACAAGTCACTTGTTTTGTTCCTGTCGCTTTGAACAAATCTGTTGAGTGAATGATTCACTCCTAAAGACAGTCACTTGTCGCCACCTTCTGGCGATACAATATAACCTGCAGAAAGAGCCATTGTCACTACTCACTGTACACATACTGACAGTCTGCCTGGAACGTGCAAACACAGACAAGCACAGTGAATCAAACAATGAACCGTATCAGCTCCGGTCAATCAAATTTGAAGATCGTAACTGTTTCTTACTTGTATGTGTGTGTGTGTGCAGGCTCAGCAGTGGTGGATTGGCTTGTGTTTAATAAGTTGACTTTGACCCGTGCGGAGGCAGTAACGTTAGCCTCTGCACTGCTGGATGAGACCTCCCTGCGGCCCATCGGGGTCAGGAGCGCAGACGCTCTCCGTAACGCTGCTCTAGGAGAACAGTTCCTCGATGACTCCACTGCACTCTACTGCTTTGTAAGTACCAAATCTCTTTCTTTTTGATTTTTCCTCTTTTGTAATCATATTATATACTAGATATAAAAATAAGATGTCCTAATTAAACTGAACAAATATGATTTCTCAAACAGTCCCAAAGCTTCCAGAAGCGAGGCAGTGTGAAAGCAGAAAAGTCTCGGTCTGCGGTAGAGCTGAGTGGAAAGGTGGTGAAGAGAGGTTACCTGCTCAAACAGGTGAGCACTATGCTATAATTGGAGTTTTTGAACTGAAATATACTTATTTGTGATGCTAGCATTCTGTGTGTTAACTTACCTGTTTATCTGTGTGTCAGGGGCACAAGGTGAAGAACTGGAAGGTGAGATTGTTTGTTCTGAGGGCAGAGCCTTGTTTCCTGCACTACTATGACCCCAGCAAGGTGAGAAGAACGCTGATGTGCAATTTTACAGACTTACAAGTATATTTATGCTAAAGTCTAAAGAAATCATGTGTTTATTTTTGTAATGACTTGTTTACTTCCTAATGGCCACCTTTCTCAGGATGACATCACTCCAGTTGGCGGTATATCTCTGCGTGGCTGTCTGGTGTCTGCCCTCGATGATAACGGTGTACCGTCAGGTGAGTCAGACTTTGATGATTGCCTGTTCCTTTTTTCATGATTGCCCAGGTGTGATGATTGCCTGTTCCCATTTACAAAATAATCACACATATTAATCAGAATTAAGGAAAGACTTTGCCACTGACTGAAAATCCTAGTAATCAATGATTTAGGTCTTGTTGTCTTGGTAGCAGTAATATTTACTGGTATATACACAGAAACTAATGGTCGCTTTCTTGTAATCTTCAGGTGTTAAAGGTAAAGTGCAGGGGAACCTCTTTAAAATCATCACTCAGACGGAGACACACTATTACATGCAGGCTCCAACACACGAGGAGAGGATGGACTGGATCCAAGCTATTAGAAAAGTGACTTAATTATGCTACACACTTTGGGTTAGTTCACCCAAAAATGAAATTTCTGTCATTAATTACTCACCCTCATGTCGTTCCAAACCAAGACCTTAGTTTGTCTTCGGAACACAAATTAAGATATTTTTGATGAAATACGAGGGTATCTGATCCACACATAGGCAGCAATAACATTGCACCTTTTGAGGTCCAGAAAGGTACTAAAGACATTGTTGAAACCGTCGACGTGACTGCAGTGGATCAACCTTAATATTATGAAGCGACGAGAATACTTTTTGTGCAAAAAAACAAAACAAAAATAACATCTTTATTCAACAAATTCATCTGTCCCCTGTCATACTGCTATGCTATTTTCGTTGCAGAACTTCAGTGTTTATGTCCGAACGCGGGATCAGCTTTATTGTTAACATTGTTAGTATCAGTATTGTTAACTAATTATACATTTTTTATGTTGGTTATGTGCAAACAAAATAAAATATAATGTGTTGTACAGCTGATAAAAAAATAAATATTATTATAAAATATATATTAAATAATAATAATAATACACATGGGGCCAGCATGAGGCCTCATTCTAGTTAGCACATAGAATATTTTAATATAATTCTGATTTTCCAAAAGTTCAGTCTGTATTTTGTGCATGAGTTTGTTTGATATATTGTAAGGTGGTAAAGCTTATACATTCAGTGAATGTACTATGAAAGCATGATGATGATCAGTGTGAATGTTTTTTATGTCAAATTTTGCAAAATAAATGTTTATTTTACTTTGATGTGCATGCCTGGAGTTTTGTTATGAACCGTTAGCATGTTTTTACCTGCCTTCCGTTTGTCTACCAAGTTGTTAATTAACAGAAATGACTTCATGTCTTGCACAAGTCTGTTGGTTTGTTGCTATGGTTTAAAAACACACACTGTGCCTATGTGTATGTTTCTCTCTCTCAAATGCCCAAAAACACATATTGGGTTTTTGTGATTTATGGGGACATTCCATAGACATAATGATTTTTATACAGTACAAACTGCATATTCTATCCCCTAAACCAAATCCTACCCATCACAGAAAACTTTCTGCATTTTTACATTTTTAAAAAACATCACTTGATTTACAGTATAAGCTGTTTTCCTCATGGACCAAAAATATCCCCACAATGTTTTTTATACTGTACAAACTATATTCTATCCCCTAAAGGCCATGTTCACACTGCCCCAACAGACACCAACAAACACTGACTGACTATGGTCAGTCAGGTGAAAACAAACTCCGATCAACTCCAACAGATGCCAACAGACGTGTTTGTTAATGTTTGTCTGTGCGGTGTGAATTGGCCTTTACTACACTAACCCTACCCCTAAACCTTCTCATCACAAAAAGCTTTTGGCATTTTTTGAATTAAAAAACAAAAAATAGTTTAGTATGTTTTTTTAAACCATGTTTACATTGTAATACCCATGTCATTATGCACATTTGTGTCCTCATAAACCATATATACAAGAACACACACACAAAATAACTCCAATAATCAGATCTTCTTAAAAGTTCTTTAAGAAACGTTTACTGTTTACAGTACATATTGCAATTATTGTTAACAGATATTCAAGTAAACCTGAACCTAATCATTAAAGTTATTTAATACATGCTTCATTTGCAGCATTAAGTGAGTAGATTAACAGCACCAAGTACAGACTTCAGATGGACTTTGAGTCCTCTTTCCTCAAATCAATTCAACTGCAGCATTTTAAAGTGAACATTCGGGTGTCAGTTATGAATGCTTAGGTTCCCAATGCCATCTAAACTGTTATGCGGTACATTCACATGAACAAAAGATTAACAAAAAATTATTCTCTTACGATTCTGAGTTATTCTGTTGAAATGACCAATTTTTCAGACAGGCAAACAAAAACATGTTGTTGTTGATACATTCCTGTACCCCAGTCGGGCATGCCGTTAGCAATGCTAACATCCTGTGTTCAATTCCCACGGAAGGCATGAACTGATCAAATGTATAATTTAGCATCTGCCAAATGTGTAAATGTAAATACAAATGAATTTGAACATCAACAATTACTGCTACAGCACACCTAAAGACCTCTACTGTATAAGTGCATCTAATGGAACAAATGAAGGCACTTTTGCTTCTGTATCAAAGAGCCAAATAAACTAATCATATCTAAACACAAAGCAAACAAAAAAGTTAGGTAGTACATTATGTATTTTAAAAACTATCTTCTGTCTGAGCTAGTTAATGGCAAATCGTTCTTAATTTAAAAAAACCTTGATTGGAACTCCACTGTTTTGTAGGTTAAAGCTGGTTGCACATCGGGTAACACAGCTCCTTCAGAGATTTTCTTCTACAAATGTGTCCAAACACACACAAAATCATTTTAAAATGAACAGGCTCGTTTGCCACTGCAAATAAAAATCACTGGAGAAACTGTTAAAAAACAGGCAATTAGTGTACAGTACGCTCAGGATTCTAAAACCTTAGTTTTGTTGCTTCAATGAATAGTCAATTCCTCTCTTTCTCAAGCCACTTTGGTGAGCTGTAGGTCTCCATGAACTCTAAGAGCAGTGAGAGACGCTAGCTGAGTCAATCTGTGAGCAAAACCACACAACGGCTGCCCATCCACCAGAATACGGAACTGCTGGTGCTCGCACACAATCTCCATCTGAGAGAGATAAAGAAGGAAACAACATTATTGTGACAGAAAGGTGTGACATTACCAAAGATTTTAGCTTTATCAGATGTGATCACACCCTCCAAACACACACTCTCTACCTTAAAAGGCTCTCCTGGAGCAAAGGGGAAGAAAGACAGGGCAGTCTCTGAAGCGCCCCACTGTCCTGACAGACGAGCGTTACGAAGCACAGCCTTTTCTGGAAAGTTCACCTTCAACTCCAGACCCACATCACCCTCGATTTCCTCATCCCCCTCTCCTTTAGACTGGCATGACACTAACACTACCATACTAAAGAGTCAGACAGAAAAAAAGATTTAGGCATTTTTAACATCGGCTCTTGCATCGGCTCATTTTAACAGACTGAGTCAACTGCATGGAATTTTACGTCCTGCACTTTTGATCTATGACGCTCTATATCAAATCACATTATGAACCGTTAGTCTCTGGATAACCCTTGCCAAATATGGCCAGAATTATCCAATCTGTTTTTTGTTTTTTTTTGTTTTCTAGATCTGGCTGGCTAAGCCTTCATGGGAATTGATCTTTTCCCACGCTGACAAAACAGAAGTGGACAACAACAGCTGGAAAACCACATGTATTTGCACTGTACTGTAAAAGTTAGTAATTTTAATTAAAAATGAAAAAAAAAAAAAGTTATACAGTAAAAACCTGTTAATTGCAACGTTCCTTACCATATACATATTTTAAAAGACAATACATATAAACGCATATAACGCATTACAAGTAACTTGAGTTACATAATCAGATTACTTTTTCAAGTAAGTTACTTTCCATTTATTGACTGCAGCTCTCATCCCAATGTGGAGAAAAATCGTAAGTGTAGAGTCATTGTGTGCAAACATGATGGTTATCATAGTTCTAGACTAAATGTGAGCATGCATTTACTAATCTCACTTGCACAAAAAAGATTCAATATTCCTCAAAATGAATAAAATCAGTCAAATGCAAAATCAGAATACTATGCAAACCACCAATAAAGTTAAACAAATATTTTTATGCATTTAATCTCACTTTATTGACCAATGTACTTGGTGCTGACCTTCGATGATTCAGTTAAACCATAAGCAAAAATGACTTTAGATTTTTTTTTGTTTTTACTGATGAAGTAAGTATTAAAGTTTTTCTCCTGTGTCCTATTCTTCCATTATCCAGAATGGCCGCACAGCTGAAAGGTTTATTTGACACTGTACAGGCGTGAATTTGCATTTTCTTCAGCCTGAGGCATATTATTTCAACTTCTGTCAGGACCACTGTAGTCAAATATGATTGATAATTGCATAGAGTTTGTATTGGTGGTATGGTTCTGTTCTGGGCAAGAACTCCCTGCGCATCCGTGCAGCCTAGCATGGATAAGAGCAGGGAGAGCAGCAATAATCCCCCTAGGGTAACGGAACAGAACGAATATATGCAGATATAATTAATGTCAATAATTTATCATGTACACATATTTCAAGAAATAGTTTGATTCAGGGGAATCATAAGGCCAATCCTGACTGAATAGAGGAGGAGCTGGGGATGGAGGAGGGTAATTAGTTCCTGAGAAATGCAATAGCTGCTGATAATACTGAGGAGCTTATATATAGATGATGTGATAGGCGTCGTATTCCTATAGGTAGACGGGAGTTACCTGGGAGTCAGCTGATGACTGACGTGACCTGCCAGAACTGACGCTAATGCTGGATTTCGGTGTGAAAGGGTTTTTACGATTGCCCCAAAATCTTTTTTTTTTTTGTTATTAAAAACAAAACAAAAAACAGACAAGCCCAGCCCAAGTGAGGAAAAAGTAATGCACAAGTAACGTAAGGCATTACTTTTATTATAAAGTAACTAAGTGACGCAATTAGTTACTTTTCAAGGGAGTAACACAATATTGTAATGCATTAATTTTCAAAGTAACTTTACATATAAGTATGCTTTTTAGAAGTAAAAAAGTATAAATTACCTTAATCTGTGGAGAAAATGTTCATTTCTGCCAGATTTCCCTGCTCAAACCATGACATTTGTTTAGATTTTATTTAAAATGTTAGATATGTTTTATAAATACTATACTATATATGACATAAAATGCAACATAGCTCACTACAATGCACTACAAAACACTGTGTATTCTCGGTTGGCACCCATGTTTTCTTCTGGTTCTGTGTGAGCTGGAGACGTAAAAACGGTTGAATCCCCGATACAACTGGCTCATTGTTTCGCCGCACCGAAGGCGCGTCTCGTTCTCAATGAACCGAGTCATTTAGGATGCGCGATGTGACAGTGGACAAATGAACGCGAAACACAGACAGGTGTGTCTGATACGAACCTTTTGGGCTGCTTGTGAACAATACCCATCACTATCAGCCTCATGGTCGGCCGGAGACCCCCTTTGATCTCCCCAACATAGTCCTCCTCCTGCAGGAATAGTGTTTTACAGTCATTCAAACATCTCATGCTATGCAGGCCAGGCAAAATTCAAATAAGTATTTATTAATGTATAGCCTACTGTTTTAAAATCATCACGATTTCTTAAACCCAGTGCTGCGAGACAAGAAGGAAAAGAAAGGGTCCTCAGACCATTCTTCAACCTTTTCTCAGTTTACAGTTTATTTATGCAGATTACCGAGTCGCATCATTTAGCCTATCCATGTAAGTCATTTATATTCATATTAATCAGTGTAGAGTCAAATAAATAAGCCCAGTGCGTACGTCACTGTTACAACAAAATCTATAATCTCAGTGGCTGATAAGCTATAAAATAACCGTCCATCATACTTACGTTTCGGATGTTCTCCTTATCTGTCATGCTTTCTTCTGTCGCAATGGCTTTAGTTTATTCGTGCAGGTGTTACGTTTCAAGCGCGAGGACAATAGCTGTCATGCACGGAATTGATCATGGCAGAGCGCGAGACCGGAGTTGAATCTGAGAACCGCGCCTCGCGCCTCCGCGTTTCCATAGAAACCATCAGAGGCAGGGAGTGATGATGACAAAAATACAGTAGTGACTTCAGGAAATTTCAAAATAAATGAGTGAATAAAGTCTACTGTTCTGAGAACAAGTCGCCATGGGCCAAAATAAATCTGAGTCCAAGTCACGTAATTCCAGAAGTAGCCTACAAATGAACATATGTAAAACTGGGTAACTTAAGTTTTATTTGAATTCTGCATTTGAATAATTACAATGCTTAAGCTCACACATTAAAGGAGTAAATTATATCAAGATAAACACTAATTCACTTGGGAATAAGCTTATATAATGTGAATCACAAACATGGACAACACACTCAAGAGACATAATTAGCTCCCAAGTCCCATCAGGTGTATTGTTTCACATTCCCATCTAACCAGTCCAGCACCATGTTTCTGCATATGTTTTTACCACCCAGAGAGAGTTTCCAGGGTTTATAAAGCTCCAAATTACTGATCAAATTTCCCTGCGTCAGTCTCAAGGTTGTCTTACACAAGCATGTTTAATTCTGTCTCTTAGTACACTTTCGAATTAAAATAATTTAATCTTTTTTCTTGCCAAATATGAAAAATTGTGGCATACATATTAACATATTAAGATATTTGAGTTGACTAAGTCGTCACCATGTAACACCACGTGACATGACTGTTCAGACGTTCATGACACCGATTTCATAAACCAATTTTTTTTTAAATCATTACAGAATGACTTTACATCTGCGTTTAGACGCGTCACTATCAAAAATATTTTCACAATAAACCCATAAGATTTAAGTCACTATACACCAGAAAATAAACAAAAATAGAAAGTGAGAGATGACTTCATTTGGACCACTGGGAGTCAAATATTTCAATAAAGGTGTCTTCCGCCAGATGGCGCTATAGCGGATCAGAAAAGTGAACCCTACTTTGAGTCGCATTCAAATCTTTTTGTCAAATCATTTGTACAGAATATAAAGTGTAATAATTTAAATCTCTTTTGTACCTGAAATTTAAGTGGAAATCATCTACAGGAATATCTATAAAATGGCTTTTAAAATTCCTTATCACAAACGACTGTGATTGGCCCATCCTTCCAGCGCTTAGAAAAGTATCAGGTGACTATCAGCAATAGACAGGAAAGGAAGAGTTACATCTGAATAATGACACTAATAAACTAGAAGTTGAATTGTAATGTCACCAAAACGGAGAATTATTATTTTAATTAGAAGTCCAGTCCACACAATTTCATAGCAATTGCCATTCTACCTCTTATGTCATTTCTATTATTTTGACCCTTGAACTGACAGCTCCTGGATCAGCTGATTGAGTCACATGACTCTGCTCGCTCATGGCCACATACAGCTGATGGGAAGCGCGTTCGAACGCGCTGATCTCTAGTGTGAGATAAAAAGGACAAACCCAAATCGTAAGTGCTAATTTAATTAATAACTTTTTTTTGTACACTAGCGTAAAGCCATGTACAGATTCTTGATAGTGTAGTCGATTCCCTCTCCCTTTCCTAAACTATATTAGGTGGGCAGTGTCTGTTGTTTTGTTGTCGGTATTTCACTTTTTAGAGATGATGCATAAAAGAAAGTTTGAATCACACTGATGGTTATGTAAACACGTTATGGAAGTCGTTAAGAGCCTAAATGCTGACATGTCTTCTGTAACTTTTAAAGTTTTTAATCTTACAAACCTGTTCTGCTCTCCTCACATGAATCTTGGATTTTGGAATTATTTTTATTTATTATAAGTTATCGAATACATGTATACATATTTAACATATTTAAATAACTGTGGAGTCTTATCAAAAAAGTGCTTTTAATTTTATCTCATTTATGAGATGGTTACAAAACTGGTCATAATTTTTTTTCTTTCATTTCTCATCCATCTTAGATGTGGAACACTTAATAACACACATCGAGGCCAGTAATCTTTCCGTGGACCTCAACAGACTGCTTAATTAAACTAAGCGGACTGTCTATCATGCATCCGTTTGGCCGTGAAGAAGAGACCTCCAGGCGGGAGCTCTTCGGTTTCTTCACGCGGTGTTTGCAGCGCGGAGAGTGGGAGCTCGCGGCAGCCTGCGTGTGTCAGCTCGGCGATGAGCGCGGAGATGATCCCCAAATCCCGCAGGACATCGTTAAAGCCATCGTTACTCACCCATATCCGCTCATGTGAGTGAAACCCTGACAGAAATGAGCAGGAATGCTTGTTCAAGTCATAATAAACCACATAAACAAATAAATGTTCCTCTTTCTGTGGACGTTGCTTACGCTAGTTATAGTATCTATGGTGTTTTGGCGGAAACTGAGGTTGCATCGGTAAATGTATAGATGTGGTACTCAACATTTCATTATCGAGAGAGTTTAAGAAGCTAAGAGATTTTAAGAGAGACATATGTTATTCTTCTGTTTATACACAGGTGGGAAACAGTGGGCAGCCCTCACAGATTGGCTTGGTATTGGCTTCAAGTCCTGGAGAAACGTACTAAAATAAAGGTGTGTTTTCTGTTGCATATAATTTCTCTTTGGTGCTTCAAGCAGATTGCACTTATCGCTATTATCAGTACTTCCTTTTCCTAATGCAGACTATGGTTACCCTCTGTGTAGGTGAGCGGGTCTGTGAAGAGGGAACTGGAGTTCTTGTTGCTCTTAGAGGAACTTGAAGACGTCCCACAGTCTGTACTTAAGGTAAGACTAACTCCAACTACTGTATGTTGCCTTCACATGCATGTAGATAACCCTGACCCTGTCACAACTTTATGGCTTTATGTTGACAAAGCACAGATTATTTCCTTTGCTTTGAACTCTGATAAGGTTCTACACTATCAGTTGCTATTTTGCACGTGTGCACGATTGAGCAAGACATGTTATACTGCTTTCTTTTTGCTCTCCTTTTTCCATTTTAACAAATATTGAATGCATTTTTCATGTTTCCAGAGTGATAATCTTTGACCCAAATCTACCAACTTTGAGATAAAACACTTTGAGATTTAATTTGATGCCAAAAAGAAAATATGGAAAACAATTATTATTTTTTTTTTATTATTTTTTTTTTATGAAGCAACAATCTACTAATCTCATTTGCATTGCAAAATTCACCAAAGCCAAATTCAAATGAAACAACAATAAAAAAAAAAAATGCTTATTTTTGTCAAAAATTCTAAAGGTCGTATTTTGGCAAAATTTCTTGAAATAGTGTAGTGATGTATGAAGCACAGCTCACAGAGAAGTCGCTTTCAAACCAAGAAGCTTTCTATTGGTCAGTGCTGCAAATCTGCATGTCCAACTTAAACCTGTTACAAAATCCCACTCAAGCGAAATTCCAGGTTGTGCGAAATCCTATTAAATTAAACAATGACAAATGTTATCATGGTGAATATGATTTAGCTTATCGTGGAACTTTGTGGTGCTGGCAATACCCCTGCCTTTTTTTTTTTTTCCTTCTTTCTGTCTTTTCACTTTATACTGTTGTATTTACTATTTATACTGTTGTTTTTGTGGATTGTTTATATGTCAAGTACTTGATTGTTTATATCACATTTGTCTGCAAATAAGATCATCAATAAAGTACAAATCATAAAAAAACAATAAAAAAAAAAACAATGACAAATGTGACTGTACCTTAAGGCAAAATTGCATGTATCCTTTGTGGAGATGGAAATCCCAGAATGCACTGCAATAAGGTTATTAAAAAAAAAAAAAAAATCCAAAATGGCATACCAGTTGAAAAAAAGTCCATTATAGTACTTGTGTTTTTGTGATTATTAGAGTTTTGTGTCATTGGTTTAGCAATCAATCATCTACGCTTCATTTAGCTAACTGAATTCCATAAGTAACAGTTGTTTGTTTATAAAATGTTGCAGTGTTTTTTTTTTTTTTTTTTATAAATTATTTATCTGTGCATATAATTTTTTGTGTAAAAATGCCCTCATAATATTTAAGCAAAAACATTAACGAGCCCGTACCTCACAACATCTCCTCTCTAATGACGTGTGCGCCGGCGCAAGGGCTGGCCAATAAGGTTATCCATTCCATGCCCCATGAAGCTTTGCACAAATTATGGGAGTAACATCCGTTAAACTAAACAATCAGCGAAAAGTTTGCTCTATAAACGCAATAATAAGCATTTTCAAAAATTTGGTACAATGAGATGAAAATGCTTGATTATTTCCACAGCAATATCACGGACACGTTAAATATTACTGTAGTAATATGTCTGTATAATGTAACATACGTTGCCATAATGAAAAATGTTAATTAACTGGAACATTGAGTGATAATTCAAAGTGATTTCCGTCATGGTGAGAGACAATAAATATTGTATTTACCTGCATTTAGAAACATTCCAGTATTATACATTCCACGCTGTTTATAGGGATTAGAAGTGAAAAGGGGAGACAATTGCATTTTAAGTCATCCATGTGAAAACAAACCTGGAAAGATATGTGAGGATTTGGGGAGAAAAACAAGAGCTTCTTAGTGCATTCCAGTGATTTATTCATGGGATATATATCGCAGACCACAAATGCGCAGTATATGTTATCTTTTTCATACTGTTACAGCGGATTACAAAGGGGGAAAAAAAGCCGTTTCACTCAGTTATACATCACAATAGGGAAGAAAAGACAATCACAATTTTCATTTCATGCCATCTTTAACTTCCAAAACAGTGCATTTTGTTTATCCACTTCTATATCTTCCATAGGAGCTGCATGAAGCCTTCCTGTACTCTGAGGAAGTAAAGGGAAAGATTCCAGGTGATTCTACTCCTCCACTGAGTGCTGCTGTTCTATCCTGCCTCCGTTCTCTTTTAACCCGCCAGCAGCCGCGGCTCTGCCACTCTCTCATCAGCTTCCTTCAGCACGCGGACCACTCCAGAGACCATGCCTTACAGGACGTCTTCATCCAGCACCTCACCACGAGAGTGAATGTGCCTGTGGAAGAGAGGAACGAGGAATGGGTGGAGCAGGTGTGTGCAGTGCTGGCCTTAGCACCATGGGGGCCAGAGAGGTCAGGTGCTGAGCTAGAGACCCTGTGGAAGGGATTGTGGTCGGCTAGAGAAGGGCTTATGACGGAGGAGAGGATTCTGGGATGTCTACTGAGGCCACAGAGCCAAGCTCTGTTGACTGCATACAGCTCTACTGCACTCAGACTGCTCAAAGAGAAGCTGCTGGAAGAGGCTCCACACACACAGGGTGAGTCTGATAAGTTTACTGTAGTCATATGAACAACCAGGTAAAGAAACACATTTTGTTTCCATAATAATGTCATTTTTTCCCCCCTATGAATCGTGTAGCCAAATCCTGACACTGTACCACTAGTAATAGATTTGTCTGTTTTGTTAATGATTAATGTGTTGAATGCCTAAAGTGGCCCCAAAAAGCATTTGGAAACCTACGCCACATGTGAAATGCATGAATGTTGTTGGATTACATAACAAAATATAAAACCAGGTCATTTCTTTTAAACAAATATAGTGAAAGCACACTTTTTAAACTAAATATTTCACAAAAAGAAAATTGTGAGCTTTTAAATTGTAGAACAACATATATATATTTACAGATACATATTGACAGAATAACAGTAAATCTACACTACTGTTCAAAAGTTTGGGGTTGGTAACATTTTTTAAATGTTTAAAAACTGCTCTTTTGTGATCAAAAATACTGTAAAAACAGTAATATTATTAAAAATGATTATTGCAATTTAAAATAACTGTTTTCGGTTTTGATATATTTTAAAATGTAATTTATGTGATGGCAAAGCTGAATTTTCAGCATCATTACTCCAGTCTTCAGTGTCACATGATTCTTCAGAAATAATTCTAAAATGCTGATTTGCTGCTAATGGAAAAAAAAATCTTACTATAATCAATGTTGAAAAACATTTGCTGCCTAAAGGATTAGTTCACCCAAAAATGAAAATTCTGTCATTAATTACTCACCCTCATGTCGTTCTACACCCGTAAGACCTTTGTTCATCTTTGGAACACAAATTAAGATATTTTTGATGAAATCCGATGGCTCAGTGAGGCCTCCATTGCCAGCAATGTCACCGAACCTCTCAAGATCCAGAAAGGTACTCAAAACATATTTAAAACAGTTCATGTGAGTACAGTGGTTTAACCTTAATATTATAAAGCGATGAGAATACTTTTTGTGTGCCAAAAAAACAAAATAACGACTTTTAAACAATATCTAGTGATGGCCGATTTCAAAACACTGCTTCGAAGCTTTACGAATCTTTTGTTTTGAATCAGTGATTCGGATCTCATATCAAACTGCCAAACTGCTGAAATCACGTGACTTTGGCGCTCTGAACAGCTGATTCGAAACAAAAGATTTGTAAAGCTTCAAAGCAGTGTTTTGAAATCGGCCGTCACTATTGCTGTCAATGGAGGCCTCACTGAGCCATCGGATTTCATCAAAAATATCTTAATTTGTGTTCCGAAGATGAATGAAGGTCTTACGGGTGTAGAACGACATGAGGGGGAGTAATAAATGACATTATTTTCATTTTTGGGTGAACCAACCCTTTAATATTTTTTTGTGATACTTTTTTCAGGATTCTTTGATAAATAGAAAGCTCAAAAGAACAGCATTTATTTGAAATAAATGTCTTAACTGTCTCTTTTGATCGAAGTATTAACTTTAGTATTAATTTCTTTAAAAAAAAAAAAAAAACTTACTGACCCCACACTTTTGAACAGCATTGTATCTGGAACCAAAAACTAGCTCAAATATTATTTGAAGTATAAAAAGGCAAATCTGAACAATCAAAAATACTGGTATTGGTTTCAGTGTGTGTGTGTGTTATGTTTTAAGGAAGTGTGTACCACTGCCTTTACTTTTCACACTTCTGCTCATGTGGTTACAAGTCCCTCCCAAAATGTTCTCAGTTGTCACACCATTTGCATGTGATATTGTTTTTTGAGCAGACATCATTGTTTGTATTTTTGATGCATGTCTGAAATTCTATTCCCATCCAGTTGACTTGCCTGATCTGGAAAGGGTCATGCTTGGCCTGTGCTGTCATGACAACAAGCGTTTGGTGTGGAAAGCCATTTACTTTGAGTGTTTGAGCAGTGGAAAGCACTTTCTTGAGCAGGTCTTGGTAGGTGTACACAATCAGGCAAACAGTATCTGCATCATTAAAATGTAATTTGTCATTCTTTTTCTGCACTATCACCTCTTATAGTTAGTCAGTGAGACTAACTTAATCAAGTTTCATTCCTTTAAAAAACACGTATAAAAGTGTATAGATGAAATCAACACAAAGTTTCCTTTAGTCTTATAATTGCAGTGATCATTCCTCTGTTGTTTGCAGCTTACTGGTTTAGATCTCATAAAGAGGGAGGAATTCTCCAAACTAGAAACACTATTGCAGACTGAGTTTCAGCCTTTGTCCCGACTCTTGTTGTTGCTGGGCTGGATGCATTGTCAAAGCCTGGATTCTGCCAAGTCCCTTCTTAGAGTCCTGCATCACCAACAGGTTAGTAGACAGATATCTGACTATCTGACTAAGTCTGGTCCACTCTGCTGCTCATTCTGGCCAAGAACAACCTACTTATTTGGGATGTTTTATTAATATGTATGAGTTGATAGAACAATAATAGGCTGGTGTGGCAAACAACTCATTCACATAGTTGCACAGAAATGTTGGCCTGTGACCAGCTACACAGTAAACACTAAAAAACACTCATTGTAGCAACCCAGTATCTTAGTAACACAACGTTGTAAATAAAAACACTGACTTGGACAGAGAGCCTGAAAATGGCAATTTCAGCTAGATTTTGTCAGTTTCTTTTTTTATAAAATAACCTCATTTAATGACTTTCAATTTCTGAAAGGTTTTATATAATAACCCTAACTTTACAAGAACATATACTTCAAAAATCCCCTCCAGCTGAGGTGTGACTCATGAGTGACTCATGAGTGTGAGCGTTAATTAGTTTGTCTCCATTTCAAAGCCTGCAGATGATACAATTTGTTTTTGCAAACTCTGTCTGTTTATTTATGTGCCATATGTGAATTACACTTTAGTGTATGTAAATGTGTATGCAAATAAATGAATAAGCCTTTCTTTCTTGTAGCCCCAGACCACTGATTCAGTATTGAGTGAGTTGGCCTGCACTCTGTCCTCTCAACTTGCTGTGCTGGAATGGTGCGATCAGAACAATCCGTGAGTTAAAACACTGTTTGTACATTTTCACATAAAATGTATGGATTAATAGCTATTTGTTCACCATTTAAAAGTTTGGGGTCTGTAAGATTTTTTTAAATGTTTTTGCAAGAAGTCTCTTATGCTCATCAAGGCTGAATTTATTTGATTAAAAGTACAGCAAAACAATAATATTGTGAAATATTATTACAGTTTAAAATAACTGTTTTCTATCTTTATTTATTTCTGTGATGGCAAAGCTGAATTTTCAGCAGCCTTCAGTGTCACATGATCTTTCAGAAATCATGCTAATATGATTTATCTAGTAAATCATTCTAATATGCTGATTTGAGTGCATTTGCAATATCAATGTTGAAAACATTTTACAATTTTTCAGAGAATTTTTCAAAGAGCATTTATTTAAAATAAAAGTCTTTTGTAATATTATAAATGCCTTAAGTGTCACTTTTGATCAATTTAATGCTTCTTTTCAGAATAAAAAAATCTTACTGACCCCAAACTTTTGAATGGTAGAGTATATGTTTTTGTTGCTAATTGGTATGCATACTTACACAGAGGGATATCCCATGATGCCTTGCTGAGTCACTTACACATGCTGGACCATCACTCTGCCCTGTATGTGCTACACTGCCTGATACCTCTTGCCAAGTATGAGGAGCACAAAGTGCTTGAACTGCTGCAAAGAACAGGTATAAGACTCACACTGTCACAGGGGGTTCATTCAAATTCACACAGATCTGCTGAACTTTTAAATCTTTGTTTTTTCATTTGTAGGAGATCCTTCATTAGCGGACTCACCCAGCTGCTCTGTCCAGCGAAACATCACTCTGTTTCAAGGCTTCTGTGCCATGAAGTATGCCCTGTACGCCATCTGCGTGAACGCACACATGCACACCGGCTGCCTGGGCTGTGAGCCTCGGCATCAGCAGCAGACAGAGGCGGGTCAGGGGGAGGAGCCACCTGAAGGTGACCGTGCTGCTTTTTTCCTCTAGGAAAACAGAAATAATGTCTATTCCCATTGTTATATGAACCTGAATAAGCTCTTGATAATATACACTATACCAGTTTAAAAACTTGCACACAATAAAGTGAACTAACATTAAAGTGATTTAATATGATCTTTCCATTTAATTCTCACATTTAGTGAGCAAAATCATTTAATCACAATTTTTGCTAACTTTTTTGCTACTTCCCATATTCTTATTTGTGTTATTTCATAGTTTTGATGACTTGATTTTGATGAAAGATTGAATAGGTGTGTCCAAACTTTGACTGGTAGTGTCTTTTTTTTTATTTATGGCTTTATTTATATTTACTTTATTAATTTTATAAATATTTTTTTAAACATTAACAAAAAGATTCCATGGCATTATGTTAGTTTTTATTATGGTTTCGATAATTTACTAAATACCAATGTGCAGCAATTTGGTAATTATTCAGTACCATGATATACATCATTGTACCACTTTTTGCATGAGAACTTTTTTTCTCAAGTTTATTTTTATAAGAAAATGGACAAGCAAAATGTGATGACTTAGTTTTCATTTTATTCCTTACTCTTCCCAGGATGCTCTGATCTGTTTCAGCACTACCTTTCGGAATGTCAGCTGTACCTAGAAGCTGTTCCGCCATTATTTCGTTTGGAGCTCTTGGAGAACATTTTCTCCCTCCTCTTCCTGTCCGACACTGACTTCAGCCCACAAACAGATCAGGCGAGCACTGCCACAGAAGCCCAACCAGACACTGAGAGAATTAAATCAAACAGTACCAAAGGTGTGAGTACGGCTGAGAGCATCTTAAAAGTAGAAAATGGTGGAAAGGTGGAGGGATTGAAGGTCCAGGATGGAGAGTCTGATCAGATAAACCCTGAACTGGGCCACCTGACATCAGGGTGTCGGGGGTTTCTGGTGGATTTGAGTGTGATGGAGCGGATTCTACGGCTGGTGAGGGAGGGCTTGGAGGGTGTGTGTGGGGTCGGGCAGGAGGACGGCAGGGCGCTTGCAGCCGATGTGGAGTTGGCAGAGAGTCTGGGATGTTCTGTTACCACTGAAACGTTCAGTGCCCGGTTACAGAGATTGTCTAAATACACAGCAGAGGCCCAATGGAGACTGCAGATTGTTACTAGTAACCATGGCAACGGGAATGGTGAGCAATATTATGTAGGATATTGATATTCATTCTGCAATTGTTTATTTTGATCAAAAGTGACAGTAACAACATTTATAATGTTACAAAAAATATTCAAGATAAATGGTGTACTTTTGAACTTTCTATTTATCAAAGAATCATGAAAAAATGTATCACAGTAATAAGCAGCACAACTGTTTTCAACATTGATAATAATTATAATAATGTTTCTTGAGCTCCAAATCAGCATATTAGAATGATTTCTGATTTTTTTTAACAGAAATCTTTGTATTTACTCATGTGTGTGTTTGTGTTTATAGATGACTTGTACCTCCCATCTCCACTCCCCAGTCCGGCACTTCCTCTGAAGCGCCAGGGTAGCGGCAGCAGCAATTCAGGTGTTCGGAGGAGGAGAAAAAACCACCGGCATCGCTCTGAACGCCACGTCTCATCTGAACGACAAAACGGGGAGGTCAGCACCAGCACCTCAGGTCAGTACACACACACACCTACACAAGTTTCCTTCCCATATCATAGCTGAATGCTAATGTTGATAATTGTTCATGCTGCCTAGCAGACGGTGGTGTGTGTGTTGGAGCCACGTGCCGTGGGAGTGAAGTGTGTCCGTGTGGTGGACCTCACAGCTGGCTGGTTCCTGCGATGCTCTCCCCTCCTGAGTCTCTCCTCATCACATGCATTCGCAGAGGCAACTACATAGAAGCCCAGCAGGTGATAAATGATGTCATTTCCTAACATAACACACCAGAGAGATGATGTCATTCCAATGATGATGTAGTCACTGTTTATTGACAAAGTGAATATCTGTTAAGAATACATTTTTAGCACTTTCTGCACTAACTTATTCTGTGTGGGCCTACTTATTAGTCAGTTTTGTTGAGTTTTTGGGCTTCTTTAATGGCGTGTGTTTGTGTTTATTAGGTGATTGCAATGTATGGTTTGGAGAACTCTGAGTGTGCAGGCGAACTGGTCTTTATGGACCGGTACCGGGAGGTACTGAACGAGCTGGCTCAGGTGGAGCAGAAGATAGAGAGCCAGTCACTTTCTTCATCATCCTCATCTTCAGAGGGTCTGGTCACAGTGGGTGTTGTTCCAGGGGGAAGGACCAGAATGGGTAGTAGCAGCAGATTAACACTCAAGAGTATTGGGAGTGCAGCAGCCGCAGGTATTACACACACACACACATTTATAAATCTAAGGAGAAAATGCCATGCTTCCATACCGTACTTCTATTTTTCTATAATGCTATATCTTAAGGCTAACCCCTTAAAAGAATAAAGTGGACATTTTTGTGAATTAGGGATATTTATAGACCACCTTGCCATCTTTCTTTCCTCAGGCGTGGCTTTTTATTCCATTTCTGATGTGGCTGATCGTTTACTTAGTACCCCGAGCAGGGCGATACCCTGTTTAGAGGACAGCTACTGGCTCTCCCAGTGCTCTATAGACTCCCCAGACCTTGTGCGACCCCTGGTGGAAGAGTTGAGCCCTGCAGCTATGGCAGCCTTTGACCTCGCCTGCTGTCAGTGCCAACTGTGGAAAACGTCGCGGCAGCTGCTTGAGACTGCAGAGAGAAGACTCAGCAGCTTTCTGGAGGCCAGAGGTGTGATTACATCAGTCAGCTTTATTTAGGCCATCCTTATTGGTGAGCCCTGACTTATTTTTCCTGCCGCAGGTGTACGAGTTGATGCAAAGGTTCCTCACGCCAACGGTATTAGAGGCTTCCCTTCAGTACTACAACAAATCAGCAAGGTCCTTAACAGAACCTCCGTCAGCAAAGGCACAAGTAAAACACGTCTGAATGATCCACTCACATTGATATTTTTAACTTGACCTTACATAACATTTTTATTTTTACGTCTTACCTTTCTCTAGACTGTAATGGAGAGGAGAATGCTGTTTACAGCCCCTTTGGCTGTAGTGCCCAGGAAGTGCTGCTGTCTTGTCATTCAACATTAACAGAAGAGAGTATCGCCTCCCGTCTAAACCTGAATCAGCGCTTAGAGGTCACACTTCAAACCCTGACCTCTGCCACCAACACCTCAGGTACTAGCAATATGAGCTAGCCATTGTTTTTGTGCTTGTTTCAGCATTCCCTGAAACTTTATGGCACTTTCTCCTCAATTTTTTTTCTTTCATAGATTTTCATTGACTCAGAAATTAGATGTTTGTGCAGCATATTTCCAGTAAATGGGGAGGGGCTTTTTTATTCTTCTTTTTCTATGGCGTGAGCCCTTTGAATTTAATTTGTTATTCATTTTGGCATCTTTTGTTCCCATGCAGTAGACGCTTTGACGGGGAGCTCTCTCCTGACAGCGCTGGCCGAACAGGCTGGTCTCAAGCAGTCTGAACTGGATTCCCACCCGGTACGAACTGCTATGAAACAACTCCTACACTATCTGGACCAGCTCTGCCCGTTTGAGCCTGACAGTGCCCCTGGCAGGCCAGATTACATACGCAACTTCCTTGATTACGTCAACGTGTTGGCTTCAGTACTGGTGCGCAGTTTGTGGTCAGAGGGTAAGATCAAAGATTCCAATAAACAGTAGGGCTGGGACAATACTATCGATGCATCGTGATTCGTGGATCACTTCTGATATTTTCCAAATGCATCGCAAATCAATTCTGAGCTTAGTTTTTAACAGCAGAAGTCCGCTTGTGCGTTCGGCTGAGTCTAACAGTGTATTTGCACCTCCAGAATGCTTTTATGACGCGAGATTAATGTAAACAGCCCACTGCAAACACCCTTGTAATTCGCTTCAAACTTTTCTAACATTATGATTATTTTATAGAAAGTTCAAGTGGTGTGTGTAAGGAATTGGAAGGAAGCAGAGTACGTCTGTTTCTAAAGCACGCAGTACCATCTGCTGTTAAAACTAAGCTCAGAATCGATTCGAGAGAAAATCGCGATACATACTGAAAATATCAGAATCGATCCAGAATCATCTCTCGATTTGTGATGCATCGATGTATTGTCCCAGCCCTAATAAACAGAATTATTAAAATGTCATGTCTATAAAGTATGAAGAGCTCTGACTCTGATATTTGTGATCTGATCTCAGATCAGTCCATGGAGGTGAAATTGGGAAATCCTCTTTTACTGTTGCTTCAGTCGCCTACCCAGCTCCTCTCTCTCCTTCTGTTTGACAGACAGGTGTCACCTGACAGGTAATCAAGGATCTGTCTTCCTGAAAGTGCTGGACTTTATAAATGTACTAATATTTATAATCAGTCATATCCTTCTCTCTTTGCAGGGTTCTTTCTCTCTTGCAGCAGGAGCAGTTGCGTTTGAGTGTGCAGCAGGTTGTAGTTCAGCGCTGTTGTGAAACTCTCCCTCTCTGGGATTCTAGGGCTATGACATTTTCTCAAGGGCAACCGAGGATCGCAGGGTTCAACAGTGGGGCATTCTGCCCGGCCAGCATCGCCTCAATTTTCCAGCAGCACGCTCAGGAGTGCGCCCCTTCCCTTGACCTCTCTGACCTTGCCACAATCTCTGACCCCAGCTCTGAGTCTGAGGTCTCAGTGGAGGACACATCTTCTACATCCACCAACCTCTCCACCTCTCCACCCTCGCCATCTTCAAGTCCTCCTTCTTCTTTTCTCCTCACTCCTTCTGCACTGTCTTTTCTGAAGTCCCGTTCCCCCCTTGTTGCCGCCCTGGCATGCCTCAGCGCCAGTCGGGGTGGCGTGATCCGGGCAACTTCCTCTGGCTGGTCAGGCTTACCTTCATATTTTCGCGGATCTGGGCGTAAAGAGGCAGTTTTGGATGGAGACCAGATCTCAAGAGAAGGGGAAGCTCTGCTTAAAAACTTCCCTATCCTGAGAATGTACCTGCGGTCCATGGCTGAGCCAGTTCTGGGGGTCTCGTTGGAAGCAGAAGAAGGTCTTGGGCTGAATCTCTGTGGGAAGCCTGTGGTGGGAATGCTGTTTTCTGGCCTGCAGGGAAGTGCAGCGCAAGCAATGGCTGCTGAAGCATTCCAGCAATCCCTAAACGCTGGCGATCTGAACAGAGCCTTAGAGCTCCTAGAGCTTTATGCACAACCGTGCAGCCAGGAGGGGGCACTCCGGGACAAACTACTGGCATGCACTGCTCTGCAAGGTAAGATTCCTCTCAGATTTACAGTACCTGCAACAGAATCAGGAATTAAATGTGACAAAAATACCTCAGATACTGAATGTAAAATTTCAAGGCAGAAAATGACTAGTCTATTCTACTCTGGGTTTTGTGACATTTTAATGACCTGTAATTGCAAGTTATATTTTTTGTCTGTATTGCCTTTATTCACCGTCTTTTAGGTGAGTGTTGTTAAAGTCGCAATAAAGTAGGGACATCTTTTCATCCATATTGTCATGTAAATGGATTATCAAAAAAGAAAATCTATAGAGTGAGGAATTGGTTCTCTGCACTGGTTGTTGATTGGATGTTGAGATGTGGGTGTGGCACTCAAATGGAGGCAGATGGTTGCAAGGGCATGGTTTAACTGGACTAAATGAAGTCCTGTACACGTCACCAGAGAGTCTTTTGTTTTCAGTTATGACATTTTGATTAAACGCTACGAGGTCAAAAAAAAAGTAATATTATGCATATGTATTAAAATAAAACATTTGCACGGATGAATTTTTCATAATATGATCTATAATATACATTTAGAAAATAGATGGGGTGAATTTCAATTTGATGCCGAATTTAAATGTGCAGCTAATACAAAGTGGGTAACACTTTACAATAAGATTAATTAGTTAAACATTAGTTAATGTATTAACTAACATGAACTAACCATGAGCAATACATTTGTTACAGTATTTACTAATCTTTGTTAACATTAGTGAATGAAAATACAGTTGTTCATTGTTTGTTCATGTTAGTTTACAGTGCATGAACTAATGTTAACAAGATTTCAATAATGTGTTAGTAAATGTTGAAATTAACATTAACAAAGATGAATAAATTCTGTAGAAGTGCAGTTCATTGTTAGTTCATGTTAACTAATGTAGTTAACTAATGATAACTAATGAACCTTATTGTAAAGTGTTACCAAAAAGTTTTTTTTTTTTGATTAGGGAAAAAATACACCTTAGATTATACCTTGATTGCTATGATATCATGTGCATTACTTACAACATCTTTTGTTTTTATTTTAATTTAAAAAAAAAAAAAAAAATTAAATTGAGAATTCATTTAAATTAGTTGGTGCAGTTAATTCAGCTGAAATATTTGACAATTATGTAAATATTCCTTGAAGGTACAAAATGCCCCTGAAAATACATTTCTTACAGGCGTTATCCCATAAATAATTATAATAATACAATTCAGACAGTCTTTGACAAGACCATAAATAAGGAAGTTTAACAGGTAACTATGTCTTTTTGTATAGAAAGCAGCAGTGTGGAGCAGTTGTTTCGTGTAAGGGACTGGGAGCTGCGTGGACGTGTGGTTCTGCAGGGTTTGGACCGCTGGCCTTTACAACACTGTTTAGAGTTGCTGCAGTTCTGTCTCAGCGACCAGAACACCCAGGATCCTCTCAGAGATCAGCTTCAGCAGAGGAAACAGGAGCTGGACATGTACCAGCGGGTCAGTCTGACACACCAATTCTCTACTTGAAACCTTATTTACTCTTGTGGCAAAAGCAATTCTCTGTTTTGCAGTTTGCTTATAATTTTAGGTGTTACTAGGTTGCATAATTAAAAAAAATCAAAATTTGCTGTGCATAAACATGTCAGCATGAATTAACAATAAAAAACTGTGGTACCATGTCATTTTCTGTCTGTATTTATAAGCTCAAGACAGAGACTGAAATTACTGTTTTGTTTTGTTTTTAGATTGCAATCAGTGCCAGTTTATGCACACACATGCACACAACTGTAATGGCCATATTTTAGAAGTTGGCTGATGGCATCTTTTGTTGTTTAGATGCTGAGTTTGCAGCCTCCGTTGCCATGTGAGACGTGGCAGGAGTTGAGGGAGGAGTCTACGAAGAATCCTGAACCTCTATTCAATCTAATGCTGGAGGCCAGGGTGAGACTATAGAACCATTAAATAAAACAATGTCTGAATTATTAGTACAAGTGAGTTTTGAAAATGGGCATCACTCAGAGCTACGATTGAGATGTCCGATTGCATCTGAATTATGGTTAAATTGTAGTATTGACTTAACTGTACTACAATTGCAGAGACTGCAGGGTAAACTTATTTTCAATAACAACAAGTTTGGGAATCAAAGTCTTTGTTCAAATGAAATCATTTGAAAATGATGTGGTGCTGAAAATCCCGCAACTGTGATGAAGACCCAGGAATATATTCACTTTTTGAGTAAATTTGTGCTTTCAGGAGTTTGAGTTGTGTGGTCAGTGGGTGCAGCTGTATTCAGTTTCTGATCAGTCTCGAATGCAGCTGCAGACCGAACACCTGCTATACCTCCTAGAACAGAATTACACAGAAGATGCTTTCCAGGTGTGTATGTTTTATGATTTCTGTTGTCCTCAGTTGTTGTATAGAAACATATGATTGTACTGAATCTGTATTAAAGGGTTCGTTCACCCAAAAATGAAATTTCTGTCATTAAATACTCATCCTCATGTCATTCCAAACCCGTAAGTCCGTTCATCTTCGGAACACAAATGAAGATATTTTAATGAAATCAGAAAGCTTTCTGTTGCTCCATTGACAGCCTTTGCAACTACCACTTTCAAGCCCCAGAAAGGTAGTATAAACCTCATAAAAGTAATCCATGTGACTCCAGTGGTTTAACCTCAATTTTATGAAGTTGAATTTCTGTTTGCAAAGATGAATGAAGGTCTTACAGGTGTGGAACGACATGAAGGCGAGTAATTAATGACAGAATTTTCATTTTTTGGTGAACTAACCCTTTAAGTTGACAGACTTAGTTAAAACTTACTGACTCAATCCAAACAAAATAGACTGTGGGAAAAAAAAAGAGACTGTACTCTACGTCTCTCTGTACCCAGCTTTTGGAAGCTCTTTCTGATTCGATGGGTTTGGAGGTTAGTGAGCAAGCTCTGGATCGAAGACCTGGATTGGCTGCCTGCCATTTCCTGTCAGATTACCTCACCCTACACTTTCAGAGTCAGATGACACTTGCTCGGAGACGCCACATACATGCCCTGCACCTTGGCTCGAAGGTAACAATGTTTGACCTAATCAAATAACACATTGATTCACTTGCCAAAAGAAATACTCTAGACACAATAGTGTGTGCCTGTCGCAGGTTCTACTGACTTTGCCGGAAGCATCTCGTCAGGATTATTTTTCACTGCTGTCTGATCCACTGCTCATGCTGGAGCAGCTACTGATGAATCTGAAGGTAGACTGGGCCACCGTTGCCATCAGCACTCTACGGAGCCTTCTGCCGGCTCAAGACGCTGGTATCACCAACCAACACATTGACACCCTACTTGCAGATTACGCCCGGAAGGCTCTTGATTTTCCTTATGCACCCAGAGAGTGGTCACGTTCTGGTGAGTTGGAGCAATGGATCAATTCATTGGGTTACACTTTATTTTACAGTGCCGTAGTTACATTGTAATTACTCAAATAAGTACTGAGTACTATTAATTAACTACATGTACTTACTATAGAGTTACAGTTAGGGTTAGGGTTTGGTTTAGGGTTAGTTACTTGCAATTATACATAATTTACTGTTATTACTACAGTAAGTACATGTAGTAATGGGTAACTACGGCACTGTAAAATAAAGTGTTATTCATTGCCAATATATGCCATTCATTGTTATATTGCTAGCTGAAAACAAACATTTCTGTCAATACTTTGTGTTATTAGAGGTTTGAGATCATTATATGAAGCATTGCACCTCTCTTTTCACTAATCTATTTCTCTCCTTCTCTTCGTCTGTCTCAGACTCTGTCATTAGTCTGCAGGATGCATTTCTGCAGTGTCCAGCCCAGGAGAGCTGCCCATCTTCTCCAAGCCACACCCCTCCTCCATCAGCAGGTATAAGCCACACCTCTTTCCTTGACCACACCGTTTCTTTCTCAGCCACACCCCATTTAGCATGTAACAGCACATCTAGTTTTTAATTACTGATAATAGTAAAATAGTTGAGTATGTGGCACTAGAGGCTGGAATACATACACACCATTTGAAATTGTGACAGATTTTAAAACACTACGCATCATAGACTCACCATTTAGTTACAGAGAAAAACTGGAAATCATGCACACACTAACAGACTTTCCAGTCGTTCCTAAGTGCTGGAATACACTACATGACTTTTGCTCAAATTCTTGCTGCCCAAAAGTTGATGCAAACTGTTCATCGAAAATGCACATCAGAATCTCGGTGGAAGTAGTAGTTCATCCGGCTACTTTTCGCCTACTGTTTTTCTAGTACTGTGTGATCGGGCATGCTACTCTGTTGTCATACTATTTTTTGCATACTATATAGTACGGAAGTATTCGATTTCGGACGCAGCGTATGTTCTAAAATCGCTCAAAATATCAAACGCATTTGATATCCTCCAATGGAATCATAGTCTGAAGTTGAAAATGCGGTGCCCATCACACATTACACAAAATATCTGTGAAATCTGTAAGAGCATGTTGTATTGAAAGGGTTAGTTCAGCCAAGAATGAAAATTCTGTCATTTATTACTCACCCTCATGTTGTTCTACACCCGTAAGACCTTCATTCATCTTCAGAACACAAATTAAGATATTTTTGATAAAATCCGATGGCTCAGTAAGGCCTCCTATTGTCAGCAAGATAATTAACACTTTCAGATGCCCAGAAAGGTAAAAGTTAAAATAAAAGTTCATGTGACTACAGTGGTTCAACCTTAATATTATAAAGCAACGAGAATACTTTCTGTGCGCCAAAAAAACAAAATAACAACTTTTCAACAATATCTAGTTATGGCCGATTTCAAAATTTCACAAATCTTTTGCTTCGAATCAGTGGTTCGCAGCGCCAAAGTCACGTGATTTCAGTAAACGAGGCTTCATTACATCATAAGTGTTTCGAAATTTCAATAGTTCACGTGACTTTGAGAGTTTGATACGCGATCCGAAATAAAAGATTTGTAAAGCTTCGAAGCTTCATGAAGCCGTGTTTTGAAATCCTGTCACTAGATATTGTTGAAAAGTCATTATTTAGTTTTTTTGGTGCACAAAAAGTATTCTCGTCGCTTTATAATATTAAGGTTGAACCACTGTACTCACATGAACTGTTTTAAATATGTTTTTAGTACCTTTCTGGGCATTTAAGTGTTAATTATCTTGCTGGCAATAGAGGCCTCACTGAGCCATCGGATCAAAAATAAAAATATCTACCAAATATTTATCAAAAATATCTTAATTTGTGTTCTGAAGATGAACAAAGGTCTTACGGGTGTGGAACGACATGAGGATGAGTAAATAATGACAGAATTTTCATTTTTGTGTGAACTAACCCTTGAATGTTTGTTGTAATTCCATTTTTTGACACTGGGTGGAGTGTGGGTCCAATTAGTATATAGGTAGCCAGAAAGTAATGCTGTGTCCCTATTTGCCTACTTATACTACAGCCTAAAAGTACATACAAGTACATACTTTTGAGTGTGTAGCAGAAGAGTAGACAAGTTTTGGGACATATTAATATTTATATAATATAACTAATATTACTCGAAATATTTACTCCAAAGCAGTCTTGCTATTTACAGACTCAGTACACTGGAAATGCTTATTGTTATCATTATTCTATGATGACCTCAGAAGTCAGAGTTCAGAAGTCATGTTTGCACACATTTTTGTTTTGTTTTTTCAGGCAGCACACCCATGCACACACCCTCCAGTGATAGACGCCCCAGTGGGAAAAGGATCCGGCAGCTGGCCACACCTTTCACCCCTCCGGAGAAAACCCCTGACCGCAAGGACTGGATCCCAGACCACAAACAGCACATCTGTATGGTCTGCCAGAGGGAGAGATTCACCATGGTGAGAGAGACAGAGTGTGAGATGGGTTGTGAATAAGCTAAGCTTATGTGATGGGATAAGCTCCTGCTGTGATTTCCTGTTCTGTTAGTTAGGCATCTCTATAAGAATTTGAGTCTAAACATAAACCTTATCCTGTTTCAGTTTAACAGACGGCATCACTGCAGACGCTGTGGCAGGCTGGTGTGTCATTCCTGCTCCAGCAGGAAGATGGCTGTAGAGGGCTCTGAAGAGCCTGTCAGAGTCTGTGACCAATGCTACAACTTCTTCCACACAGAGTAAGACAGATGCACACATACCTGTTAAAAGCAGAAGTGCTCAAGGTTTACAGAGCTTGTAGATGTTAATAGTGTTGGGAACTGAAAACCGTTTGTTCAAAAGTCGTACGATTCCCAATTGCTTGACTCTTTTGAGCCTTTCTTTTTAGTGAATCAAACACATACATCTTACAATTTACTTAAATCAGTGCAGTTACTGACTGACAATGTGTATTTAACAACATGTATTCCCATTATGGGATTGCATTTATGCCACCTTTAAAAAGACTGAAAAGTCATTATAAAGTCTGGGTAAACAATAATTGTTTTAAATGTGTTTATTATCTAAATGATCTCATAACAATGGAGTTACATTTCTATTTTTTTACAAATACACTACCATTCAAAAGTTTGGGGTCAGTAAAATGTTTGGTTACTTTTTATTTCGATGGTCCACTTTAGACACTCTACTTACTATAAGTAACTTTGCAACTACATGTCAACAAACTCTCATTAGAGTATTAGTAGACTGTTATGTTAGGGTAAAATGTTAGGGTTTGGATTAATGGAATAATTTCACATGTACTTGCAAAGTTTTTTTATAGTCAGTAGAATGTCTGTTGGGTGACCATCAAAATAAAGTGTTAGCAGATATTAAGCAGACAGTCTACTAATACTCTAATGAGAGTTAGTGTACATGTAGTTGCAAAGTTACTAGTTAATAGAAGAACTTTTAAAGTGGACTATCAAAATAAAGTGATTTGTGCTTTCCACACTTTTCTTTAAGAATTTAAAGAACCATTAAGGAATCAGAACATTATCTGTTTTTTATATGATTCCATTTCTAGTTGTAGCATAGCTAAATATTTTTCTAATCAGTTTTTTTGTACATTTTTCTCTTATGTTGTGTTTATTGCAGCTCAGATGAGGAGCTTGATCAGGGGGAAGGTAAACTTGTCACTGTCATGTCACACACAAACAATTTTTCATTCCCATCTCATGAAGTTTACATATCTTTCTTCTCATTGAAATGGCAGAACGTTAATGCCTTTACTCAGATGATGATTACAAGATGACAAACTAAACTTTTCTTAGTAGCTGGCAGCCCTGCGTCCATTGATGGAGTCCTGAATGGGGTTCTCAGTCTGCCTGAGGTTCCACGAAAGCAGTATCGCCTGAGTCCAAACCCAGCAGAGAACCAGCAGCTGAAGAGCGAGTTCTACTATGAACAGGTGTGATTCTTTACTGAACTATTGCTTGTTTTTAAGGAAGGACAGTAAAAGAAATCTCTTGTATTTCCACTTACATTTCTTAAAAATGGTCACTCTGTGTGTTAAAGGCACCCAGCGCATCCCTATGTGTTGCTATACTGACACTACACAGTGATCACGCAGCCTGCGGGCAGCAGTTGATTGGCCACTGCCGCTTACTCTCACGCAAACTGACCAATCCTGAGGTGGATGCTCGTCTGCTGACAGATGTGATGCGGCAGCTGCTGTTCAGTGCCAAACTCATGTTTGTAAACGCAGGATGCACCCAAGAGCCGGCACTCTGCGACAGGTTAGACACACACACCTTTACTTGAGTAATCTGAATGTAATCTGTTTTGCATTTTAGTTTTAAAAGCATAAACTCTGAGAGTGAGACAGAATAAAATTGGTAAAAAGTCTCTTTTGCTCATTCAGGCTGCATTTATTTGATCAAAAATGCAGAATTACAGAATTTGTAGATGTTAATTGTGTTGGGAACTGAAAATCGATTGTTCAAAAGTAGTACAATTCCCAATTGCTTGACTCTTTTGAGCCATTCTTTTTAGTGAATCAAACACATACATCTTACAATTTACTTAAATCATTGTAGTTACTGACTGACAATGTGTATTTACCAACATGTATTCCCATTATGGGATTGCATTTATTAAATTGGTAAAAAGTCTCTTTTGCTCATCCAGGCTGCATTTATTTGATCAAAAATGCAGAAAAAATTATGAAATGTAATTTATTCCTGTGATGCAAAGCTGGATTTTCAGCATCATTACTCCAGTCTTCAGTCACATGATCCTTTAGAAATCATATATGCTGATTTGGTGGTCAAACTTTTTAAAAGAAAATTATTATAATCATCAATGTTGAAAACAGTTGTGCTTCTTAATATTTTTGTGTAAATAATACATTTTTTTCAGGATTCTTTATTTTGAATAGGAAGTTGAAATGAACAGCATTTATTTGAAATAGAAATCATTTGTAACATTATACATTCTTGATCTGTTTAATGTGTCCTTTTTTGCATAAAAGTATTTTTATTTTTACTTTAAATTAAAATTACTTTTACCAACCCCAAACTTTTGAATGGTAGTGTATTTACTTCACTTGCCTTTAATTTATTCCTCTCTCTTCATTCATAGCTACATCAGTAAGGTGGATGTGTTAAAGATTCTGGTCAGTGCAAACTACAAATACATTCCATCTCTGGACGATATTCAGGAAACGACTGCAGTGACGCGCCTGCGCAACCAGCTGCTAGAGGCCGAGCACTACCAGCTGGCCGTGGAGGTGAGACTATTTACTTAAGATTCAAAGTAATACTTCAAGCAATGATAAACTCACAGATTTTCTTGCTTCTGTGGAACACAAAAGCAGATGTTAGGCAGAATTTTCATGCCTGTCTTTTCCAACAAATAAGTGAATGAAGTTTAAATAGCACAAAATAAATAGCAATTACTAATCTAATCACGTCTTGATTTTGGGTTTAGCTGTCTTTTTGCAATCTGTTTATAATGCTCAGGTGTCGACTAAGAGTGGACTGGACCCGAACGGAGTTTGGCAGGCGTGGGGTATGGCGTCTTTGAAGGCTGGAAATCTGAGCGGGGCCAGAGAGAAGTTTGCCCGCTGTCTAAAAGCACCAGTAGATCGAAACCAGCTAAACCATGGAGTGAGACTTCTGCAGGAGATTGTTCAGCACCTGGAGTCCACAGTCAAACCTACTCTAAGCACGGTAATGCTACATCCAGACCCTAAAGACTTGACAGGATTCTTGACTTTTCTTACAGGATGTTTCTAAACACATTGTGTGTGTGTGTGTGTGTGTGTGTGTGTGTGTATATATATATATATATATATATATATATATATATATATATATATAAATATGTGTGTGTGTATTTATTTTTTTTTTTTTTTTTTTTTTTTTTTTTTTTAATAGACGGTGGATGAGGATATCTTGGCCTCTTTGCGTGAGCTGGAAGAGGCTCTCTCTGATTCTGCCCCTCCAGATGCCACAGAGAGCAGAGTTCAGCGGTCCGCCTACTATCAGGAGTGCCTGTTTTACCTGCTCACTTACGGCACACACTTGAGCCTCATCAGCTTTTACCTGCGCCACGACTGTCTGAAAGACGCACTCACCCACGTACAGACCAAGGTTCTGCAAAGTTACAGAGCACTTTACACATTTGCACATTTATTAGATTTTTTTCAAATTTTATTTAGCAAGAATTCATTCATTTGAACAAAAGTGACAGTAAAGACATTCATAATGTTTATTTCAAATTAATGCCAATCTTTTGTTCCTTTCTATTCATCAAAGTATAGAAAGAATAAATGTATCACAGTTTTCACAGAAATATAAATATAAAAATTGTTCCCAACGTTGATGATAATAAGAAAGGATCTGAAGGATCATGTGGTGCTGAAGACTGGAGTAATGATGCTGAAAATTCAGCTTTGCCATCAAAGAAATAAATTACATTTTAAAATGTATTAAAAAATAGAAAAGAGTTATTTTAAATTATAATAATATTTCAGATTTGATTTTATTTAGAGGTTTGATGTTCCTGTATATGATAGAGAAACATGTATGTTTATGTTTATAAAGCTTCTCTCTCTCTTCATCTCTGTCTGTATGTTTCTAGAAGTGTTCAGAGGATGTGTTTCTGGAGGGCATCTTTCAGCCCTGTCTTGAACGTGGGCGGTTGGGAACTTTGCAGGGTCTGTTAGAAACTCTGGACCCCACACTGGAGACCTGGGGCTGTTACCTTCTTTCAGCCTGTCAGTTACTGCAGCGCAGGGGACACTACCACTCTCTGTACCAACTCCAACAGTTCATGATGGTACTTAACACACACAAACATACATACAAGTTGGATTTCCATGTTTTTTGGGGACATTCAATAGACGTAATGGTTTTTATACTGTACAAACTGTATATTCTCTCCCCCTACACTAACACACTCTCCCCCTTCTAACCTACCCATTACAGAGAACTTTCTGCAATTTTAGATTTTCAAAAAAGATCATTATATATGTTTTATAAGCTTGTTTCCTCATGGGGATAAAAAAAAAATGTCCCCAAAATTTACTGGTATTACTATAATTGTGGGGACGTTTGGTCCCTCTAACGTATGGAATACCAGGACCACATCCACACACTTTCTCCCTCTCTCTCTCTCTGTGAGGTCTGCATCAGCATGCTGTTAATAAATTTCTCCTCTTCTCTCTTTGTAGGATCACGTTCGCGCCGCTATGACGTGCATTCGCTTCTTTTCTCATGGTGCTCGGTCCTACCTGCAGCTGGGAGAACAGCAGCGCTGGCTGATCCGAGCCAAAGAGCACCTGAGAACTTACCTACAGGAACAGCAGAGCCGCAGGAAATCACATAGCTCCTCTTTCAGGAAGAAAATGAGCTCCACTGATGTCTCAAGGTATTAAAAGGGGGGAAATGAACATTATATACTATACACTATCCAAATTTTCATTATGTATAATAACATAAGTATAATATCATACAATATTATATAGTCAGATACTGAAATACTGAAGTTCCTCGTTATTTTGGCTTCGGGCTGTTTTGATGTGGTAACAGAACATGTACTGAATGTTGCAGACACGTCCACACAATCGAGCTGCAGTTGGAAGTGACACGGTTCTTACACCGCTGTGAAAGCTCACCATCCAAGACAGCTTTAGGCCCCACCCCCACAGGGAACAGTGGCCCACCCACTCTGTTTGGAAACAGCCCCATGAAGGTGGATGTGGCCTGCAAGGTGAGCTAGGAAAACATGCTCTTCTGTACACACAGTTTAGTCCTTTTATTGCTAAAGGTGTGATTACATGAGTGAAATTTCTGCAAAATTTCAAAGGCAAGAAAGGTCCATTGTCTATTATCAATAGTGCAGCGATGTATGAAGCCTGCTCACACAGAAGTCTTTCTGCTTATCAGCACGCCAAATCTGTGTGACCAACTGGAACCCATTGTGCAATCTGTGTGGGAAAATCTTTCACTCACGCAACTTCTCAATCGTGTGGAGTCATATTGAAATGACTGGATTTCACCTGTGAAATCAGAACAACAGTTAATGTTCTGCGGTAAACGACCACACCTTCATTTTGTAGGGTACATTTAAGACAGTTCTTGGCATCTTCATTTATAAGATCGAATCAATCCAAGGGGCGAGAGGAAATGATGCATATCTATTCAAATGAAAATAAGTGATCTTTCACGTATTTCAATATACCATCAAAATTTATGATTAATATAAATCAATACATTTTTGTTCTTTTCTGGTCTGTCTTATGTGTGTATATTCTGTTTGTAAGTGTTTAACTGTAAGTATTTCCATGAATGGATTCCACACATTTCAGTTTGAGCTGATTGCTTGTTTTCAATCACGCAAGACTAAGAGTGTGTGCGTCATGCATTTTGTAGGAAAAGAGATAATGTATGCATGTGTGGTTAACAGCATTAACTTTACAGAATACTGAAATAGAAGCAGTGTTATATGCATCAACTGGAAAATTTTCCTCACATTTTAACTGCATATCATGCTTAAAGTTCTGTACTCTAGGGTTGCATTTTACACTGCCTGATTTGATTATTTTTCAGTATGCTGAGATATAATGTATCATTTTTGAAACCACATTTGCAAGTGGCTCATATCAGATGCCAAAAATTCAGATGTTTTTGTTGTTTACATGCATGCAACAAGATATTTTAAACTGAGATTTATAAATCATCTGAAAGCTGAATAAATAAGCTTTCCATTGATGAATGTTTTTTAGGATAGGACAATATTTGCCCAAGGTAAAACTATTTGAAAATCTGGAATCTGAGGGTGCAAAAAAATTAAAATATTGAGAAAATCGCCTTTAAAGTTGTTCAAATGAAGTCCTTAGCAACGCATATCCACTCACAAAAATAATTTTTATATTTACAGTAGGAAATTTACAAAATATCTTCATGGAACATGATCTTTACCTAACCCTTTAAGCAGCAAAACTGTTTTCAACATTGGTATTAATAAGAAATGTGTCTTGAGCACCAAATCATATCAAAATGATTTCTGAAGGATCATGTGACACTGAGGACTGGAGTAATGTCTGCTGAAAATTCAGCTTTGTCATCACAGGAATAAATTACATTTTAAAATATAAGAGACTTCCTTCAAAAAAAAAAAAAAAAATCTTACCGACCCCAAACTTTTAAATGGTAGTGTTGTGTAGATATTTGGCACAGACTATATGTGACCCTGGACCACAAAATCAGTCATAAGTCGCACAGGTATATTTGTAGCAATAGCCAACAATACATTGTTTGGATCAAAATTATAGATTTTTCTTTTATGCCAAAAATCATTAGGATATTAGTTCACCCAAAAATGAAATTTCTTTCATTTATTACTCACCCTCATGTTGTTCCAAACCTGTAAGACCTTCGTTCATCTTCAGAACACAAATTAAGATATTTTTGATAAAATCTGATGGCTCAGTGAGGCCTGATGAAAAAATATCCCATAGAAAGCAATGAAATTACCACATTCAAAGTTCATAAGAATAGCATTTAAATAGATATCTTTTTTAACATTGTAAAGGTTTTTACTGTCACTTTTGATCAATTAATGCATAATTGCTGAATAAAAGTATTATTTTCCTTCAAAAAAACTAAACAAAAAAACTTATTGACCCCACACTTTTACATACATCAGTCAAAACTGGTTGACAGTGCAATGTGGCATAAATCTAATAGAGACTAGATGAAATCTGATTTAAACAAACTACGGTATTAACAAATTTGGCTGCATTTTGAACAGGCGATGCTGGGAGGAAAGAACATTGAGGAAGGTTTTGGCATTGCATATCGAGTAATACAGGTAAGCATTTATGACACCGCTGTTACAGTTTGAGTCCTTGTCTCATTCACATCTGACTCTGATTCTCGTTTTCTTTCACATGGTGCAGGACTTCCAGCTGGAGGCACTGGCAGTGTACATACGGGTTGGACAGCGCCTGGTCCGGCAGCGCCAGTACTATTCTGTGCGGCAGCTGCTGAAGTGTGTAGGGGAGTCTGGAACGGCCTCTAAACACGACTGTGACGCCATTGTGCTCAGCTGTGTCTCTGTGGCTGATAAGAGTCCTGCAGATGTGAGTCCCCAACCTAATGATCTCTTTCTGTTCAGTTGGTGTTGCTGCTATGTATACATTTTTATATATAATTTTATATCAATAAATAATTAAATATGAAAGTTTATAATTTATATTATATAATAATTAAGTATATATTTTTTTTTTCCTCAGGCTAAAGAACTAGAGACCCTGATTCTGGAGTGTAAGAGTGCAGAAAACAAGGTTAGGTTTCTCTTTTTCTCATTCTATTTTTTTTTTTTTTTCTCTCACACTTTCTTACCATCATTCACATTATTTTCTTTCTCTCTCTCTCTCTGTAGATAAAGGCATATCTCCAGTGCAGTAAGCTGCGGGCAGCGTATCTCCAGGCTGTGAAGCTTGAGCTTGTAAAGGCGGCTCCATTAGTACAGGACGTGATGCGGGCCGCTGAAAACTCAGGTGACTCTGTCATGCACAACATCTGCCGCCAATGGCTCTCGGAGCATCAGGAACAATCGTCAAGGCAACGACACAGCAATAACTGATAACCACGACCAGTCCCCATTGTGAACTCTAATTCCAGTTGGTCACCGAGTTATCCTGCTCTGCTTTGATTGGTTAGAGTGAAATAATAATATGCCAGGAAATGAACCACCATCGTGCCACTTTTGTAACATGATGTCCATTCACATTCAAGCTCAGTTTGGGAGCAGTCCAACTCCCATCCCAGAACAAAAACCTCATCCGTGGAGGGTGTGATGAAAGGGGAACAAGGCCTACCAATCTGCCGAAAACTGTGCCAGGTTATCTTTCACAGGGCCTGAGACAAAATTTTACAGATAGAACAATGTTCACATCTGCATACATCTTCAGTATTTGACTGGGCTTATTCTCCTACCTCAGGAAAAGGGATTTTTCTTCTCATCTATGTCAAAACAAAAAACAAACAAAAAAACAAAAACTAATCACTGTGTCTAAATCTCATCCTGATGGAACAAGGTCATATGGTAGTGAAATTACTCTGCATCTGCCATGAAATTAATTCTTATTTGAGTTCTTGACAAGTTTACAATGGTGTTACTATAAATTTAGTGTCTCTTCAGATTGTGTCTCTTCTAAAAAACAAAAAACCAAGGCTGTTTATTTTGGTCCTCACTGAGAGATTGCACTGTCATGTGGTTGAACTACAAAAGACGTGTTATTAAAAGGGAAGGTGTGATTTACAGGCATTATGATAAGTGAGTTCTGAGAACTAACATAAGCAGTATCTTAGATATTGCAAAACTCTAAACTAAAAGTTACAACAGGAAAGTAAGGGATTCTGGGTATAACATGGCAATTTGAAATATACTGTATCAGTGAAACATTGCTTACGTCTTTGTCTATAATTCAAATTACCCTACAATTCACAACCTGAAATTATGTGCACTCTTAATGCATGTGTGAGAGAGAGAGAGAGTGTGTGTGTATATATGTTAATCAGATTAAACTGTCTCTGACCCTCCTGTAATATGTTTTATAATGTGGAATCTGTGTATAATGTGTATAAATGTTTTTGTGTAGTGATATGTTACCCAAGTTTACCCAAAAAATGAAAATCCTGTCATCATTTACTTCATGTCATTCCAAACCTGTATGACTTTCTTTATTCTGCAAAACATTAAAGAAGATATTTTGAAGAACACTAGTAAACAAACAACACCGGAGCTAATTGACTTCAATTGTATGGACAAATAAAACACCAAGATATTAAAAAATATCATCTTTTATGTTCCACAAAAGAAAGAAAATCATACAGGTTTGGAATGACACAAATGTGAGTGAATCATGAGATTTCATTTTTTCTTCTGAGGACAGAAAAAAAAACCTGAACAAATTCTGTTTACACAACCTATGCGCGTATTAAAATTAATAAAACTGTTACAGAGACGTTGCCAAAGAGACGGATGTACTCATGTCTGAATCCAATTAGAGTGACAAAGAAATGAGATATTAATTAAAATGAGTTATTAAATATATTTAGCTATACAAAAAAAGCTATTTTGCTAAAAAAAAATACTGACTTCAGTCTAACGGAGTCTGTTTTTTAGATTGAGTTAATTTTTTAAATCTTTGTTTTAATAATGAACCTCCTGATCATAGTATAAATTCTCTTTAATATCATTTGCAACATTTCCTTGTGTATTTGTATCTTTTAGCAAATAAAGAAAAATTCAAAAATGATACATTTTTTTTTCACTGTATATATTTAAATATTTATCTCTGGTCATGAATGTATCACAGTAGTTAAAAGCACATCTGTATAAAAGACTTCAATATGCAGCTTCATGTGAGAATACTGAGATGGGAGTTAAAGCAACGTTCAAAATACAAACAGAATAAAACAGTGAAATCAAAATTCTTCACAGATTTGTTCTAGAGTAAAAAAAACTCACTTGCTTGTCACAAGGGCATGATAGGAGAAAATTGTCAAAAAGGCAGAACAAGGTGGATTGTGCTATTAAAAGCATAGATTTGAGTGATTAAGTGTTTCAAACTAAACCAAGAAATACATAAGAAGTGATCACTGAAAACATTTAAGAAAAAAGAAGAGATATTAAGTGTGTCAAATGAATGTTTCAGTCCCATTCGATGCCTAACAATTCACAGCTTACATCCCACAGTTTCCGTGCCGTCTCCTCACTCCGTCCCTGTGGGGCCACAAAAGCAGGGGCACAATCACTGTGTGGGAGAGACAAAGAGCGAGAGATGTTTAATAATATGCCAGTACCAAACAAACAATGCATGATGTAAGAGCTACAGTAGAGGGCAAATTTTTATTAAATAATGATTTCAATTTTAGTCTGTTTTAACATAAAAAGCTATAATATGACTTCAGAAGAGTTGGAATATAGTGAACACATTGCATGGACTGCTTTAAAGCAAAGTCCCTTTCAATGAAAGTGTTCACTCGGCAGGCCATATTTGCAACGCCTCCGGGCAGCTATTTGGTGCATCCAAGACCAAGTCCTATATATTTGAATGGGGGAATCCTGAAATCTCCAAAACTGCTTGCCGAACTCACAATTAAATAACATATTTAAAATCAGCAGCAAAATCTGACATGAACTTTTGCATAAATGTTGTTTCTTATGCTCAAAGTGTTAAAAAGGCTTATTTTTCAGGCTAGACCAGCCAATGTGCATGTGCAGTCCTAAGCGTGAGTCTCAGGTTTCTATGGAAACCGGAGCTTCTAACCAGAGATTGTATATTATAGGGAGATGAGAGGGTCTGTATCTCTTACCATTGGAGAAAGCGTAATGGCTAACTTAATCACGTGCGGCACCTCTCAGCCTATCATGTAATGACAGTGACATCAGTCGCAACATTCCCTAGTCTGCCTTCTCTTAAAAAAATACACTTTTATCAAGCTAAAATCTACATATAGTTCCCAACGAAAGTATTTTTTAGTGTAAAACATGCTGAAGATTAGCAAACAGGCTGTTGATTAATTAAATGATTAGCTATTTCCCCACAAAAGCTGTTTAATCAGCATAGTGAAGCCTCTCATCCATTGACATCCATTCAAAAAAACAGCCTCTGGTCTCCTTCCCTGTGTACCGCCAGAGGCGGAGCGTTAGCATTAGCCGTTACACTTTTTTGGCTATAGGTTGCAGGCTTGCCTTCCAGTGGCTTTGTTCTAACGCCAGCTGCAGTGACGCAATGACTTTACCAGTCAGCGATTGGCTCTTTTACTTAGAAGGCGGGATGTATTCTGCCATATTGCGCGTTGCAATTTCTCCCATTCACAAGTAACAGGAATAAACCATCTTTCTATAACTATAGTCTTTGTTTAAAGGCATAGTTCACCCAAAAATGAAAATTCTGTCATCATTTGCTCACCCTCATGTCATTCCAAACCTGTATGACTTTCTATGGAACACAAAAGAATGTACTTTGAGAAATGTCTCAGTCCATACAACGAAAGTCATTGGTAACCAATGCTTTTTTTTGGTTTAAAAAAAAATCTTGAAAATATATTCTTTTGCGTTCCAGAGAAGAAAGACTTACAGGTTTGGAATGACACAAGAGTGAGGAAGTGATCAATTTCATTTTTGGGGGTGAACTAACCCTTTAATGATTCTTTTATGGTGTTTGACCGCACCTGCCCCCATCCACTTTTTTATATGAATAACAATGGTCAGGATATCTTGAAAAAATAACCTTAAGTGTGCTGTACCTGAAATGTTTGCCTGAGATTGACTCGAGCTCCTCAGCGATGGCGCAATAGACAGAAGTTTGAGCTCCTTCCTTCGGGGTCTTCAGGAACATGGAGAAGACCGCAAACAGCAGCGACATTGCAGTAGAATGACGCACCAGCTCTGACCTCACCGTCCCCGGGTGCAGAGAATTCACAGTCACATTTGACCCTGATGAAATACAAGTCAAACTGACTTTTGCTGCAAGACAGGATTCAGAATGTACTATTTCTTTTTTCATTTTAGATCCATGTTTGAAACACAACAGTACTCACCGTGGAGCCTGCGCGCTAGCTCGCGTGTGAAAAGCACGTTAGCCAACTTGCTTTGGCAGTAGGCAAGGCCGCTGTTGTAGCTGCCCTGACTGTGCAGGTCGTGGAATCGAATCCAACCGAAATTATGTGCCAGGGAAGAAACAACCACGATTCGTGATGGTGCGCTACGCTTCAGCAGACCAATGAGGAGATATGTCAGCAGGAAGTGACCTGAATGAAAAGAGGCGCAGACGTGAGTTAAAACATCAGTGTTATTTTATTATTATTTACTATAGTAGTAATTAGACGATTAGATTTCATTTTTATATTTTAATTTTTTTTTTTTAAATTTTTATTTAGCTTTATTTTTGTTTGTTTTAGCATTTTTAGTACTTCAACTTAATTTATTTTAGTTAGATCAGTTAGTTCAGTAAGTTTTTCAGCTAATATTTATATTTTATTTCAGCCTTATTTCAGTTAACAATAAAAAATGTTAATGATTTTAGTTAACAATAACACCTTCTAAACGTTTTTATTATTTCTTCTGATATTTTAATAAAACATGCCTATTAACTGACAGATATTGCTAAAATATGTCCCGAAATAATACCTGTCAGGGGGCTACATATGCTTTTTTTGAGAGTAAGAAAAGATCTTTTGTTTTTTCATGTTCTGGTTTGGTGAAATGTCTTAAAGGGGTCATGACGTCTAATTTTTTTCATTTTAATATGTTCCTTGAGGTTCACTTATAATGTTATTAAAGGGTTTTTTTTGCACAAAAAACAAATATATATATGAAAAAACGATTATTTTCAACATACATTCTGACCCTCTTTCTGAAATTATCAATTTTTAAGGAGCAGCTCCTTTAAATCTTGTCAATAAACGGCCACTGTTATGATTGGCTAATGTCATTTCAACACCCACTCGCTATTGCACATGAGTGTCTTGAAAACATTATCCATATATAACCATAATATACAGATAAAGAATTATGAAATCATTTACTTGCGGTTTGTGATGCTGCTGTCCAATACAACTGACTGCTTCATCCTTTAACACAAGTTTCTTTGTGAACTCTCCATTATACTGTGCCTCATTTACAAAACAAAATACTCCGAACAAACATTTATTCCCCTGACACAGGTTTCAGGGGAATAAATAAATCCACTTGTTTCTGACGCTGGGATCCTTCTTAAGTCTGTACAGAGATGCAAATGAGCTGTTTAAAATGGACGTGTCAAAGCAAATGTTCTTTCACTCTTCATTTGTCATCTTGTTGGCAGACTCGAGCCATTCTATTTGCTTCTGATGCAGCGCTCACATCCACTGTAGGCAAATATCAGCCATTAAGCGACTGAACACCAGTAGGCGGAGCCTATGGTGCGATGATGTATAACTATTCGTCGATGTCTTGCTCTAGAGGCAGTCATATGCAAATGTATTTGCCCATGTGACGTCACAGATCCCCCAATATCCAAACAAGCTATTTTTGGAGCTTAATTAAATACATGCTTTGTTTATAATGAGGATATTTTAAGCTATGAAACTTGCAGGATGTAATGTAATGGTACAAAGACCTCTTATATGTCAAAAAATCAAGGCAAATTTAATTTCGCATGTCATGACCCCCTTTAATATAAATACAAGTATTATTTACACTCACCCAGATGATTAACACCAATCTGCATCTCAAAGCCATCAGCCGTTTTCATATAAGGACACATCATGACACCGGCATTGTTGACGAGGATGTGCAGGTGATCTACCTCTAAATGAAGAGACAAAAATCATTAATAAAAATCAAAAATATCTTTTTTTTTTTTTTTTTTGGTGGTTGCTCTGCACAGAAGGTGGTTGAATTGCATCAGATATCATAAGGCAGTACCTCGCAGGAATCTCTGAGCGAAGGCTCGGATGGAGCAGGTGTCGGCCAGGTCCAGTTCCCTCACCTCCACTTTAGCTCCTCCCACTCGTGTACGGATCTCTGTCGCCGCCTCTTCACCTTTCTCCACATCACGACATGCCAGAATCACACGTGCACCTGTTGGCAAACAGGTCTGAACTGTTACTTCAGTAAGCCTTTCACGGTTTATTTAAACTGATTTAATAAAATAATTTCATTAGACATTTCCAAAGATATAAGATAAAAGGTATTTAGTAAAGGTGTTGAGGAGTTGGACAGACCTCGAGAGGCCAAATCCAAAGCGGTTTCCTTCCCAATTCCTGAGTTTGCTCCTGTGATCAAGGCAACTTTTCCATCTAACCGTGCTGTGGATCGACACATTCCTCCTGCTGCATATTTCCTGCACAGACATTGCAATTTAATATAAATAGATTTATTTATGGTTAATCACGGCATTCAGATATCAAATATCTGAATAAGGACTGTTGTCCGTGGCAACAGTGTGTAACTGATCAGGAATCTGTTTCTCCATGGTCTCATGGAGTCTCATGGTCTCAATCAGCTCCCTAGTTTGTGAATCAGTATATCACATGTACAAATTCAGTCACTGGTAAGGACAGTAAGGACCCTGGCTCACTACACATTAGGACACTGTTGGTTACATGACAACATCCTCACTGTACGTCACTACTGGCTCACGTGATTTATGTTTTGCACTTTAGAACTTCCGTCAAGGGAACATTAGTGAGCATCGATGCTCCCTGGTTTTCATGGTGCATTATGGGACTTTTTAGGGAGCAAATGTTTTAGTGCACTGGAAGGACTTTGTGATTGAGACAGCCCTTAAAATGGACTCCCTGATCAGTGCCCTGACTACTGAACTAGGCAGCTGATTGAGATGCACTCAACAAGTCTCTACAAGTGTATACTTACCAGCCACTTTATTAGGTACGTCTGTTCAACTGCTCGTAAACGCAAATATCTAATCAGCCAATCACATGGCAGAAACTCAATGCATTTAGGCATGATTTAAGTGGCTTTGAACATGGCATAGTTGTTGGTGCCAGACGGGCTGGTCTGGTCTTTCAGAAACTGCTGATCTACTGGGATTTTCACGCTCAACCATCTCTAGAGTTTACAGAGAATGGTCCAAAAAAGAGAAAATATCTAGTTATATGCAGTTCTGTGGGCGAAAATGCCTTGTTGATGTCAGAGGAGAATGGCCAGACTGGTTTGAGCTGATAGAAAGGCAACAGTAACTCAAATATCCACTCGTTACATCTGAGGTCTGCAGAAGAGCGTATTTGAACTCACAACACGTCGAACCTTGAAGCAGATGGGCTACAGCAGCAGAAGACCACACCAGGTGCCACTCCTGTCAGCTAAGAACAGGAAACTGAGCCTACAATTCACACGGGCTCACCAAAATTGGACAATAGTAGATTGGAAAAAACGTTGCCTGGTCTAATGTGTGTTGATTTCTGTTGCAACATTCAGATGGTAGGGTCAGAATCTGGCATAAACAACATGAAACCATAGATCCATCCTGCCTTGTATCAACGGTTCAGGCTGCTGGCTGGTGGTGTTGGGGATATTTTCTTGGCACACTTTGGGTCCCTTAGTACCAACTGAGCATTGTTTAAACACCACAGCCTACCTGAGTATTGTTGCTGACCATGTCCATCCATTTATGACCACACAGTACCCCATCTTCTGATGGCTACTTTTAGCAGGATGTGACGCTCAAGCTCAAATCATCTCAAACTGGTTTCTTAAAAATGACAGTGAGTTCACTATAATCACAGTAATCCATCCATAACCAATAAGAAAAAAATCCTAAAATCTTGATTTATATTTCATAGATTTATATTCTATATTCTTGATTTAGCATTCCATAGTCCTAAACTATGATTATACAGTATGCATTTATCCAACACTTAAAGCTGTCAAGGGATCCGTCAGACTTCAGCCAATGAGGTAGCGCGGTTACGCGAAGGGGCGGGGTGATCCGCCCATGCTGTCATTCTATTGGTTAGTTTCTAGAGCAGCTCATGTCAAGAGGAGGCGTTTCCACCAAGCGCCAACCTTCATCAATATAGTGCCGATTACAGCGCTCATTTTACAATCGATAAATAATATCGTGTCGTATGTAGAATGTGATTTCCATTATTAAAAGGTCGAGTTCGGTTATATTAACACTTGTGACTATTTAAGACACTGCACTGGGCTGCACGCTTCAGTGGCTGCAATGCTTTACCTCCATAGACTGATGTTTCTGTCATCATGATGCTCTCATCCCTTACGCACATTGTGCTCTTGTTTTACAGAAAGAATGAAGGTTTCCATGCAAAGTCCTTTTAGAATAAATAAGACTGAATAGCATTTTCAAATCTTTCTCTCCAAAAAAGGCAGAATTGCTTACCTGATTTGAGGGGACAGCAGCCTTAAAATCATCGCGACCAACCCTAAACCAGCCGCGATAACTACGAGCATAAGCATCATGAAACCGTGTGCTTTACTCCCGTCTGTCTCTGTCGGTGTGAATGTGTTCAGCCTCCCACTCACATCTACAGCTGTGGTCCCAGGGAATGATGGGATTGTAGTTTCCATTGTCTGGACAATATATTATGAATATTCATTAATGTCTTGGTGAAAAAATATGTTATTTTAAAATTATTTTATTTACATTTACTAGCACTTTATTTTTTATTATTATATAATTATTCTCTCTCTCTCTCTCTCTCTCTCTCTCACACACACACACACACACACACACACACACACACACACGAGAGGAGAGAGAGAGAGAGAGAGAGAGAGATTATGTTTTTGTAGTATTGTAAAATAAACAAAACATGGCAATAAAATGTCTTGAAAATGAAACTTTGAAATAAAACTTTTTCAGGAACTAAAATCATAAAAACAACTGTGAACACCTGATTCTTGTTTAATTTGGGTAAAGCCGTGGTACAATCTTAATAAGTCGTTTATGCAAGTTAATTACGGATATATGTACGCTTTTTCTGCTGAAGTTTCGACTGGCCGATCAAATTTTCAAAACCAGTTTATTTGGGTTTTCTGGATAATGTAAACTACAGATCCCACAATGTATTCGTGACACTAGCTGTCTATAGATTTGCCTTGTTGAACTGTTGCACATTTTTGTTAAATTTTGCAATATAACGCATCTTAAAGTATAAGTGATACACGTAAATATTACTAAATATCTGCTTTTTAGGTGTTAGAATTTTTAAAAAACTATGTCTTGGGTCTTTCGCTCCCTTTTTGTTTTCAGGCAAAATCAAAACCACCTATAATCACGAGGTCCGACACGGAAGCTTCAGCTGCTGTCCCGAGGATCTTGTTATTGCCTGAAAAGCCGATTTTTCTCATTATTTTCAGATCACAGCAAATGTCAAATTCACTGTTGTTTTATTACATTCTTATTGATATCGAAAAGTCACGTTTGTTTGCTTAAGGCTTCGTTAAAATCGCTCCTAATATGTCTTCTGAGGAGTTTGAAAAGCTGCACGAGATGTATAAATCTCTATATGCCGAAGTGAAGTTGATACCTGAACGGGCGCAGAGGTGCCAGGGAGGTGAATAAACTCTTTATATCTAGAACTGAATAATGACAGCAGAATGGTTCCCCACAGAGTATTCGGACAGTTGAGTGCAGGTACAAGTGTGTTTATGAGAGCAGGACAGAAATACGGTTTTGGTATTTTTTTAGCATACGTTTTTGCTTTTCAATGTTATTTTACTCAAAATTATTATTATTATTATTATTATTATTATCATTATTATATCTCAGGAGGCTACTGGAAACAGTAAGATGTCAGTCTACCCCCGATGTCCCCCAATGTCAGTTGTCTGCCTTGTGTTATAATATATATATATATATATATATATATATATATATATAAATAAGGTGGCTTTCTGGACTCAACCTGACTAAACCCAATTTTGTTTTCCAGAGGAAAGGAAGAGGATTGTCAGGGACTTTGATGAGCGTGTTTCAGAGGCTGAAGAAGTGGTATGTTACAATGTTAACTTTAATCTCAATCTTAAAGGGTTAGTTCACCCAAAAATGAAATTTCTGTCATTAAGTGCTCATCCTCATGTCATCCCAAACCCATAAGACTTCAAAACACAAATTAAGATATTTTTGATGAAATCCAAGAGCTTTCTGAGCCACACATAGGCAGCAATGTCTTTGCTCCTTTTGAGGTCTAGAAAGGTAGTAAAGACATTGTTAAAATTGTCCACGTTACTACAGTGACTGCACTGTGTTCACTACGTCAACAGCATAGGGGACTGACATAGAAGACAAGAAATTGTCAAATAAAGTCATTATTTTTGTTTTGTTTTTGCGCACAGTACTTAATGACAGAAATTTCATTTTTGGGTGAACTAACCCTATAATTCACACTATAGAGGAAAGTTTGGACACAATCTTAAAACTGTGATTACTAGTCCTAGAAAAGTCAAATTAAAGAGTCATGTTAATTTCTATAGTAAATTCTAAACCTCTTATATAATTTATATTATAATTCTTATATAATTTATATTTATTGCAAATAGAATGGAATGAGTGTATACATAACAAATTATATGAGGTGAATCCAGTCATAAATCAAGGAATTAATCACTGTTATTATTTTGAAAATAGACATGATCAGGTTGTGTATACAAGATGTCGAATTGGTCATTCACTCATTCATATTTATTAAAAGGAGAAGAGAAACTGGTTTGTGACTTGTGTAAGAATGTCTTAAGTGTAAAACATATTTTAATAGAATGTCTTTATTACACAGCGTTTTTATTCAGAAAATGTATTAATAGACATTTTTAAAAAGGTCTCTCCTGGAAGAATTCTAGAATTTTTTTTTTATCACAAATTAAATTAAAAAAATTCTATATGATATTATTATTATTATTATTATTATTGCTATTGTTGTTATTGTTATTTATGTATGTTTTTGTATATTGATTGTTCCTTAAGACTTAATATTATTGTAAATAATACATTGAAATTATATTGTAATGATAATTTTTAAATACTGGTAATATTGCCATGAATATAGCCTTTGTTGCTAATATGGCATTAAATCATGAATAAATAAATATATAATTTATATTATTATATAAATAATAGGCTAGAAAAAGCTTTTTTTTTTCCTTTTTCTTTTAGAAATGCAATTTCTATCAAATATAAAAAAACAAAAACAAATGACATTTGATTTGGCAGCTATCATTACCTTCAAGCAATAGTTAACGATGGGAAAGTTTTATGATATTCTGATATTGAAATTTTTTTGGCATTGACACAGTACTGTTGCATAAAAATGTACTAAGAGTGGGAACCCTGATGACATTTACATTACATTTGTATTTTAATGCAAACCAAGCAAGGTTTCTTAGAAATTTATATTAGTAAAAAATGTATGATGCTCTCAGCAGATAGGGTGGAGGTTGGCAGCTCATTCCACTAGAGGGTGAAGGGTTTGAAGAGTTTCATAATTCTCACGAATGCCGTGTCCAGATACCCACACTTGCGATCTTGGCCACTTGAGAGCTTGTGCACGTGACAGGAAGTAAGTGCGCAAGACTGTCCCATGTCTTAAAAATGCCTAAGTGCAGTGCCCTTAATGCACACTAAACCCACACTATATCGAATACTGCTTCAGAGCAGTGTTCGAGGCTAAGCGTATCCCATTATGCATTATGTTCGGGAGTTCATGTGCCCCGAAATCGCAAGATGTTGAGGAAAACATTCCACTGTAAGTTAAATTAATTAGATTTTGCATATAATTTGGTAGTAAAACATAAAGTGGTGCACATTTTATTGGTGCAAATATGGGTAGGGTTTGTGTATTTTGTACAACATTTGCAACTGCTTTTTATCACTTAATTAGAAGCACCACAATTTTATAATTGCATCTACTCTAGTTACATAGCAACTACTGGACAAACATTTAGAAGTTTATTTTAAAATACAAAGTATTGAAAATAAAAAAGCTCTGTAAACTTGCATTTTTTGCAAGACTATAAGTGTGTCCCATCAGGTAATCAAAAGTTCTATACACACTTGCGGTCTTTACGCCTACTTGAACACTTGAGCCAAATACAGGAAATACGTCATGTAAGTAGACAAGTGGTCAAGTGCAAAGACCGCAAGTGTGGGTGTTTGGACAGGGCAGAAAGCTTTGATGATTTGCATTGCAAAAATAATTTTTTTTGGACCAGTTTGAGACACCAGGTGGCAGTAGTGCTTCAGACAACCGGTGACAGTCTGCCTTGTTAGAACATGCAAACCCGCATTAAAGCGATAGCTCGCCAAAAATGGAAAATTCTGTCATCATTTACTTACCCTCAAGTTGTTCCAAACCTGTATGAATTTCTTTCTTGTGCTGAACACAAAAGAAGATATTTTGAAGAATGTCGGTAACCAAACAGTTGATAGGACCCCATTGACTTCCATAGTATTTTTTTTAAGTCAGTGTGGCCCATCAGCTGTTTGGTTACCGACATTCTTCAAAATATCTTTTGTGTTCAGCACAAGAAAGAAATTCATTGATTGAAAGTGACAGTAACGACATTTATAATGTTACAAAAGATTTCTATTTCAAATAAGTGTTGTTCTTTCTATTCATCAAAGAATAATGAATGTGTGATGTCTCTCCCAGCTTCAGGGCATGGAACAGGAGCTGTTTGGTGCTCCGTCATCCTTTCGAACCCCCATGTCAACAAAGATTCGACTGTACCGGCGAGATTTGGCAAAACTGCAGAGAGACATACGACTCTCAGCAACACCAGGGTTTTCAAGTCACCTTGGGGACAGCAGACAAGGGATATATGCTGCACAGAATGACCAGAGTGTAAGTAAAGTCTTGCCAATCCTTCATTAGAAAGAAGTAGAAGATTCTGTCATGAATTACACACATTCACATGCATTTTGCAAAGGTTAGGCTTAGAAAGTCTGTTTGTTGTGGAAAAAATGTTCATGGTAGGAATAAGATCAGCTGATGAAATGGTTTTCTTTTTGACAGCAGAGAACATGTTTATATCATAGTGACCTTGGTGTTACTGAGGATGGACAAATTTTAGCATCTCTGTTTGATTTGGATTAAGAAAGAAAACACACTGCCTTGTACTTAGAGAGGCTGTTGTGTTTAAATTCAAGCTACTCTTCCATGATTACACACAAGTCTTGCTCAATGGTACAATGATGATAGAGAATTTCTACATCTCTCCAGTTGGATCTAGTTTTCATCAGGCTAGAACTGGCTACAACCCACCTCAACAAATGGGTATTCCTACAGGAAATTCCTTAAGTACACCACAGATCTCTTATCTTCCCTGCGTGTTTTTTAATGACACACCTTGCTAGCATTCCAGAAGTGATACGTAAGCTTGTAAACTGAAATCAGACATATGATGTATAGTGTGTTCTTCAACAAAAGACGGTATTCGTTCGGTTTGTTGTTTTATTTGATTGATTGATTGATTGATTGAGGGGAGTCTTAAATATGCATTCAAAATAATTGTCATTTTACTTATCCTGTAATTAAAAAACAAAACAAAAACAAATCCACCCAGTTTGTCATTACATACACACACAAATCAACAGTATGAGATGCTGGTTAACTCCCTACCACTATACAAACAAAGATGCCTGTTGCGCTAGAGTGGAATGATTTTTTTTTGTTGCGCACACAGGAGGTTGCCTTGAGCAAGGTCATGCAGTATGTCCCAAGAGTCCTGTTTCTGAACTCTCTGAAACTGAGCAAGTGAAGGTCAACAAGAAAGACCTGAAAAGAATAGCGTATGCTTCCATTTGAGTGGACTTTATGAGGGATTCATGAGGCACTTGTTTGATTCAGTGACAGTCAAAAGAGCAATAGTGAGGAACAGTTCCTGCTCACTTTTTCATCCATCTTCAGCTCCATATATATTTTTCCCATTCATTTTTTCCGGCTTCTGTCGTTCTAAGCCTGGAACCAAACCAACCAGCACTGAGATTAAATACAACATTACAGCATTTAAGTCTAAGCTAAAAAGTGTTTGAAAATCAGACAAAAATACAAAGACTCATCTCATGAAGTATTGTGAATCAAGTAATTAAATTAAATTTGTTATATAAAATTATTATATAGTATTAGTCAATTATACAATATAAGTAATTGATGAAACAATGTATTATAATTCATTATTATGTTGTAATATACTATTTAATCAATTACGTATATTCTATAATAGACTTATATTATGTTATTAAGGATTATACAGTGTCTTAAAAATGAACTAAAAGTTGTGCTCTTTTGTAGTATTATCTGTATTTGATGTCATTTAACCAGATCAGTAATTTTGGCTAAAGACAGACACTGGTATTATAAGTGAGTATGCAGCAGGTCTTAGTTAAAGAGTTACTAATTGTCGAATTGTTATGTTTGTTTTTGCAGACTCATCTTCAGTCCCAGCGTGCTTTGCTCATCCAGGGGACAGAGTCTCTAAATAATGCGTCAAAAAGTATCGAGCGAAGTCAACAGATTGCGGCAGAGACCGACCAGATTGGCACAGACATCATTGAGGAGCTTGGAGAACAGAGAGAACAACTGGACCGCACAAGAGACAGAGTAAGCAAGAGATATCTAGACCATTCCCCATTATTGTTACTGTTGAACGAGCAGATAATAAACTGCACAAGTGAAATGTCTAGAATGAATTCACTTCTTCTCTTTTTCTCTTCAGTTGGTTCACACTGGAGAGAACTTGAGCCGCAGCAGGAAAATCCTGCGCACAATGTCCAGACGGTGAGACTTGCACACTTGTGAAACACATTTTACATCACTAGAATTATTTCCAAATCTCTTTCTGAGAATATACTCAATCAAGCTTCCTTTCCCGTCATTTCAGACTGGTGACGAACAAACTCCTACTATCAGTCATTATCATCATGGAGCTGGCCATCTTAGGGGCGGTGGTTTACTTGAAGTTCTTTCGCAAGTAGGCAAAGAGACACACAAGGCTGTAAAAGACTCCACTTCTTCCTTTTCTTCTTCCTGATGTTCACTGGTGTCTGGCCCGGTGACAGTGTACTGGATGCTTTCGTGACTTGTCACATGGACATGTATGGGCGGTTATTTTAAGCGCTAAACTGTATTAGCATAAGTAGTGCTCTCAGGGTGAAAAGAAGATGGTGACTATTGTGCATTCAGACTGCTGGAGGATCAGGACCTGTATAAAGACGAGAGATGGCCTTACTCCCTCCTTGGCTTATTCAGGGTGCCAAGGTGTAGATGTAGATGTATGGACAGATGAATGGTGTAAATGAAGCAACCAGTGAAAAGAGTGGAAAAAGAATATATATGCAATCTATCTGCATTTTTATACACATCAATCACTTTAAAGGGATAGTTCAATTTAAAAAATATATATAATTCTGTCATAATGTAATCACCCTCATGTTGTTCCAAACCTCATGTAAAAACAACATTGGACCCCATTGACTTTCATTGTATGGATAAAAAATGGTTGAAACATTCTTCAGAATACCTTCTTTTGTTTTTCATAAAAGAAATTAAGTCTTAAAGGTTTGGAATGCCATAGGACAGAATTTCTATTTTTGAGTGAACTCTCCCTCTAACTATTACTGAACTTTTAACTGTGATCAGAATTACATTGTGTATTAGACTTTTTTTGAGACAAGTGATAACAAGGCATTAAATGTAACAGCTCTCGTTCGTTCCTTAAATGGGTGTGTGTTTTCCTTTAGTTTTTCCACCAATCTGTCACAACAAAGCTGAGGGTACTCCAGGCCAAGAGAATGACAGCTATAAACATGCACGTCACTTGCTTCATAAGCCTTGGTTGGTGGAGAAAGGGGTGTGTTTAGCCTGTCAGATACGGGGGTAGACATTACTATAAACATGACTGAGAATAAAGTGACACGAACACCTGTTATAGTGGAAATAGCAATGTCCATGGCTATCAGGTCACCTTGACACACTGACATTTTGCCAGCTGACTGTTGGTATTTCTTGTCATTTTAGGACAAAACAGCAGAAGTATCAGTGGAGACCAGTCATTCGCAATCATGTTTGTGAGTGATTTGAGGTGTGAGCAGGTGATTCACCTTTTACATGTTGTTTATAATCTCCATCTATAATCCCCATCACATTCCGCAGTCATACACAGATGTTATGATGTGTTGATAGGATTATAAAAGGGGCATAACAGGTGAATCAGTTGATTACCCTTTCAAATCAATCACAAACCCAATCAAAAGGTCTTTTTGTAATTGCATTAGGCGGATTTGTTAATGGCGCTTACCAAAATAAACGTCATTGTTACCAATACTCAGGGTGAGGGATTTGAACGGTTAATTTTATCAAATTAGTAAACCTAACCTAACTTGAATAGTCTTACAATGAATTGAGTATTAAATCAAGATTAATCCCTTATCGAAATGCATAAAATGACAAAAACGATTAATTAAAAAAATGCAAACATAAATTTTGTAAATAAAATTTTGATTAATGTTTGATTGCTTAGCCTAACTGATTAAAAACTGCTGATCATATATTAGCCAGATTCAGTTTTATTATTTATCATCCATCTAAGAAAAACAACGCATAAATGTTTATTCTAAATGTTGGGGGCGGTTTCCTGGACAGAGATTAAGCCTAGTCCTAGACCAAAATGGCACTTTAAACCAGATTAACAGAAATCTGCTTTCTCTGTCATGGTTTTAAATAGTCCTGGACTTAGTATAGTCCAGAGTTTAATAAGCTGATTTCCTGGAGGAAGACTAGAGCTACTCCAGGACTAAATTGAGGCTTAAAGTAAACCCACCAGGTGGCAGGTTTAACTTCAGATTATTGTTGTTTCAAAGAAGACACATGTATTATATATATATATATATATATATATATATATACACACATACATATATGTGTGTGTATATATATATATATACACATACCAAGTTCTGTCATGAAACTCTAGATGGCGCAGACTGATAGATCCTTAACTATTTGGTACCAGTCACATCATTAACTACATAGCACAGCTGATTGGTTGCTGTTGCATCAGTGGCCAATGAACTTGCTGCTTAACATTCAAATACTTGGCATTGTTTGTTGTTAGCAGTCTGCAGCGAGCTTTCAGAACCCTCCTCCTTCCCCAGCTCCACCTGTATAGACCTGCTACGGCCAGGGGTCATTTCATGTATGTTATTATATGTGCAGCAGCAACAGCATGTCTATGAATGTATTGGCAGTCTGCAATCTCTCTGAGAGTTGTCATGAAATAAATATATACATACACATTTTTTTGATTTTCTATTTCTTGACATTGTAATTTGTGAAGCTCAACAATCTTTTGCTGCACATCAGAACTATATTCTTTGGTTTTACTCATTGTGATGGATGATCAAGGAAATTTGACTTTTTTGTTTCCTCATATTAATTGTCCCATGAAACAGGAAGCCATGGCTGGACAATTTCACCCTGGTATGCTAAAAATTGTAAATATGAATGGTAATATACTTCTGAGATCTTCAGAGATTTTACTCATAATAAGTTCTAGGGATACCAATAAATGTGGGGAATGTGTATTAGAGAAAAACATTTATTTCATAATGTGACACGTTTATTTGTTTTACTTGTTAAAGGGTTAGATTTTTGTTTTTTGAATGAAAGAACAAAAGGATAAACAATACAGATTTATTTTCACAGCCTTCTTTGAACATATTTATCAAGGGTGCTAATAAATCTGACCATATATATATATATATATATATATATATACAGTGCTTAACAAATTTATTAGACCACAAATATTTTAGGAATCTGTCAAAAACTTTTTTAAAACTTGTTTATTAGACAAATAACAAACTGAAACAACTAAATAGTCTTTATTCACACATAACCCAAAAAATATATAAATTTTATTTTTATTTTGTATGGCCTTCTTTGGCTTTGATAACAGCTTGCATTCTTGCAAGCATTGTTTTTATGTACCTTTCCACAGTCTATTTTGTTATTGACTTCCAGATAGTTTCTAGTTGTTCCCAAAGACTTGCTTTTGATGAAACTTTTGTAAGGTCTATCTTTGAATCCATTAAATCCCAACAATAATTATATTTTATAGCATTAGAAACACAACTGTGACTAAAGAGCTTACACATACTGGTGTGGATTAACCGTTACAGAAACATAAAAAATGATTTTGGTAATCACCAATACTGTTAGTTTAGGTCAGCTGTGGCACAAACCTTACGTTGGGTGGTGGTCTAATAAATTTGTTAAGCACTGTATATATATATATAGAAAATCATCATACCCCTTTAAAATAGTTACCTTATTTGTCGTACAGCCTGAAATCAAAACCCATTCCAAAAAAAAAACTTTTCCAGCTATATTTACAAGTTTTGCCTTGCAGCAACAAAGTAATGAAAGAAAAATCAACAGATCCGAGAATTAATAAAAAACGGAAAAACTAGAAAAACAGGTTTGGAAAAGTCATCAGTCCCCTGATTTAATACTTTGTAGAGCCACCTCTTGTTTTAATAACAGCCTTTAATCTGTTTGGATATGTCTGTTCTAGCTTTGCACACCTAGATTGGGGCCAAACATATTGCTTGGAGTTCAGTCCAAAAAGGTCAATTTTGGTCTCATCAGACCATAGCAGCTTTTGCCAGATGGCATGATCAGAGTCTTCCAGGTGTGTTTTCGCATAGCGCAAACGAGACCAAGCGTGGCACTTTTTCAGGAAATGCTTCTTTATTTCAGTGCCATGTTTGGCGAAAAGCAAACACAGCACACCACCCAAAACACACCATACCTACTGTGAAGTGTGGGGGTGTTTCTCTTTAGCTGGGACTGGGCAATTGGTCAGGATTGAAGGGACAATGGATGCTGCCAAGTAGCCTACATCCAAATTCTTGAGGAAAACCTTCGTCCCTCTGCTAGACAACTGAAGATGGGCAGGTCATTCACCTTCCAGCGCAACAATGATTTTAAACACCGCCAAAAGAACAACACAATGGCTTAAGGACAGGAAGGTGAATGCCCTTGAGTGGGCAAGTCAGAGCCCTGACTTAAATCTGACAGAAAATATGTGGATGAACTTGAAGAGAGCAGTGTATTGCTGCGTGCCATGGAATTTGACTGAACTTGAGCAATTCTGCAAGGAAGAATGGGCAAATATTCCTCATTCTAGGTGTGCAAAGCTAGTACAGACATATCCAAAAAGATTCATGGATGGAATTAAAGCAAAATGTAGCTCTATGAAGTATTAAATCAGGAGACTGATGACTTTTCCAACCCTGTTATTCTTGTTTTTCAGTTTTTTATAAATTTTCAGTATTGCTGCTTTTTCTTTCATTACTTTGTTGTTGTTAGGCAAAATTTGAAATAAAGCTGGAAAATGGGTTTTGATTTCAGGCTATATGACAAATAAAGTAACTATATATATATATATTTCCAGGCATTCCTTTTCTTTTATTCCGCAGCTAATGTGTGCAGTTTATTTTGCTTGCTTGAAAATATTTTTCTCGTTTTTTTTTTGCAGTCTTTTTCTGATGGGATTTGCTTGTCAGTTCCATGCAATTTTAAGCTTTTCTTGGTTCATTACATGTTTTATAGGCAACCTGTGTCATGCACAGTTGGTTTTAAATTAATCTTGTTTATTTTAGTTCAGGACTCTGTAGTCCAGGTGTTAGTAATCTGTACCTAATCTGTGTTTCAGAAAGCCATTTTTAAACCACGATTAACTATTTTAGATTAAGTCTTAATTTAAACCCTGTCCAGGAAAACGCCCCAATACGTTTATTTAATTTGATCATGGTTCCTTTAACTTGTTTTTTTATGTCTTATTTTAAGAAAGTCTGCAGTTTCTCTATTACTCTTTTCTCAGGCTGAGGTTCAGGGGGTTCTGAGCTTAGTGGGCTTATTATGATACAAGTGTCTTAGGCCCGGTTTCACAGAAAGGGCTTAGATTAAGGCAGGATTAGGCTTTAGTTCAATTAGGGCATTTAAGTAGCTTTTATAAACGTACCCTAGAAAAAAAAAAAAAAACATTACTGTGGTGCATCTTGAGACACAACAATAGCACTGACATATTTTAAGATGCATCAGTGAAAGTTCCTTTCAGATAAAACAGCTCAAATATGCATTTTAGTCTAGGATTTTCTTAAGCCTGGTCTGTGAAACTGGGGGTTAGTGTTTTTATATGCCAATTGACAATCAAAAAACCCTAATATTTCTGGATTCTAATCATAGGCAGAGCATTAAATATTATTTTATCCTTAAGAAGATTCTCTTATTTAATGTAGTTATTGACAGGTCATCAGGAGTATTAAAAACAACTCAATCAAGGACAAGTTACAGTTTTTCTCCAGTACATTCATTTATTGCATCAAAACAGAGAAATACAACAAATCAACCCTCCCTTCCTTAAGAAGATACTGGTACTGGTGATGAATTCAGATCTGAAAAGTTGTACGAAATGCATTCATACATGATTTTTCAGAAGGTTTAATTAAATACATATGAAAATGACTAAAATAACTTATTTCAAATCTACTATTTAAAAAAAAAAAAACATTCTGTCTCAACCTAACCAAACCCGTGGGATTAGATTAGCCATTAAAAGCAGTCTACAATACAAAACAAAGAAACAAACAAACGTAGAAATACAACATAAACCAGTTCTGGTCCAAAAGTGCAAACATGTCTCAAATGAAAGTAAAAGTCCACCACAGTAAAGAGTCACCTCAGCCTTTAAAAATGTGTTATGCACATTTTCTTTTATGCCACTTTTTCCTGCAGCAAATCCCAGAGCGTGATCAGGGGTTACCCACTAATCCCATGACAGCTGACAAACATTAAAAACATTTAATTTTCAGACATATTAGTCCTCAAAATATAAGAATTCAGATCTCAGCTGTCTTTTTTTAAGCTAAGCCAAAATTAGTGGCAGGTACTGTATATAATAAATCTCACCCATGCGCTTAAAGCAGGACTTTACCAGTGAGGTATCAATTTTTTCTGACCAAGACTACAGTAACGCTCAAATTCAATCTTTAGTCTGGTGCTCATTCTCTGCAAATCCTTCAGTGTTGTTCTTTTAGACTTTGGAATGCAAAGTGGTTCATTTGTCAAAGTCCTTGATTAGCTGGTGTTTTACAACCGCAGCTCAGTGTCCTCTTTTGGTTCTGGAATCTTTGGGAAGGCAACATGTGCACCTTCACGTGTCTGACCCAGAGCAGATGCGATGACGTCAACGGCTAGGCTGGTTGTGGCCTCCACAGCCTCCGGCGTGGCTCCTAGTGTGGGGTTCACTTCAACCACGTCCATTACAGAGAGTAAACCTGTGTGGTTTGGTAAAGGTTGTATTAGCATCAGTTTTAGGATTTATTTAATTTAATTTGTGAAAAGTAGATCTGTACCTGTGTTGTGGATCTCTTCTGTTACATAGATGCCCTCTCTATATGTCAGTCCTCCATTAACAGGAGTTCCAGTGGCGGGAGCCAGGGATGGGTCAAATGCATCAATGTCAAAGCTCAAGTGGATCGGCCTTTGTTTCCTGATATAAAAAACAAGTAACAGTGACAAATTACATTGGTTGTCTGATTGTGAGGTAGCATACACATATTAAACTGAGAGAAAGTGCCACATTGTATTTAAAGGTGACATAAAAGTCAGGGTAAATAAATCAGCTTGTGATCTTGTATGACATTGGTTCACCCAGAAAACTATTCAGCCCCCATTTAAAGAGTTTTACAGTACACAAGGATCATGCAATCTGTTGCTGGTTGTTTACAGAAGCACCACTACTAGTTAAATAAGTGTGTATGTTTTTGCACAATATCACTGTACCTTGCCAAGAGGTGATCCAAAGTGACCTCCATTACTCTCTGAATGCCCATTCTGTCAATATCCCGCATGGAGAAGTACTGAATTCCCAGGGTCTTCAGGATTATACTGAGATGAATAAAATCAAATTAGCAACAATAAGTATTAATGCAGTTTTAAACTAATTTCTCTCTCTCTCACAATAATAATAATACATCTTTCTTGAGCAGCAAATTAGAATGATTTCTGAAGGATCATGTGACACTGAAGACTGGAGTAATGATGCTGAAAATTCAGCTTTGCCATCACAGGAATTAATTATATTTTAATACACTAAAATAGAAACAGTTTCTGTTTTTTGTGCCCTGCTGGCGGTTACAGGTAATGTCAGTTATATAAATAGCCTATGGAATGACAATTGGTGATTTAGTAGCATAGGCTTTAAAGAACAGGGTATGGTGGTAAATCCTGGATGTCATTTTGGGACAGAACATAGTGTGCTTACTGCTCGCCTGGATCCACATCTCTGAGGCCAATGTAGACCAGATCTCTGGCAGACAGGAAAGGCTTCATCCAGGAAAATCCAGGAACCTCTGGCATCTGCAAGTTACAAAGAATATAACAGCTTTAAGTTTAGATGTTCTAAAGGACAAAGCTTATCAGATATTTCTGGAGACAAATGGAAAAAAAGTCATCTACAAGTATTACCTTCTTTGAGATAAAGGTATTAAAGTCATGTCAGAGATTGCACAATATCAACATATCTTTTGTGCATGAATGTTAATCACCTTGTTCTGCAGGTCCTTAAGTAAGAATGCTACAGACTGCCCATGGAGGTTTCCAGAAGGTGAAGTCAGAGGAGTGTTGATATCCGCATGAGCGTCCACCCAAATCAGACACAGGTCAGGGCACTGCTGAGCGTGGCCTTCCACTGAACCAATCGCTAGGCTGTGGGAATGAAATCATCACAAATTTTGTCACAAACGCAGCGTTGCTTTGCTGATTTTGGCCTTTAGTATACCAAATTCAACAGTCTGAGATTACTTTTTTTTTTTAAGACTAGTTTTGATTGGAAAATTTTGGCTTCAATTAGCTGGAAATGCAAACAGCTTTCAGCAACAAAAAGAAAAACCTTGACCTTTTAGAAGCGAAGTGATAAAACTGGCTTCAGCTTAGCCAGACTGCCAAAACATTACTTCATGCTTGTGCCAAAAAGACAAAAATGGAAAGACTTGTGAAATAGGTAACTAAATATAAACTCTGACATTTTCCATTGGCAATGACCCATAAAGGGTTAGTTCACCCAAAAATGAAAATTCTGTAATTAATTACTCACCCTCATGTCATTCCACACAACCTTCGGAACACAAATTAAGATATTTTTGATAAAATCGGATGGCTCAGTGAGGCCTCCATTGCCAGCAAGATAATTAACACATTCAGATGCCCATAAAGTTACTAAAGACATATTTAAATCAGTTCATGTGAGTACAGTGGTTCAACCTTAATGTTATGAAGCAACAAGCATACTTTTTGTGAGCCAAAAAACAAACAAACAAAAGAACGACTTTATTCAACAATATCTAGTGATGGGCCATTTCAAAACACTGCTTCATGAAGCTTCGAAGCTTTACGAATCTTTTGTTTTGAAACAGTGGTTCGGAGCGCATATCAAACTGCAAAAGTCACGTGAACCATTGAAATTTCAAAACATTTCGAAACACTTATGACGTAACGAAGCCTTGTTTACTGAAATCACGTGACTTTGGCAGTTTGATACACGCTCTGATTCAAAACAAAAGATTCGTAAAGCTTCGAAGCTTCATGAAGCAGTTTTTTTAAATCACCCATCACTAGATATTGTTGAGTCGTTATTTTGTTTTTTTGGCGCACAAAAAGTATTCTCGTCGCTTCATAACATTAAGATTGAACCACTGTAGTCACATGAACTGTTTTAAATATGTCTTTAGTACCTTTCTGGGCATTGAAAGTGTTAATTATCTTGCTGTCAATGGAGGCCTCACTGAGCCATCGGATTTATTAAAAAATATCTTAATTTGTGTTCTGAAGATCAACAAAGGTCTTACAGGTGTAGAACGACATGAGGGTGAGTAATTAATGACAGAATTTTCATTTTTGGGTAAACTAATCCTTTAACTATATACCAAGATAAAAGGCTTTGTAGTTTTTTGTTCATTGAAGGTTTATCAAACAATAAAGACCATCATATATGAATCAGATTTTTTAGATTAGTTTATAAGATAAATGGGAAAAATACACAGTAAAACTGTGTACCTGTGGTCTCCCCCCAGCATGATGCAGGTATGTCCCGCCCCCACTGCGCCGCTCACAGCCCCCGACAGCAGCTTATTGGCACGTCCAACAGTGCGTGGGAACGGCACGTGCATAAAGTGCTCATCTTTTTCCAGATGCTTGAAGGTCAGGTCTCCAAAATCATGTACAGGGTAGTCTACAACAAGACAGAACATATAAATAAACTAACACTGGCATTAAAGCTTCCACACTTTCTGCTAACTCTGACCAAACGCTCGCTTCTTTCCCCACACTATTTGACTGACAGGTCGAAGCTGGCAGGTGACAGTTCTGTCATTCAATCCCAGCATGAATCTGCCCAAGCCATGTAGTGGGCATATGGAAATGTAGGTTGAAACTCCTATTGGAGGACACTACTGAAGGTATAAACAGCTGATGGGGCCCAGCATGACAGAACCAGACCAGCCTCAGTGAAAGTGTTGAATTACTCTTCAGATTTTAAAGCGACATATGATGTACAGTGTACCATACAGTGGCCTCTTAACAGGAATAGACGTGAACGTGATGAACCTGATTAAGGTTTAAATAAGTATATTTAAAATACTAGATGCGTTTTCTGCTTGAAAATAAGAAAACTACAAGGGAATTAGGGATTTGGCCATGATAGAAGCAAAGGGGTTGGTCGTCATAAGCAAAGACAGAGATTAAAGTTTAGATTGTAACTGCATTTGAAAACTGCAGGTTCATATGACATACACAACCAACAGTTACTAACTGGAGCAAGCATCTATATTTGTTGCATTGGATATAGCGCTGATATAGTTTAGTCAAGAATGCTTGCCATATAGGGTGTATGGTTATTTCCATAGCTCCAAACGGCCAAGCGTCTGTAAAAGTGATGCAACAAATCAACATTGCATCAGTAGGTTATAAATATATTTTATATTAAATAAATAATATTCATGATGAAATAAAATTATGATTCTAAAATTTTTTTTTTTTTTTTAAATAATAATAAAAAAGTAACATTGGTCATAAATAAAAAAAAGTATAACTTTAAGGACATTTAGGTATTTTTTCCTCTCTCAAGCAATTCAACGTCCCAAAATGCTAGAAAAATCTCTCTGTTAAAAGAGATAGTGAGCCAGTACAGACAAAAATGCAATATTAAAATTGTATACAAATTTTCAGCGATAACATGTGAAAAACCTCCACAGCTAAGGTGAAACGGGGTCTTCGAAGCTGTGTCATAAGTATGCCATTTGTACATAACCGCCGACGGAAAAATGTTCAGGTTTAAGATAGCAGGAACTATCGGATTACATGGAGAACATGTAGTTACGTAAAGCGACACTGAGCTCGGCACGATGTTTATGTGATTAACAGCTGACTAAATGTCTGCGAGACTCATGAAGTGACTTGCACATTCCGACGAGCAACTTTGGAATCTCATGACTCAGAAGAAACAACTGACTGTATTCCTTTATTTAATTATTATTATTAGTAGTGGTACCCGATAAGCATTTCAAAAGTAAGCTTTGGTAGCAAGTAGATACTAAAGTTTAAAAAAAGATGTAACGATACAACTCTCTCTATGCTCTTAAAGGTTTGCCTTTAACATGTACTTTAAAAATATTATTGTTATTATTATAGTATTATTGTTTTTGCTTAGGTATCGAAAAATCGAGAAATATTGGGATCGTGACAACTGTAGACAGTGAACGTTTCAAACTCTTTATTTCCAGACAAAGAGAAATAATGAATGCAGCATTCATTGTTTATTTAGTTTATAAGGAATAATTAATTATGGAAACTTGTAATTAAAAACCACTAATGTTCCCCTGTAGTCTGAAGCCAGCCGTCCCAGAGCTTTTTGTACAGCGTTCCGGCGGGAACCGCTTTCACATTTTACTGGCAGTGGTTAATCCACGACAGAAATCCCATTACCTCACCAGGTTCATTCCTGACTAGCCAGAGGAAAGACCCAAAATAACATCTGCCTGTGTCACTCCGGTGAAAAAACACATTCAGGTTCACATCATTTTTGCATGACTCTGTAGCCTCCGTCAACGCCTCTGAAACGTTATCCTTACGACAAACCTAATAGCACAAAGGCCATAAAACAAAACAAAAAAACGTTCTCCAACCCTTGCTGCTGTCTTGCATCTCTACCAGCACGTACTCTTTTTCTTGGGTCACTTCTCATTGCTGTACTTCTTTGAATGCAAAAACGCCTTCTGTGTGAAAATAGCTTCTGCTAAATGAATACATGTAAATGTAAGATCCCTACTGAGCCATCCCCAGGCTTTTGTTTATGACATAATACCCTATTGTTGTGATGTGGCAGGTCGTCTCATGGCATCTCTGAATGGTGAACTGCAGTGACGCACGTACTTACTGTAAATCTAACCCCTCCTTCCCTTCCTCCTCTCTCTGCGGCCAGACAACATCCAAAACTCCTTTATTGACCAATTTAAAGTTTAAGTATTAAAAAACACATACAATTACATTTTTATTGCTACAAACAGATTGTGATGCGTCATTGTAAATTCATTCACGTCTGTGGTATCTGACCGTTGGATGATGTAACAGCTATTTCAGTGCCCCCTTTTGATTCTCAGCAGTGAGCTCGCGACGAATTTATTTAAAGAGATAGTTCACCCAAAAATTACAATTTTCACTCCCAGCTAAAATCGAATATTCAACTTAAATATATATTGAATTCCTTTAAATATTTGATGAGGCAGAATGACAACCTTAGACATTCATTACTGTACGAAAAATGATGCAATAAGTGACTAAAGCTGTCAGTCGCTTACATCTTTTTGAAGTTCAGAGGGTACATAAATGACAGAATTTTATATAGTCTCAAAAATCTGAATAGATGGATATATATATATATAGACAGATAGAGAGAGACAGATAGATGAAACAAATAGCCTACTAATAATGTACTTACCAAGATTTGAAAGTCTCTCCACCAAACCCGCATCCCTGATGGCTTTGGGTCCATGCTCCACCCCTCTCCTTTTCTGAGAATCGTAAAAATGCAGTCACATCATTTTGTTATACATCAGTGAGTTTATGAGAGTTTTCCTTGAATAAATAAATTATGTATTACCTGTCCTTTGGAAAACGGAGCTCCCAAAATGGCAACAGAATGCGAGCGGTTCTGCTGGCAGGAACTCAGCGTGGATCTCAATAATCTGGACAGTGGTCCTCTCAATGCCATGCTGACTCAACCGGAGAGTTATGAAACGAAATAAAAAAAAAAAGGTTTGTCTCAAACAAATGGTCTGTCGACCGGTGTGGCTTTTTAATCCTCTGGCTCGAATCTGGCTGTTGAATCTCGAAGAACTGGCACGACGTTTTTATTTAAGTCTTCCAATTAATTTATAAAGACCGCCCCCCCAAAATCCAAGAGTCCTCCAGCATCCAGTTGTTTCTTATGCAGCTTCGTTATACATTCGCTCACATCGGCGCGAACCACGTTTTTCTATTCATAGAGCGGCCACAGCCTGCGTCACACCCGATGACACACCTTCCTCTCAGCTAATCAGAAGCTCTGCCAGTGTGGGTTTGTTTCGGTGGGCGTGGCTTCGACACATGAGTGGCGTGAGAGATGGGGTGCCTTTTTTGTGGTGTTGGAAATTTCCATCTCTGCACTACCGACTGCATATGTTTTTTTTTGCTTGCCTACTGTCTCGTCAACAAATTCCCATCTTGCTTATTGGAAAACAGATCCAGTGTCCATAGCATGACTGCTTGACTTAAGATTTATGTTCTATAGAAACGTCTGGAATCCTAGTATGATGGGGGTGCCAACATAAATTGTCCTTTGGCCTATTTTCAGTGTATCCACCAAAAACAAATGCACCGAGGTTGACTCAAATACATAACCATATACTGTTAATTTAGATGGTCGATTTATTGTTTAGGTAGTTGGTTAGCTCATTAATGTAGTCACTGATACTGTAATAAGGAATATATATAGAGTTCAGTGGATGTAGTCCATATTTGGCACTTTGGCTCCATCTGGTGGTTTTCTTTTAGATATGTTTTAGACACGTCTCTACCTATGGTCTCTACATTGCTATTATAATCATATGGCAGAGTTTCATGGTATTTAATTTCATGTTGAATTCGCCTGTGTTTATGTCAGAATGCCTTGGTAATGCATTATTTGGAAGATATTATTGTTCCTTTGAAATAGATTACTATTTCTGCATAAAGGAAAGTCCGCTGGAGGTTTGGTGGCGCTGTAGTAATGATGTGATGTTGTGCCTTGTATGTCAAAGCAGTTCCGGGATATTGTTCTCATTGAGCGGAATGTTATTAGGTTTTTCCCAATGCACAAAAAGTGTATTCCTCTAGGGGGCGCTTGTGGGCTCAAAAAAGTATCTCATAGTGGTTTTGTCCTACTGAGCACATTATTAATGTAAAAACGGTATTCAAATAAATAAATTCATTTCATTGATTTATATCTGACACTAATAAACACCCGCATAATCTGTCTCGAAAAGATGAATAAATACCGTGGCCTTAATCAGGAATAATCCTGACTTGGGCTGAGAAAAGTATCAGGTACCACGCGCCACGGCCGTCATCCTGTTATTTTAGCAGCATTCTTGACAATAATTTTCACCCAAATAATCACACTTACAACCTTTAATAACCACTAAACTGAAAATTCTCAGTGAAGACTTAAAACATGAGAATAATAATTTTAAATAACCATACCAGGTCACTAAGCCCCGCCCGTCTATAACCCCAGTTTCATGCTAAATTTCCATTCCTGACGCTGGCGATATTTCTTAGGGTTTTCTATGGATGCTCGTTATTATCAGAGGAACGCATGACCAAATCAAAAGAGAAACATTAGTTATTGTACTGAACGTGGAGCTGTATATTCATTCCTGTGGCTGATAGGAGGTCACATTATTTTAAGCGGAGTTGATACTAAAACCGAATTTGGTGAGTCTTAATCAATAATATAGTAAATACAGGGCAAATAATAATAATAATATTCCAACCGGCCTCCTAGTTTAATTAGGATATAATGAAGTGTAGTGATTTTATTTTGCTCTTAAAATAAATGTGGATGCAATGAGTGTTGATGCATTGCATTTCTTCCGCACAATATCTTAGGTGGAAAGACAACTGGCTTTCATATGATGTAGGACAGAGATGAAAACATGCATAAGTTGTCAAGCAGGCAGTTTTAATATTGAATGTTTAGTCTGCATAGGTCCTATGTTTACTGCATGTACCTAGATTGAAATCCCAGTTAGTCTTTGTATGGCCAAACACTTAAAAATTTCTCTGACAGATTGGTGTATCAGCAGAGATGTCATTCCCTCCTCACCTGAACCAGATAGCCCAGTTACCCCCTGGCATTTCCCCCACACAGTTTGCTGGGTTTCCCGCCACTGTCCCTACAGGTACGTCATGAAGATGAGAGAGATGTATATTCATATAGCCATATGAAGTGTTTATGGCGTTCTTAATCTTTATTTATTTATTCCTCAGCAAGTCCAATAATCCCAGTCCCTGTAGGAATGATGACTCCCTCTCCAGCGGTATGTACCAACACTGCTGAAACGTTTGTTTTGGTTTCCTGTAAACGAAAGTTTAGTCCAAATATCTGTTTTGAATATTAACCCTGTAACCAGAATGAGAGATCATGCAGGTGTAACTTTTTCTAATATTCTGTTATGTTGTGCTGTATATGTGTAATGTCCTGTTTACTGCTATATAAGAATTTTGGATAACCTAATGACTAATTTGCATATTCATTTTCCCTCCTCTTCTTTCTTGTTTTACTTCTGGACTTTGTTATTTTCTTTTATTTTTTTGTCATTGATTATTTGTATTTCTACTTTTAACAATGTTAATGATGTGTTAAACAAACCATGCAGATGATGGTGAGGGGGTGGGGGCCAATGGTAATTTTTATGATTGTGTATTTCATTTATTTAATTTTATTCTATTTTATTTATTTATGTTTGTATATAGTTTTTCTCTCTTCATTTTCCTGTTAATTGTTATGATGGAAAAAAAGGGAATGACCTGTTACTTCTTGTGCATTTGCATATTTTACATTTTGTATGTATATTCCCAATAAACAAATCTTTAAAAAAAAAAAAAAAAAAAATGCATGTCATCTTATAGGCTATTCAGTTCACAGGTTCCAATTACAGGGAGACCATGTAGGATCTCATGGTGCAGTATGCATACATTTTCAAATAATAAACATCAAGCCTGGTTCCAAATTCAGATGCATGGATCTGTGAGCCAGGTATAGTCTGTTGTCTGTGAATTACTCGCTACTAATTGTTCCTAAAATGTATCACAGGTTTTGGTTCAAACTGCAGTGCCAGTGGTTCAGAAGTTGACTAAGGAGACCATTGCCACCCGTAACAAGGACCAAGAAGAAGGTACAGGAACCAGCACAGGGCCGACCACCACAGTGTTTGTGGGAAACATCTCAGAGAAGGCCTCCGATATGTTGGTGCGGCAGTTGTTGGCGGTAAGTGTGGGGACTTTATTCACCAACTTTGTCTGCACAATTATATTAAATATTTTAGACACCTTTAAATGGTTAGTTCTCTCATTTAGTCACCCTTATTTTGTTCCAAACCCATAAGACATTTGTTCATCTTTGAAACACAAATTAATGAAATCTTGTAATACTTCCATTTAAAGTCCTTTCACCCAAAACTTTGATGCTTCAAAAGTTCATAAAGACATCATAAAAGTAATCCATAAGAAACAAGCGGTTTATTCCAAGTCTTCTGAAGAGACATGAGCTTTATATCATGAACAGATTTAATTTATGCTTTCATTCATATATAAACATTGATCGGTGCACATACTGTATATAGAGCACATCAAATATGGAGAATGGAAGCTCAAATGTGCTTGCTTGATGTACGAGCAAGCAGGTAGAGTTGAGCTTTACAATATTTGACGTGCTCTATGTATAGTATGTGCATTGATCAAAAATATCTTCATTTGGGTTTTGAAGATGAATAAAAAAATTATGGGTGTGGGATGACAAGGGAAGATAAATCATGACTGAATTTTCACTTTTGGGTGAACTATCGCTTTAAGTTGATTAACACATCTATTACTTGACCTGATGTTAGGTGTTATGTAGCATTTAGCTCAGGATCTTTTCATAGTTAGCTTGTCTCAACATATTTTCTTCTCTTCTGCAGAAATGTGGTTTAGTCCTCAGCTGGAAAAGAGTTCAGGGGGCTTCTGGAAAACTGCAAGGTATAAAGTAACACTATAATAATTCTCAGTGGATATCCTGTCAGTCTTTTCTTTTGTAGTCCACAATTATCAACTTGCACCCATTTTTTACAAACTTGGTTATTTTCAAATTGATTTTGACTGCTTTTTAATAATTTTCCTGAAGAATCCCTCTCCATCGTTATTTTTATAATTGTAAACGTGATTTCTTAGACAAGTGTCCTCTGCTCTGTTTTTCTATCCTAGAAAAGAAAAAGCAGTAATATGTTTAAAAAGATCAGACCTTTAGCTGTCATCTGTCTGACCCGGTGTTGTGAACTTATTATATATTGAACTTACTTGTGTTTGTAGCATTTGGTTTCTGTGAGTACAAAGAGCCAGAGTCCACGCTGAGAGCTCTCCGACTGCTTCATGAGCTGCAAGTGGGTGATAAGAAGTTACTTGTGAAGGTGGATGCAAAGACCAAAGCTCAGCTGGAGACCTGGAAGGCCAGTCAGAGGAGACGAAACGGGGTAAGATTGCCTCCAGGACTAACTGCTAAATCGATACAATACATACACCACCATTCAAAAAGTTTGGGGTCAGTAATTAAAAAAAATATATATATTTTTTAAAGAAATTAATATTTTTATTCCACAAGGGCACATTAAATTGTACAAAATATTTCAAATAAATGCTGTTCTTTTGAACTTTCTATTCATCAAAGAATCCTGAAAAAATGTATCGCATTTCCACAAAAATATTAAGCAGCTGTTCAACATTTGATAATACTAAAAAATGTTTCTTGTGCACCAAATCAGCATGTTAGAATGATTTCTGAAGAATCATGTGACACTGAAGACTGATGTAATGGCTGTGTTGCCATCACAGGAATAAATTACATTTTAACATGTATTAAAATAGAAAAGTGTTATTTTAAATTGTAATAATTGTAAAAACTTATTTTTGATCAAGTAAATGCAGCTTTGGTGAGAATGAGACACTTACTGACCCCAAACTTTTGAATGGTGGTGTACTAATATACAAACCTGATTCCAAAAAAGTTGGGACACTGTACAAATTGTGAATAAAAAAGGAATGCAATGATGTGGAAGTTTCAAATTTCAGTATTTTATTCAGAATACAACATAGATGACATATCAAATGTTTAAACTGAGAAAATGTATCATTTTAAGGGAAAAATAAGTTGATTTTAAATTTCATGGCATCAACACATCTCAAAAAAGTTGGGACAAGGCCATGTTTACCACTGTGTGGCATCCCCTCTTCTTTTTATAACAGTCTGCAAACGTCTGGGGACTGAGGAGACAAGTTGCTCAAGTTTAGGAATAGGAATGTTGTCCCATTCTTGTCTAATACAGGCTTCTAGTTGCTCAACTGTCTTAGGTCTTCTTTGTCGCATCTTCCTCTTTATGATGCGCCAAATGTTTTCTATGGGTGAAAGATCTGGACTGCAGGCTGGCCATTTCAGTACCCGGATCCTTCTTCTAAGCAGCCATGATGTTGTAATTGATGCAGTATGTGGTCTGGCATTGTCAAGTTGGAAAATGCAAGGTCTTCCCTGAAAGAGATGATGTCTGGATGGGAGCATATGTTGTTCTAGAACTTGGATATACCTTTCAGCATTGATGGTGCCTTTCCAGATGTGTAAGCTGCCCATGCCACACGCACTCATGCAACCCCATACCATCAGAGATGCAGGCTTCTGAACTGAGAGCTGATAACAACTTGGGTTGTCCTTGTCCTCTTTAGTCTGGATGACATGGCGTCCCAGTTTTCCAAAAAGAACTTCAAATTTTGATTCGTCTGACCACAGAACAGTTTTCCACTTTGCCACAGTCCATTTTAAATGAGCCTTGACCCAGAGAAAACGCCTGCGCTTCTGGATCATGTTTAGATGTGGCTTCTTTTTTGACCTATAGAGTTTTAGCCGGCAACGGCGAATGGCACATTGGATTGTGTTCACCGACAATGTTTTCTGAAAGTATTCCTGAGCCCATGTTGTGATTTCCATTACAGTAGCATTCCTGTATGTGATGCAGTGCCGTCTAAGGGCCCGAAGATCACGGGCATCCAGTATGGTTTTCCGGCTTTGACCCTTACGCACAGAGATTGTTCCAGATTCTTTTTTGGAATGTGTAGCTCTCATGAAATCCAAAATGAGCCAATATTTGGCATGACATTTCAAAATGTCTCACTTTCAACATTTGATATGTTATCTATATTCTATTGTGAATAAAATATAAGTTTATGAGATTTGTAAATTATTGCATTCCTTTTTTATTCACAATTTGTACAGTGTCCTTTTTTGGACTTTTTTGGAATCGGGTTTGTATATATATATATAATATTATTAAAGATATTAATTTCTAATATTAAAGGTGCAGTATGCAACTTCTCAAAATTGTTGTTGAACACTGTTGATAATTGAAATCAACCCAAACAAATAAACCCCTCCCTTCATTGCTCCGCCCCCAAAATGCACAAACACGCAATGCAAGAGTGTCTCTTTTATCATAGCAGAAGCAAAGCAAAAATATTTGCAAAAAAATAAAGCGAAGGAGGTGACGAACGAACAGATAATATTAACGCAGGTCCTAAAGCTCTTGCCTGATCCTAGCCCTTCTTTTTCCAGTGTTTTTCCTCTGAGATTTCTATTTGCTTCATTGATTGAAAGAGCTTTTGTGGATCATGTCAGTCTAAAGTTGTCCAGAGATTTTGCCTGTTTAGAGGAGTTTGTAAAAAGTGATAATTGGCAGATGTGCATATCTCCTCTATACAGGCTACTCAGTCTGGAGAAGAGCCTAAAGACGAAGAGGAAGAAGAGGTTCTGGACGAGGAGACGAAGCGGCGTGATCAGATGGTGAAGGGTGCCATAGACAGTCTGATCCGGGAATACTCCAGTGAGCTCTCAGCTTCTTCACAGGATGCTGAAGCCCATCAACGCAAGAAACGTAAAGAGAAGAAGGAGGTATTTTGCTCTCACTATGTATATGACCACACTGACCTGGTAGGCCTGTCACAATGACATCACTGAAATGCTGGGACATTTTGCAGAAAGTTTTTGCAGAAAATATTTTGACATCATTTATTCACCCATATGTTGTTCCAATCCCATAACACTTACTTTCTCAGACTTGGAATATAGCACTTAAATCATATGGACTGAGTTTATGATTATTTTAAGGTGTTTAGTGTCTCTTTTTTTAAGGTTGAAAGTTCCCTTTATTATAATTGTATGGAAAAGATCAAATGGTAAATTATTAAGAATATTTTATTTTTTGTTACATGGATGAAAGAAAGTCATATCTGTCTTGAGCAACATGAGAGTAAATAAATGGTGACAATTTTAGTTTATGGTTGAACTAATCCATTCTAGATGTATTTAGGAATGTCTGGAAAACTAATTCTGATTATTGCTCTTAAAGGTTGAATCTATCTGTTTCTGCTAAGATGGACTAACAGATCTTGCTATAATATTTTTCCCCAGGATGATATAAATGCCATGGAGCTGGAGGATGACAAGCGAGACCTGATTTCCAGAGAGATTAGCAAATTCAGAGACACACACAAGGTAACACACTCCTTTTCTACTCCTTTCTCTCTCTTCTTTTCTTAGCATAGTCTGTGGACTGAAGACGGCCACATCTAGAGTACTCTAAACCCACATTATTATAACTGAAACTACACCTGAATAGAGTAAATTCACACAAATAAATCTGTAGTACAACTTTGATATATCCTGCCCATTTTAGACAGCTGCGCTGGGCAATTTTCTAATCCAAGAAACATCATTATTGACATTTATTAAAAATAATGCCACTTTTGTTGTGTTTTTTTCCCCCATCTAGCAGCATCTAAGCGTTAAATCTAACAAAATGGAGGCTTAAAAATTTGTTAGATGACAGCATTAGAAGCTGTTCTCTAGAATGGTTATAGAAAAGATAGGGCAGAAGCCTCATAGATTGTTCCCAATCAGAGAAACAGTGGCAGCAGATGGGCAGGACCAGTTCAGGCTAGTTTTACCACACAAAAAGTGCATGAACAAACTGTAAACCTCCCTCTAAAGCTAATCTGTTCATTAAACCCCACCATTACGGTAGAGGTCATATGGTGACTAAAGCAAGATGAATCTCAGAGCTTTGGAAAAAGTTGCTGGAATAGAGGATGTAAGTATGAGCCTCCTTTTCTATTCTTCATATCTTGGGCGCCCCCTTCTGGAGGATCCACAAATGTGCAACTGGCTCCGGGCCTCAGAAATGCTACACTGAGAATGCTGTAGTGTTGAAATGACCTGCTGAAATGTAACACACTTTCATATCTTAACCTCAGGAGACAAACAGTAATCCTGAATGCATGTGTGTGTTCAGCGGAAATTGTTCGATAAACCATATTTTTGGAAGGTGTTGTGTGGGCAGAGCTCAGTGAACCTTTGTGAGTCCTCTGTGTAAAAGCGTGGTTTTGGTGAGAAATGCAGTACTGAATAACCACTGCAGTATTTTTCACTGCAGTCCGAGGGGGGCGCCATTTCACAGCACGCACAAAGCTGAAGATTGCTCAGGTAAGATTGTCATATTTCTGTCTTGTTTCATTCCCTCTTTCTCTCTGTTTCTATCTATTGCTTTTGTGTGTTTTTTCTGTTGTTACATTTGATACAGAGATACATTACAACTGATACATTATCAGATTGAATTTGCCTATGTCTGTGTATTTAAGACAATCATATCACAAGTAATCAAATTTTCCTTAATCTTTGAGATAAAAGCTCATTGTATGGTGGAAACAGAATGATTAAAAACGTCTCTAAAGTTTTAACAATGAATTCCGGTTTTACAAAGGGACTTATTGAAAATAGGGGCATTTAAGAACTAAATTGAACATGACGACAAACAGTTCAGCAAAACATGTGAAGAGGGCTTTACATAAAGGCACAGGAGAAAAATGGTCCAAAGGGTCAGAGAGAGGGTAGAAAGTGGGCATGAAAAGATTATTTTTTTAGCATAAAAACTTTTAACATTTTAAGTGGAACAAAATTTATAATTAAAAGTATGCTCTGTAAACACCTTAAATTAAGAGATATATGTCTCAACCCGTTTTCATTGTGTTTATTCAGAGGTAAGTTGACCAAAATTTAACTGCTGGCTCATTAAAATTCAGTAAAAGGAAAGTAATTTCAATACAGTCCCACTTCTTTAGTTCTTATCTTTTCATTTCTCTCCGTTTCCCCTTGCATTTCCTCTTTTCTCAGCGTTCACCATTCAGAGCAGAGAGTTGCTCTCCACAGCAGTCATTCAGATCTCTTCTATTGTCACAGCTATTTAAAACATTTAGTTTTACTGTATCCTCTCTGTCTCTGGACGGTCAGCGTCTGTTTTTGTGTTTATTTGTTTATATTTGTTGGTCGACTAAGGCCTGAGGGACAACAGAAGACGACCCTTGGGTGAGACTCCACCTCTCTGATTTCATTCATTTTTCCAAAGTGAATATATTTGGATGGTATAGTGTATTACAGATTTCTGCAAAACTGATTCAAGAATAAATCAGTGAATGGAAATAATGAACACTACTACAAAAATCCACTATAAGAAAAATTACACTATGAGAGAAATGCACAGGGTTTGTAGAGATTAAGAATGTGCCAGGTCGATACTAACATCAAAAAGTGTAATAATAATAATACAAGTCAAATCGGTACCCAAGGGCTGTCTGACTGACAGGTTCGTATATCTGTGTGTGAACAGTCACTTCTTGGTCAAAATGGACGTTCTGGAGAGGCATTCATTGAAAGGGTCAGTTTGTCTTATAGGATTGGACAAAAATATCTTTGCAGTGTAAGTGCAGCCAAATAGATGTTGCTGAGTATTATGTTATTAATATTAATCAAACACTTCTGTTTAATGAAATAATTAGGCTAAAATTGCTTTCCATTGTTTTATTTAAATTTAATATTTATATTAATATTTTTACTGTTTAAATAAATGTGCGTAAAGTGTGCATATATATACATATGTTTGGATATACATTTATGTATATATACACTACCGTATAAACGTTTTGGGTCAGCAAGATTTGTTCATTATTTAAATTTTAAATGTGTTAAATTGATCAAAAGTGACAGTAAAGACATTTATGATGTTCCAAAAAAAAAAAAATCCCATTTCAGTTTTTTTTTATTTTTATGAACTTTCTATTTATCAAATAATCATGAAAAAATGTCATGGTTTCCACAAAAATATTACACAACTGTTTTCAAATATTTTCTGAGCACAAAATCAGCATATTGGAATGATTTCTGAAGGATCATGTGACACTGAAGACTGGAGCAATGATGCTGAAAATTCAGCTTTGCCATCACAGGAAAAAAAATCCATTTTAAAAGATACTAGAATAGAAATTGAATAATATTTCACATATCACTGTTTTAAAATAAATGCAGCCTTGGAGAGCATAAAATACTGTTTTTCAGAAACATGAAAAAAATCTTAATGACCCCAAACTTTTGAATGTAGTGTATTTATAAAGCATATTAGTTTTTGCTGTGGTAATGAAATTGATATTGATAATTCAACTCTTATTGGTACTTACTATAGAAATGGTATCGAAGCAACCCTGGGAGGGAGAATGTTTAAATATATTTTTGTGTACGTGAACTGACCCATCTTTCCTCCTTAAGGCCTAGTTTTATTGTAATTTTTGGCAATAAAGCAATCTCTGACCGCAGAGTGAAAATTCTGCCACAGGCAACAGTGAAATCTTTTTAGGTCAATCAGAGAGAAAGTATCTTTAGTGTAGTGTGGGCTGTTTATATGCCATCAAAATTATTACTCTATTTTAAATATTTCAGATGTTATAAATAGTCTGTAATCACGTAGGATGATATTTTTGCTGAAGTATCCAATATAATGTAGAATGAGACTTTATATATGAAACTTGATATGGGAGAGGAATACAGTGTATGCGTCTGTTTGAGATTTTCATCACACTGAGACACTGGCTTCATTATTTTAAATTCCGTTTCCAGGGAGATTCTGGAACTTTGCTCTTGTTCTATATGTGTTCTCACACTTACATGAACTAATCTCTCTCTTTCCCCACCGGAACCCTGCAGAAACTAGAGGAGGAGAAGGAGAGAGAAAAACAGCAGATTGAGAAAGAGAGGAAAGAAAGAGATAAAGAGAGGGAGCGAGAGAAAGAGCGACGTGAACGAGAGAGAGAGAAGGAGCGGGAGAGAGAGCGACAGAAGGAGAGAGAAAAGGAGCGAGAGAGAGAGCGAGACCGTGAACGTGAAAGAACAAAGGAGAAAGAGCGGGAGAAAGAGAGAAGTCGTGATCGCAGTAAAGACAGAAGCAGATCAAGGTGTGTATGACTATATAATCTTTACAAACATCTCTATTTGAACTTTGACTGACACGTTATTTAATAAAGGCGTGCAAAGTATGACAGTGTGCAATATTCCGTTTAACTCGGAAATACATCACATTACTTACTACGCAGCGAAATCCCATTCCATGTTATTTTAAAAGACGTCATGAAATCGCCTCAGGTTATGACTGTAACCATTGTTCCCTGAGAAGGGAATGAGACGCTGCGTTTTGGGGCGCTATGGGAAAGTTCCTGTGTGATTGCGTCTGAAGCACATGTCCAACTAACTCCAATGTCAATGCCATCCCATGACGTGTGACTATGTACCACGGAAGCTATAAAGGGTACCCAGAACACAACAGTGTGAGCTTCTGATTGGCTGAAGCAAGTCCCTCATAGGCATGCAGGAAGTATGGTAAGGAGAAGCAGCATCTTGTTCCCTTCTCAGGAAACTATGGTTACAGTCAGAACCTGAGACGTTCCCTTTCAAGGGAACTCTATGCTGCATCTTGGAGATGACACTATGGGGACGGAATACCAACTGTGCCATACTGATGAAATGCCTGTCCTAGTATGAATCACATGACCACAGCTTAGGACGAAAGCACTTGAGACCCTGGTGTAGAGTCCAGATCCAGCCTATAGAATCTGCCAAATGTGTGCAGAGAGGACCAGCCATCCGCATTACACACTTCTTGGAGGGAAACTCCTGACAGAAGAGCCTTTGACGCTGCCATACTTCTGGTGGAATGGGCCAAGGGCCCTAACAGGGCAAAGCAAGTTTAGCTTCTCTTGGTCTGCCGACATGAATGGTGAAGGGTTAAAGGCCTGCGAGTTAAAAGGACGTGCTATGTTTGTAGGAACTTGCAGCACATAGCCCGGTCTAGAGTGAAGCATTGCTTTTACCCCACCGGGAGCAAATTCTAGGCAGGAGGAGGCAACTGACAGGGCCTGCACTTTTCTAGAACAGAATAGGTTCAAAGGGTGCCAGGGATAGCCCTTCTAGAACTCACATGATAAGCAAGCCACGAAGGAAACGAGTTACAAGACAGTGTCTCCCCAAAGACCCATTGCCTAATGGTGCGTGGTAAGCAGCTATGGCTGGCATGTAAACCTTAAAGGGATAGTTTACCCAAAAATGAAAATTTTGTCATCATTTACTTACCCTCAAGTTGTTCCAAACTTGTATACATTTCTTTGTTCTGCTGTACACAAAGGAAGATATTTGGAAGAATGTTTGTAACCAAGCAGATCTCTCCCCCCATTGACTACCATAGTATTTTTTTTTTTTCCTGCTATGTTTGTCAATGGGGGGCGTGAAGGGGGATAGACTGGCAGAAAAACGATCCTGAAGGAATTCCAGCACTGAACCAACTGGGCAGTTAACTGGGTCCAACTGGTGGGTCCAAGGTGGAAGACTCTTTATTTCAGGGCGAAAGTTTTCTCGTGGAGGGAACTCTAGAGTTTAGGATAGTCTCAACAACCTCGTTTGAGAGACCAGCGTTCATGAGTTGATTGCATCGCCCATAGCTGTGCTCATTCAGTCCCATGATCATGGAACAATTTGAAAACATTGGGACTAAAGAGCCTAGCAGAAAACAGCTTATTCCAGGTCCTTGACACCTCAGTGTGGATGTCCGGAAAGAAGGGAAGGCCCCGATGTGGAGGCTTTGTTTTGCTGGACAGGAAGCATTCGTCTAGCTTACTTTTTCAACGAACCTCCTGCTTTTCAGTGGGGCAGTCGATGATTAACTTGGCTATGGCACAATCCGAACCTCCACTAGCTCATTGTACGCAGGGGAGAGTGATGGCAACTTCTCAAACTCCACTGCTTTGATGCTGAAGATATCCACCTCCTCAGAGCTAGATAATGCCAACATCGGGCCTTCACTCGGGGTGGAAGAAACCACGGATTGTGCTTCCGGGTCCTGAGTAAAGGCACTGGAGCCTGCAGGTGACAGGGAAAGGGACATGCCGTCTAAATTTGCTCTGCAAGCTCCATTTGGGACCTCTATGATCTGACCCGCTGCGCCGCCTTGGCAGATGCAGACCCAAACCACAAGGGACACGAGCCTGACCGCTCTCCTCGAAGAGGGCCAAGCGGGAGCGGAGCGTCCTCATCGGAAGACGATTGCAATGTGCACAGTCAGCCCCCTCGAGAACACAAAGATTGTTTGTATCCCCACCCGTACGATAGTGAGGGCATGGGAGAACACATGATCTAAACTGCTTAGTCACCATATTTTCTTTGTAATGTAGTGTATTATTTCATGTCTATTCATGTCAAAGAGGTTGTCTGTTTGCTAGTGTACTCCTAAAAATTGAGAAATCAGATATGTACACATTAAAATGTATAATCTCTATCTTCTGGGAAAACAGAAGCAAACAAACCAAAATAATTGATTTGTTCATTTATTTGTGTAGCACATTTCAAGCAGTGATTCTCATAGTGCTTCACATGACAGAATATACAGAAAAAAAAGAGTATAAAATATATATTTATATTTGTAGTATTTGTAAAACCATGAAATCTTTAAAGAATTAAAGAATAGATAAAGCTTTTAGATGGAACAGCTTCTAGAAAAAAAAAAACTTAGTCTAAAATCTTTGTCTCTATATTCTTTGTAAGTGTTGTTTATCTTCTGTAAGTAGTGTAATTGCTAGTTTCTAATGTACAGAATAAATGTTGTGTGTGGGCGCGTTTTTGTTTTGAAGGGAGAAGAGTCGAGAAGAGAAGAAAAGGGAGCGAGAGGAAGATGAGGAGGAGGCGTACGAACGACGGAGGTTGGAGAGGAAGCTACGTGAAAAGGAGGCAGCCTATCAGGAGGTTTGAAATCTTTATCTTTCTAGATGACTATAAAGGAACATCAGGGAAAACAGCATGATTTACGTGCTCTTTGCGAATGAAGAATTTTATCTACTTTAATTTGGTCATTTTAAAATAAATTATGAGGTTTTGGGTCCATAAAAGTGTAGAAAAGCTGGTGAGAAAAAATCTGTGCCGTTTCCAGCTTCCGTTACTTCTTCTGTCTCTGGAGCTCTGTAGTGTCCTGCTTCTAGATCATCTGACCTCCTTTATTCTCAAATGCCAAACAGGACAAACAGAATTGTGCTTGAAACCGAACACAGTAAAATACTGTGATGTTTGTCTGTCACAGCGCCTGAAGAACTGGGAGATCAGAGAGAGGAAAAAAGCAAGGGATTACAGTAAAGAAACAGAGAGAGAGGAGGAAAGACACAGAGAGATGGTAAGAATAAATGGATAAAAACCATTAGTTATCAGAGTGTATTTATATACATGATGATTCAAGTAGAACATTATCTAGTTTTTTTTTTTTTTTTTTTTTTTTTTTAAATACACGTCTTTGTGCTAAAAAGGCTTGTGTTTTTTTTTTTTTTTTTTCCCTCAGTTGGATAAACCATCATTTCAACCAACCAGCCATTCTAGCCAAATAGATTTAAATTGTTTAGATTATTCATTATATATTACTTCTTGCATTATTTAAAAATAATCAAGGCATGTTTTCCATACTTTTTTTTTTAAATAGAAAATGAGCATAAGGAAAATATTTAAATGATGTTCATGCATTATTTATATGCACCAATATAAATTGGTGCATAAAAAAATGCAAAGCTGAATTTTCAGCATCATTACTCCAGTCTTCAGTCACATGATCCTTCAGAAATCATTCTAATATGCTGATTTGCTGCTCAAGAAATATTTCTTCTTATCAATGTTGAAAACATGATGATAAATGTTTATTCTGAATTCTCTGATGTATATAAATTTTAAATGAATATAAAATATAATTTTTATAACATTATAAAGTGAATATGTAAATTCTTTACTGTCTGCAAAGTTTTAAACAGTGGTGTTCATATTTTTACTAAAACATTAAATTAGTTCTATAACTGTAGTGACAAGAAAAAATGATGCAAGTAAAGCTTTGTTTTTTCCTTCAGACTAAAGAAGCCAAGCGTCTGAAAGAGTTCCTAGAGGATTATGATGATGACAGAGATGATCCTAAATACTACAGGTACAAACCTATAGAAATGATGGTATTGCTGCTCTATTACATGTCAGGGTAATTGAATAACAGTACTGCTATTTTTAAGGTTTGTAAGATTACACAAAATGTGTGAAAATATTATTGAAATATTATTATTTAACATTTTAGGTGACCATAGTTAGAGAAAACCCCAAATATTGTGTTCTTGTTCAATTACATCTGTCACCCTGTCTATTTTACTGGTCTTGCTCTCTCTTTGTCTCTCTCAGGGGCAGTGCATTGCAGAAGCGATTGAGAGATAGGGAGAAAGAGCTGGAATTAGATGAGAGAGATCGAAAAAGAGAGAAAGATGAGTTAGAGGAGATCAGACAGAGACTCCTAGCAGAAGGACACCCAGATCCTGATGCTGAACTTCAGAGGGTACGTATGTGTGTATGTTTTTATGTCTGCATTTATCTGTGTCTGTGTGTGTAACTGTGTTTTTTGCCTTAAAGATAGAGCAAGAGGCTGAGAAGCAGCGGCAGCCTCCTCTAAAGCAAGAGCAGAGTGAGGAGGTGCTGGACGTCTCCCGTGAGGAGCATCAGAGAAAAGGAGATGTGGAGAAGGAGGCGTACTCCTCAGACAATAACATCACTGACCAAGAGGAAGATGAAGAGGATGATGATGATGACCGAGAGGCCAAGCCATGCCTGAAGCCCACACTTAGACCTGTTACTACGGCACCCTCTGTCTCTTCAGCCAGTGGGAATGCCACACCCCTCTCACCCAGCAGCGAATCACCTTGCGGCATCATCGCTCCGCATGAGAACTCTTCACATGAGGCCCCGCCCACAGAGGAGATCAGGCCTAAAATAGGCCTCAGTCTCAAACTAGGTCTCTGTGTTATTAAAATGACTTGGTTGTCTGTAAGGAACTGTCACAACAGCATTTGAGCCGATATACAATACCGTTCAAAAGTTTGGGTCAGTAAGATTTTTTTTAAAGAGCTCTCTTATGCTAAATCATAAATATAGTCAAAACAGTAATATTGGGAAATTACAGTTTAAAATAACTTTTTACTGTTTTAATATATTTAAAAAAAAAACATTTTTTTTTTTTTAAATTTTATTGCTGTGATGTCAAAGCTGAATTTTCAGCATCATTACTCCAGTCTTCAGTGTCACATGATCCTTCAGAAATCATTCTAATATAATGATTTGATGCTCTAGAAATTTTGTTATTTTTAAAAATGTTAAAAACAGCTGTGCTACTTAATATTTTTGTGGAAACCATGATACATTTTTTTTCAGAATTCTTTGATGAATAGAGCTTAAAAGCACAGAATTTTTTTTAAATAGAAATGTTTTGTAACATTATCAATGCCTTTACTGTCACTTTTGATCAATTTAATGCATCCTTGCTGAATAAAAGTATTAATTTATTTAAAAAAAAAATAAAAAATACTGTCCCCAATCTTTTGAACGGTATTTTAAATTAAGAGTAAGATTTAGTGAAAACTTCAGCAGTTACTTCAGCCTGAACCACTTAGCAACTTGATTCAAACTTTGTTTTTTAGTTAATTTTACCCTTATATGTGATTCGTTATTATTATTTTTTTTAATCTTCTGGTTTACATTGATACAATGTTTAAAATTCAACATCAAACTGACAGGTGACGTCATCAAAGTATTTGCATACTGCATTGCAATTGGTCTTTTATTTTACATTTACATACTGAATTGTGATTGGCCTTGTCTTCCATGTTTCTATTTAACCATCTATGGCCATTTGCCCATCATCTTTAAATCACAAAAGCTTTTCTTCTCCTTCACATTAAACTGCTTTTTGTCTCTCAGGTTCTGCAGGAAGTCCTAAAATGCCGCAGGCAGTAAGACGAAAGGCTCTTGCTGTGGTGGACAGTGTCTTTAATAAGTTTGATGATGAGGAGACAGAGGAAGCGCCCAAGAAGAGGAAGCTGGTACCTCTCGATTACAGTGAGGATGAGAGGGGAGGCCTTAGCCTGGATGGAGCAGAGGTCACGGGGTCACGGCCTGGTGTAAACACAGAAGAGAAACGAAAACATATCAAGAGTCTGATTGAGAAAATTCCCACAGTCAAACAAGAGCTGTTTAATTATCCACTGGACTGGAACATGGTGGACACGGTGAGAGAAAAAGCTATTAGACAAGCCATTAGAGTGACTGCTTTAAATTGCAGTTTATTTGTATAATGTGCCCTGTAATTACTCAGCCTAGATATTGAACTGTGTGTTTTTGTAGACGTGTGTGAATGCATTATATCGATGACTCTTTTTCCCACACAGACATTGATGGACAGGAGGATCCGCCCCTGGATCAATAAGAAAATCATAGAATACATTGGAGAGGAGGAAGCCACACTAGTCGACTTTGTCTGTTCTAAGGTATGTTTGTGTCTCTATCTGGGTGGATATGTTGTTTGTTCTCCTTTCTTGGCATCAGTTTGTTTTTTGTCTTGTTGCAGGTCATGGCTCACAGCACACCAGAGGGAATTCTGGATGATGTTGCCATGGTAAATAGCACATGGAAAAGTGTCTACACTTTATATACACACACACACACACACACACACACACACACACACACACACACACGCCTAATAAATATTATTTGGTGAATCTCACAGAACAAGTCAGTAAATGGAAATGTCAGTATCATATTTCTCCCCAATTCTATTGTATTACAGTAGAACCATTAAGGATTTTTTGCATTGTGAAATTATTTTCATCACAATTAAGCACATTTATCATTCCCACAGTGTGAAAAATCTTATTGAATCCCGTAAAGGCTATGAAGCATTTACAATTATTTAAATGAAATCAGATTTTTATAGTAATACAGTCAATATTACTATTGCAGTAATGATGATAACTAAAGAGAATAATGGGAAATGTGCTTAATTGTCATGTCACAATGTAATAAATCTTAATCATTCTAATATATTTTTTAAAAAGAACACTAGTAGCACTTCATTGCACAGTGTCCATGTTTCACTTAATGTTATATAATACAATATGTACATTCAATCAGTGCCAGAAAAAGAAAAAAAAAAACCCTGTAGTTCATTAATATTACTCAGAAATATTAATAAGTAGCAAATTTTGTGAATACACAGTAACACATTTTTTTTTTCTTTCAATTTTGGCTTGAATTGTGAACGGGACATGTTTTTGTGGCATTCATCCTTTTACTGTTTGGATAATCGGCGATGTGTTTGCTACAGGTACTGGATGAAGAAGCGGAAGTGTTTATAGTGAAAATGTGGAGACTTCTCATCTACGAAACAGAAGCCAAGAAAATCGGCCTGGTAAAATAACATGAACTGAGAGAGAGAAACAAGCAGGAGAGAGGGTGAAGTTAACCTGGCTTCTTCTGCTTTTAGAGCCTTTAAATTAAAGTATGGTGGATGAACACCACAGACTGATGCACTTCAACTCTTCCTATATACTCCAGAGGATTAACTGCACAGCTACTGGTGTGTGTGTGTGTGTGTGTGTGTGTGTGCGCGTGTGTACACTGGTATGAGGTTGTGTGTGTGTGTGTGTGTGTGTGTGTGTGTGTGTGTGTGTGTGTGTGTGTGTGTGTATGTGTATGTATGTGTGTATATAACAGGCATGTGCCAGTTGGTCTGAATGCATTGCCAAAACTGTGTAAAAGTTAAAAGCTTATTTCATGCCCAGATTAAACAGGGAATCTAGTTTGGCTGGCTGTTTTCCATTTGACTTAGTTGTAGGTTTTATTTAATTCTCTCAAGTCTCAATTTTAGCACAGCCAAGTTCAATCACGTTATTTTCCTCTTTTATTATTTGCGTGAACTCAGTTGGTTTTTACTGTCTACCTGCCTCATTACAGAAAAATATGATGATTTTTTTGTGTGTGTGTGTGTGTGTGCTGTATCAACAAAAAGTAATGTTTAAATAGGGATTAAATATCTCATTGTAAACAAGCTGAATGAAGCCATACCTGTGGAGATGTGGGATTTTCTCCGAGTTTGTCTGGTTTTGCAGCAGTGGTTTTGAATGTGGTGTATTTTGCACATACCAGCCCATTTGAAGGTTTGTTTCCATGGTGATTGCTTTGACTTTGAAATATTAAAATGTTTGATTTTCTAGACTGGAACCAGTCAGTACTTTTTGCTACTTTTATCTCATTCACTTTTTTTTTTTTATAGTTCTCAGATCTAAAATCATGCAGATACAAGTTGCTTTGAGATTTCACACTGCCATGTTGACCACAGAAGTCACCAAAGATAAGTAACTGTATTTTTATGACTTATTGGTAAACGCTTAACAGATCAGTATTTCATACGTATTTACCAATGAATTGTGGAGAAATGGGGAAAGTTGTCACAAGTCAAAGGTTTAATTACTAGTTTTCCCCCTCAAATTGTGTTCCTCATACGGAGTATTTTTCATAAATGTCATGTGTATTTTTTTTTTTTTATACAATTCATTTTTCATCTTGCAGTTTTATATATTGTTTTGGCCTTTACAATTTTTTTTTATTTTTATTTTTTTACCGTTTTCATTTTGCATAAAAGCCTTTCACTAGCAGCTATATAATATGGAGTTTAATAGCAGGCTCCCATTGTGACCACTTATTTCATATAAAAACTTGTCAGTATAAGTTAGTTTCCTGGGTGGAAATGGCGGAAGTGTTCGGTAGTCCTTAATTTTCTTGGTTTGAAAAAACTAACAAACGACATGGCCACATTTATGGTATCTATTATTGTAATTCTAGTGAATTTTCTAAGGGTGGCGCAATTACTCGGGGTTGCTGGTGGTCGTCTCTCTCCGACAAATCGGGGGAGAACTAAATGTTGATTGACTACTAATTCAGAAACGCTCTATTCAGTGTTTGTATTTATCACATGCGTTCTGTGATGTATGACTCAACTTGAACTTGATGGCAATATCCATGTTTTTGTCGTGAGCTGTGCAAGTATCTCCAGGTGAGTGAAGTGAACAACCAGGGTGTGAATTATTCAAACTGTTGTACTCGGAGCTTTGGTGTCATTTCCTCATGTTGCAACTGCCTGTGAGAAAAGGAAAAATAAGTTCACATGTAATGTGATTTTAACCACTGTTGTCAAACATCGTTTCAGTAATCACAAAAGTTTAGGGCAACAAGATAGTCACAGCCCATATTTTCACTTGTCGCCAAATAGACGCCAGTGAACATAAGTAACCACAGTACTTTACTCGCGAGCTTTCCGTTGCGAACAGTGATAAAAAAGAAAAAAAAGAGTGACATGTTCCACTATCAACAGTGTATTGTTTCCTTTAAAAAGTGTTTGCGTTTGTATTTGCGTTGTATTTGAGAAAAATCGCCACACCTCACTTACCCCGAAATCAGAAATCTCCAAAACAATATATATATATATATATATATATATATATATATAATAAATAAAATGTGTGTGTGTGTGTGTGTATACATATAATAGAGAGATAATAGAAATAAATTTCTTATATAGAGTTTCCTTTAAACTGATTTAAAGGATTTTATTTAAATTCGCACCCTATTGACTATTGTTTTTTCGTAAGATGGACTGAAAAGGCTGGAAACACCAGGCGAGATAAATTTATTAAGAGTTGGGGGTTATAGAGGGAGGGAGAGAGAGAAAGAGAGAGAGAGAGGTGCGCATGGAGGAGGGGGGAGACCTGTTACTGCTGTGCCAACTGCGCGCTTTCACTGCGCAAAAGCGCACAGAAATGTTACCGGCTCGAATCTAGATATCAGTCTCCTGATTCTTTTTCTTATCAAAGCTTTTTCTTATTTACAGAACAAAATGATTTAATTTTACTCTTTAGCATGTCTTCAGTATTTATGAAGTCAGTCCTCTTTTGACATGAGGATCCTGCGTCTCCACGCGCCTTTTCACTACTCACCGTTTCTAACATTTAACTCGTTTTAAATGTTTTGAGACCAGGACTGCGAGGATGTGGACGCTACCGAGGACTCGGTTCGCACACTGTAACCGCTCGTCGAGCAGCGATGAGAAAGAAATCGCCGTGAACATCGGCGGCGTGCGGCTGGTGCTGTGCGGGGACATTCTGAACCGCTATCCGGACAGCAGGCTCGCCGAACTTGTGAACTGCTCAACTCGGAGTTTTGATGTCATTTCATCACTCTGCGATGATTATGACCCTGGGAAACGAGAATTCTACTTCGACAGAGACCCTGACTCGTTTAAATGCATCGTAGAAGTGTACTATTTTGGGGAGATCCATATGAAGCGCGGAATCTGCCCCATTTGTTTTATTAAAGAAATGGAGTTTTGGAAGATTGACTTAAGCTACTTGGACGAATGCTGCAAGAGTAACTTGACCGAGAAGGAGGAAGAGTTGGCGGAGATTGCAGACAAGGTGAAACTGATCCTGGATGATTTGGACTCTGATCCTGACGTGAGCCGCAATGAGAGGTGGCAGAAGTTCGTCTGGAAGCTCATGGAGAAACCAGAGTCCTCGCTCCCAGCACGCGTAATTGCCGTCGTGTCCTTCCTGTTCATTCTAGTGTCATCTGTGGTGATGTGTCTTGGGACCATACCGGACCTCCAGGTGGAGGATTCCGAAGGTAACCGCGTTGAGCACCCGACCCTGGATGCTATCGAGACGGCATGCATCGGATGGTTCACGGTAGAGTACGTACTGCGCCTCGCATCTTCCCCTAACAAGGTGCGCTTCGCGCTCTCCTTCATGAATATGATAGACTTCCTGGCCATTCTGCCGTTCTACGTGGTGCTGGTTCTCACGTACCTCGGCACGGCCATGATGGAGCTGGTCAACGTGCAGCAGGCGGTGCAGGCGCTCCGCATCATGCGCATTGCGCGTATCTTCAAGTTGGCGCGCCATTCTTCTGGCCTACAGACGCTCACGTACGCGCTCAAACGCAGCTTCAAGGAGCTGGGTCTGCTCCTCATGTACATGGGAGTGGGCATCTTCGTGTTTTCCGCACTCGGGTACACCATGGAGCAAAGCCACCCGGAGACGTTGTTCAGAAGCATCCCGCAGTCCTTCTGGTGGGCCATCATCACCATGACCACCGTCGGCTACGGGGACATCTACCCAAAGACCACTCTGGGCCGGTGCAACGCGGCTATCAGTTTTCTGTGCGGGGTTATCGCCATAGCGCTGCCCATACACCCCATCATTAATAACTTTGTCATCTATTACAACAAACAGAAGGTGCTCGAGACCGCCGCTAAGCACGAGCTGGAACTCATGGAGCTGCGCGCGCTCGAACTCGCGGTCAGAAGCGCCTCGCGCAGGTCTGACGCGCCCGGGACCAAGTGGGAAGGTGCCTTGCGCGCATCGCGTAGCGATACATTCATCCCGCTCCTTTCTGGAGCGCACAGAACTGAGAGAGAGCCCGTAAAGAAGAAAAGCCTGACTTAGGAAAAAAAAACTCGATAGGCACTTTAGGTTTCGAGAGAGCTTGTGTTATTATGGTCATTGTGCGCTATAAACTTCTGTGCTGCAATGTGACCGTCAAGCTGCTTGTGCTGTTTTCACTGGACATCAAAATGAGTTTCTCTTCAAAGTGTTATTTTGTCTTAATTAAATAAAGTGCATGTCAAACTTCATGCGTATGTGTTTCAGATAATTATGGCGCAACTAAAATACTTAGACTTTAAAATAAATTCAACAATATCAAAATGATATGTAACTAACACACACAGTACAATGAGCTACAAGTGTGAAACATGACCTGAGGTCACAGTAGAAGTTGTGTTTGTGAAAAAAAAAAAAATATCAAGGATTTACAGGACAAACAGCAAATTTGAGGTAAAGTATAATTTCACATATTTTTATAATTTGATTTGTGATTATGCTGATGGTGAATGACTGAACTGCATGAATTGGCAGGTTCTCTTGTTTCATTTCAATTAATCAATTCGAGATGGGGTCATGACGGGGGTATAGCATAATAAATTATTTTGAACAAGTAACTTTGTTTACAAAAATAAATGCATGCACAAAATGTAACATTTTTACATGTTTTTTATTAGTGTTACCACTCTTCCCAGTAGTGGGGTACATTTCAAGAACATCATTATTTGTACTTGAAAAACTGTTTATATTTGAATATATTTTAAAATGTAATTTATTCCTGTGATGCAAAGCTGCAGCCATTACTCCAGTCTTCAGTGTCACATGATCCTTCAGACTTCATTCTACTATTCAGATTTGGTGCTTGATTATTATCTGTTATTATTATTAGTGCTAAAACATATGTTTAAATAAAATATATTTTCTTATATATATTTCTTATATATTTTCAATGTTAAAAAATTTTTTAATAACAGTTTTTTTCTGCTTATTTTTATGGATACATTCTTTGTATAAAAAGTCAAAAAAATAATCAAAATTAATCAATTTCTCTCCCCCCTCCTCTTTAATGTTGCTTACACCAAACTTTTGAATTACAGTTTCCACAATTTTATTTATTTATTTATTTATTTATTTATTTATAGCATCTTAGAATGATATATTTCACAATATTACTGTTTTTGGCTGCCTTTGTGAGCATAAGGAACTTCTTCAAAAACAAACAAACAAAAAGTATCCAGTTGTGTACACACACACACACACACACACACACACACACACACACACACATACTGTATGTGTGTTGTGTACACCAACTGTATGTCTATTTTTATAATAGTGGTGTTTTTTTTTTTTTTTAATTCTCAGTGTTATAAAGACTTACAAGCATTTAGACATGAAAGACAGTTATTCTCAGACATTCTTTACTGGGAGGAAGAGTAACTCAGGTGATGGCAGAGCTACAGGTGAGTCTTACCTTCCTCAAATTAAATAATTCACATTCTCATTCTCTCTCTCTTCATCTCTGTCTTCTAACCTATTTACAGTAATCCAATTACTAGTGGTCAGTGCTAAATACAGTTGTATATGGAGTCCAAAACAGTTTGTATTCAGAGGTCCAAATTCACAGGTAGTCAGAAATGCATATGACCATGTTGGATTTGTAGTGTAAAAACATAGTCTTTGTCTTTGCATTATAGTGCCATTCTATTGGCTGCAGCCTCTTCCGCCCTCAAGTGCACTGTTTGTTCAGGTTTGCTTTAAAGCACACCGTGCAAACGGTCAGCACAACAGATGTCTAAAAAAGTAGGCTGAGATTCTGAAATGTTGCTTTTGCATCTTGGGAGAGTTTTACTCTCATCTTTATTCTGATGTCCAATTTCTGACTCAACAATCCAGCACAGAGATAAAAACAAATGAGTCACAGAATCCACCCAAACATGCTGGAATTCAGCAAAGAGTCACTGGAGGCTAAGAATAGGACCTCTAGCATGATGTGGGCTGGTGTCAGTCATGAGAATGATACAGAACGTTTATGGAGGGAATGTGTGTCTGGTTGTTATATAGAGAAGCATTTGAACATGTCTGCACGGCAGGGGGTTCTCACATACACCCTCGAAATGCTCAGACAAGATGGCTACCCTGGCACCTACAAGCGTGATGAGATAGCTGACATGGTCTAGATTCACAGTGTGAGGAGTATGGGTGTGCTTCTGTGTGGGTTTGTATGAGTAGTTTAAAGGTTTCTTTCGAGGTGTACATTTATCTTAGCCCCTGCAGTGTGTACTTCATTTGGATAACAGTTTTAAGTGTTCTTGAAAGTTTATATTGAATATTGTTGATGTGATTCACTCCAGTGAGTGGAGTCCACCTGTGCTGTTCTCCTATTCCATTCCACCAATCAGCTCTCTTGGGCCCCCATCACCATGGGAACTTGGTTAGAGGACTATGGTTAGAGTCCTCAGAACATCTATGCCAATTAACAGGATCTAAACGAAGTTCAGCCGTAATGATGCCACCAAATTTTGTTGCGTGCGACATTCTGCTATTGAGAATTGGAGGTAGAGTGTGTTTTCTGGTGTGAAACTAAATTGTGAACTTGAAATTCCTATAGAGTATTAATAGAAAAAGTTTCATAAAGGGTTTTTTTTTTTTTTTTTTTTTTTGGAATATTGCAGTATTTATTATAAAAGATTTATCCGTGCACATCATTATTTATTTATTTTTTTTTTTAAATGTATGTGCCTTGTAATCTTTCATCAAAATATCTTCCCCTCCCTCTCGCAACAGCATCGCTTCTCTTCTCTGATACTGCAAATAACAGTGTGAGTAAGACTGCATTGTGATTTATATGTACAAGTATGCATAAACTGAACATGTGCATGTGCCTTGCATATCTCAGCTGTGCATTGGACCGTGACATTGAGTAACAGTTTTTGTCCCTCAGACACATTCACACATCATTCTCACAGTAAGAGTGTTCGCATGCTTTTATAGCTGAATATTACACTTTCCAGTTAATGCTAACATGATTACAGCTATTCCACTGGCATGTTCACAGCATGTTCATTACAATAAGAAAGTTACTTCCTCATGACTGTGCACAGGTTAGAAACGTGAAGTTTGTTTGTGAGAGAGGCTGAAAAGAGAGCGGCTGGGAGCACTTAGTGGTACTGTAGATTCACTCAATGAGTGTGTATGTAATAACTCTCTACAGGCCGACAGCAGCAACCACATACTTAAATTGTGAGTTGTTTTCTATTTAAGAAATTAAAGGCATTGGTATTATTGGCTGTTTAAAGGCATTTTGTATATTTTTGTAATTAATATTTTTTTTAGTGCTGTCAACTCGATTAATCGCATCTAACATAAAAGTTTGTCAATATATAATGTGTGTATATGTGTAACATTATGACCACCTTCCTAATATTGTGTTGGTTCCCCTTTTGCTGCCAAAACAGCCCTGACCCATTGAGGCATGGACTCCACTAGACCCCTGAAGGTGTGCTGTGGTCTCTGGCACCAAGATATTAGCAGCAGATCCTTTAAGTCCTGCAAGTTGTGAGGTGGGGCCTCCATGGATCGGACTTGTTTGTTCAGCACATAGATGCTCGACTGGATTGAGATCTGGGGAATTTGGAGGCCAATTCAACACCTCAAACTCATTGTTGTGCTCCTCAAACCATTCCTGAACCATTTTTGCTTTGTAGCAGGGCGCATTATCCTGCTCAAAGAGGCCACAGCCATCAGGGAATACCGTTTCCATGATGTAAAAGAAAATGTGATTCATCAGACTAGGCCACGTTCTTCCATTGCTCCGTGGTCCAGTTCTGATGATCACGTGCTCACTGTTGGCGCTTTCGGCGATGGACGGGGTCAGCATGGGCACCCTGACTGGTTTGCGGCTATGCAGCCCCATATGCAACAAACTGCGATGCACTGTGTATTCTGACACCTTTCTATCAGAACCAGCATTAACTTCTTGAGCAATCTGAGCTATAGTAGCTCGTCTGTTGGATTGGACCACACGGGCCAGCCTTCGCTCCCCACGTGCATCAATGAGCCTTGGCCACCCATGACCCTGTCGCAGGTTCACCACTGTTCCTTCCTTGAACCACTTTTGATAGATACTGACCACTGCAGATCGGAAACACCCCACAAGAGCTGCAGTTTTGGAGATGCTCTGACCCAGTCGTCTAGCCATCACAATTTGGCCCTTGTCAAATTCACTCAAATCCTTACGCTTGCCCATTTTTCCTGCTTCTAACACATCAACTTTGAGGACAAATTGTTCACTTGCTGCCTAATATATCCCACCCACTAACAGGTGCCGTGATGAAAAGATAATCCAACGTGATCTCATGAGAATACATATGTATTTTTACTTAAAGTGTGGTTCTACCACACATACATTTACTTGCATTTTCATACACAAAAAAATGTACAACATTGACGTATTTATAGCACTAAAACGTTAAAATACTTACGTATTAACAGCAATAAAACGTAAATCATGTAACGTAAAGTGTGAATGTATATAAATTCCCATGTATTAATATTAAAATCGTGGCATTAATGTTTTAAACCTGTTGTATGTATTCAATTGTCATATCAATACATGTTTTTAGTCGCATTTTTTAAATACAGTTTACTCATCTATTTAATATGAAATAACATTTCTGTTCGTGACTTGTAATATTTAGTTTATTTGCTGTGCGACACAAAAGGCGTTTTCTCCTATACAGCGACTGACAATACAACCATAAGATACACCAAAGCACAACATAAATTCACAAATCACATCCATTTTATTTGTTTGCTGTACTCCATATCTTTAGAATCCATATGTTGTCATATTTTCATGGATTAATAAGTTAAATAAGTTAAATTCTGCTCTGTACCCTATAAAAAACTATTACCGCCAGATAGGACTGCGACTGCAACTCATCATCATCATTTGAGCTACTTTTGGTACCACTTTTGACATTTTCGCGATACATAAATTACTGTGATTACACTTGTTTGTCTGTTATTCTTTTATTTATAACAGTACATAGTTTTAAGAAATGGTTATGGGTAGGTTTAGGGGTAGGTGTAGGATTAGTGGCTCAAAATATCGTTTTAATGTTATATTTTTACTAAAATTGTCATTTTCCTACACATTTCTGTCCATTATGTTTTATTCTTTTAACATTCTGTATAAAATGGGTATGTTTAGGTTCGGGATGGGGTTTAGGGATCTTACGTTTATCTACAAAACGATAAAATGTAAATTATACATATTTTATGACACAAAAGATTCGTAAATATTTTACGTTTTTTCGCTGTAAAAACGTAAGTATTTATACGTTTTAGTGCTATAAATACATCAATATTGCACGTTTTAGCACCTTTCTAAACGTACAAAAATGTACGTTTTGTGTCTTTGAAAGTTACATATTAATACCTATGTATTCACAATGAGACCAGGCTGGATAATCAGTGTTACTCACTTCACCTATCAGTGTTCATAATGTTATGCCTGATCGATGTGTATATACAAACTTTTATGATAGATGCGATTAATTGATTTGACAGCACACATTTTTATAACTGTTCATATTTTGTAAGTTTTGCTCACATAATATATATTTTCTAACAATATATTTGCTCACATAATACTTTTAACCATACTAAATTAACTTTAGCTCAGTTGATATATTTTGTTCAAAAGTGTTTTTGACAAAGGCTGTGAGAGAATAATGCCCTGCTAAAACTTCCGTCCCTTTTAGTTAATGTCACAGCCGAAAAAAAATCTGAACCATTTCACTCATTTATCTATGCAGTTTAATCATTCTGTCCATTCTATCCTGCCATCCATAACTGCCATTATGTGACTCAAGTGTTTGTTGACATTTAAACATCCAATTCTGTGTACTCTCAAGCACTTAATGGCATTTAATGTGTCGCTAAAAATAAAACTTGGTGTGTTTTGGAATTATGCAGGATAAAGAAAAAACTTTCCAGCATAGATCTCGGTATCTAATGCGCTGTAAAGTTTCTGGAATTGACTCGAAATTCTGTGATAATGAGAAGTAGTTTAGTGAGTCGTTAAATGCTCTTAGTTACTTGGGTGAAATCATCCATCCATTCACCCATTCTCTATAAGTTTTATTCTGTGTCTTCAGTCTCATATGAAAGAAAAATCACAGATGAGATCTCTTTTACCTCCATCTTCTAGATCGCAATCAAAAGTGAAAGCTTTGTGTGACCATACTTAAGTTCAACCTTGCTCAGCTCACTGCAAAGGTGGCATTAGGAGCACAGCTGGGTGTTTTGTGATTTAGAGCTTGGCTGAATGTGTGTGTTTTAGTGTAAAATTTAGGAGACTGTCTGATTGTTAGTGTTCATTTGTAAGCACTGATCATGTTCTGCCAGGAGCCGCCAGCTCACGCCTACAGTTCTGCTGCTCGTTAGGGTTCTAACAGCAAAAATAATTAGTCCAAAACTCTGGCAATTCCAGTCCGAGATAATTACTCAAACATGGCACAGTCCTTCACACAGACAGAACAACTTGACCTTTTACTTCAAAGAGCACAAGAGAGAAACGAGTAATGATTGTCTTTTATGAGATAGAAAAAAATGCCTTTTCACATTGTGCCCTCAACCACCTCACCCATTAAGGAAATGATTAGATGAATAGAGGAAAAGATATTTGGATGAAATCCTTTTTTTTCTTTAGCATAGTTCCTTTTTCTCCTGTGTTGTGTATATTTCTGCTTTGTGTCAGATCTGTGCCCAGGAGAGAGGGCAAGCTCTCCCAAGGGGCATTATGGGTACCGTCATTATAAACTTAATCAGTGTTGTGTCTATCTGAATATGGTGTGTAGGATGTGTGTAGGGTCAGATTTTGCCATCATCGTGGGACCAAATGTGCCCAAAAGCATAGTACAACCCGTGATCACCTGCATGGTGAAGAATGGCCCCTATCAGGAATGTGATTTTAATGAAGCATACTAAATAATGTCTTAAAGGGATAGTTCACCGAAAAATGACAAATCTGTCATCACTTACTGTGATGTGGCGTTTTTTTTTTTTTTTTCTTCCATAGACCACAAAAGGAAATATTTGGCAGGAATTTCATTCTCATCTTTTCTGTATAATGAAAGTGAATGGTGACCATGGGGCTGACAAACTCCAACCCTTACAAAAAATGCATCACAAAAAAGGTCTGTATGTGCACAACATTTTTCTGAAGCAGCAGTTGCGTATAATGAGATTGAAATTGGCATGTTATGGTTTTTGACGTCAAACCTGGAGTTTTGATGTGCGCAATTGTGAATGAAATTTGAGAACTGTGGTAGAAGAGATGTTCAGCGACCTAAATTTTAGCGCTTTCTACATTCTGCGTAGTTTATCCTTTTATGTTCCATGAAAAGTATATATAGTAGTGGCCAAAAGTGATGTCCGGACAGGATATTTGCTTTTAATGACACTTCAGATTCTTTTAAACAATCAAAATATGAGGAGTATGTTATATTGGGAAGAAGAATACACTAAACTTTAATTAAAATGACAAAATTCAGCATATAATTAAATATGGGTTTTATTGTATTGTGCAAAAAAGGCATAGAAAAACAAAAATCTCACAGGAAATAAAGCATACATTGACTACAAAGTAATCAGTTATTAATATTTTGTTGGTTCATCCTTGTTTTTGATTACAGCAGCCATTCTCCTAGGCATTGACTCACTAAACTTTGTGCATATGTTGTGCTTAACTTCTTTCCAACCCTCCTTAAGTTTTCCCAAAGTTGAGCTTCATTGGAAGACTTTCATGACTTTTCACAATTCATGCTTCTAATTTTCCAAAGATTTTCAATGGCTTTAAGGTCAGGGGACTGAGCAGGCCACTTGAAGACTTCAAAATGCTGAGCACGAACACTTTCATTGTGCGCAACTTTGTTGCATGCTTTGGATTGTTATCATGTTGGAAAATTCACATTTGCTCTCCAAATAGATCCTCCATACTTGGCTGCATTGTGTTCAACAGGATTCCCAAGTATTGGTCCATTTTAAAAGTACCAGCAACTTTGTAGATCCTTCCAACACCTGCTGCAGGCCCAAATACGTTTCCCCTGCCGTGCTTAATGGCGCCACGCATGCATTTGGTATTCAACCACTCCGGTCATCTCCTACTAACATACCTGAAAAGGTTGTTAAATTTTAAATAAAGTGGTTGTGAAATTTTGACTTGTCAGACTGCAGAATGCGGCTCCAATCTTTATACTCCAATCCTAATGTTCTTTGGCAAATGCAAGGTGTTTTTTGCAGTAGATAAAACTAATAAATGGTTTCTTTACTGGTACACAACTTCACAATCCAGCCTCTTATAGCCGTTGGCTTACAGTTGAAAATGAAATCGTAGGTTGGAGGTCTCGTCCAGTTTTTAGAAGCTGGTCTTTTTGAGGTGGTTCCACATTCAGGTGTTTTTCATCCTCCTGTCAAAATGCTCACTAGTCTTCCTTGACCAGCCACAGCGCGTTACATTCTACATGGCAGTGGTGTCACTGTGCTTTGAAATGATTCTGTGGGCACTGTGACTATTCACATCCTGCAATATCCAAAACCGATTGACCAGATTTAACCATTTTAACAATATCCTCCTTCGTTGCAGAGGACAGCTCCTTCCATCTGGCCATTTTCACTAAATACCATCTAATAATATAGCTTATACTTGCCACAACAGTGGTTTATTGAATTATAGGCTGGGAATAATGAGTGCAAGATGGGTATGACCACTTGGCCAAAATTGATGTCCGCACAATTTGGTTTGTTTCATTGCATCATGACAAATGAAACCGTTAGGACGTGGAACATGTACCTTATTTTACACTCAGGCACAACTTCACAAAGTGCGTACAAAATAATGAATAATTATTTAATAAAAAGTGCGAAGAAGCCAATTTTCCTAGGATGGACATCACTTTTGGCCACTACTGTAACTCAGCAAAAAAAAAAGAAAAAAAGAAAAGTCAAACTTTAAACTGCTTTTTTTTTTTTCTTTTCTTTTCAGCAAATGTCTTAACATGTAATTATTTGTATGCACATAAAAAGATCCAACAGCTATCAAAGTTAGCAGTCAGTATGTGGTGTGGCCACCAGCTGCTTTAAGTCCTACAGTGCATCTTATCATCATGGATTGAGCCAGATTTGGCAGTTTTTGCTGTGAGATGTTACCCCACTCTTCCAACAGGCACTTGCAAGTTCTTGAACATGTCTGGGGGGACATATGGTGACATGAGGTTTGGCACTGAAAGCACAATCAGTTTTCCTTTGTATCTCCCTGTAGCACTGTCTGAAATTATGGACATTGCAGTTCTCATGCCTCCCTGCAGCAGGACTATGGCACGTTCATGCAGGTAATTAAGGACTCTGGGCATCGTTTTTCCGGTGTTTTCAATAGAAAGGTCTCTTTAGTGTCCTAAGTTATTGGAACTGTGACCTTATTGTCTACTGCCTGTAAACTGTTAGTGCCTTAAGGACTCTTCAGGTGCATGTGCAATAATTGTTTACGGTTCATTGAACAAGCATGAGCATAAAAAAAAAAAAATGTTTAAACCCTTTCCAATAAAGACCTGTAATTTTACAAAATTATCTCTAAAATACAGTATCCTGAAAAAGGGATAGGGATTATGTATACTGTGTGTATGTTATATACACACCCATCTAAGACGAACAGTCTTTACAATGGCACGCACTGTATAAAACTCTTAGATCATGTAACTGTTTTATGGACTTTTTTTTCGTCAGCTAAACAATCGTTGTTAATCAACAGTAAAGTCCATTAAATGCAATGCATTCTGTCCCTCACAGCCTAGTTTTCAATCTTGTCAAAAATGAAATATGGCGCTATCCTGACTAAGGTCTATCATTTGATTCACATAAGCCCCACCCTTTTTGTACAATCGACTACAAGTTTGCATTTAGATCTGCCGCCATCCAATTAACAACTGATGAATTGAACCAAATCCCTGTCATACATTTTTTTTTTTTATTTGATAAACTGCTACATTCTGATTCTTTTGGAAGAAAGGATCTGTTGCAACTTCAATATTAACTTTTAATAAAAATACAAAAAATACTTCTGTGAGGGAGAGGCTTAGGGTTAAGCAATAGAAAATATAATTAGCTCAGCTTAAAAACAGTTGAAGTCAAAGAAAGTGTGTGTGTAGCAGAGAGAACTGAATACATGTTAGATGGCAAGATAGATGTGAATGTGTGTGGGCTGTGAGAGAAAAACAGTCAGGAGGTTGAACTCATGGATTTATTGACTGATTCCTGGACAGACAGACAAAGAATAATGTTAGTGTTTGTTGACAGAGCTTAGATAGTGAGCAGCAGAAGACTGACAAGGGAAAAAACAGCAATTCATTATTTATCTAAATTTAATCTGGTATGTTTAGAAAAAGAGCCAGGAGATAAAATGTTATACAGATGGACAGAGTAATGAATAACCGATCACTTCAATTAACCTGTTTAGTGGTGCAGGAAGTGAGACTGTTGGGGGAATGATCGAAAGTCACATTTAATTAGTTCCAAGGACTGTGATTACTTGCTTCAGTACCCAGCTTTACAAGAAGAGTCAGTGAATAATCTTGCAAAAAATTTGAAATACGGATACCGTACTCTGCTGGCATCTTGTCCTGACTGAGGATTCTTGAGCCAAAAAGAAAGGACAAAGTAAAAAAAAAAAAGAAGATTCACATTGAGATCAATGATAACAGCATGCCGGTGTCTAATGAACTGCCTAGACTTAGCAGGGCATGAAATAGCAGTGCAGCTTTCAGTATGAACACAGACACAGGGATGCTGAGATCTGCTTTCTAAGATGCTGCTGGTTTTGGAAATGCAAACAGTAGGCGGGGCTTAGAGGGAGTGGGATGGTGGATGTGGCATATCTGTCAATGATGATAACGTATAGGTGTCTTGTTTAAAAATGTTCAGGGCTGATTGATGCAGTTACATACATAATCGCTTTTTTCCTGTATGCATCTCTCTCATACAGTTTACACATTGGAAACCATTAATCCAGGATGATCAATACAGTCTGACAGAATCAACATGTTCCTCATTTTAGGCATGCACAAGCACGTAATGCAGAGTGTTTCTGAACTCGTAAACTGCCAGCTGGATAATTAATTATTTCTTTGTATAGTGAGGAAATAATATTGAGATAAAATTAACTTTTGTTCAGTTGTTGTTATTTGTTTGTTGATTTTTAATGCTGATTTAATGACTTTTAATTGGTCTTGTTGTATTATATATATTAAGTTCATGTTGATGCAATTTTTATGTACTTGTGTAGACTATAGATGGTGAAAAGCATAATCTATATCGCAGCAGATTCATATTTGAATTGAATTGGTTCAAACTGCCAAATAACCATTTTTCAATTTATCCGTGCTGGACCATGTTTCAGTGTTACAATGTTGGATGTTCTCTGAGCCTCTGCTCTACTCTTGTCTACCCCTCAAGTCTGAGTGGAGTGGCATCCCATAAATCTTTTCAAGATTAAGATCTGCATCTTCAGCCTTTTACAAAGATTACACTTGTTGATTCTGAGTAGAGAGAGTGCGATTGATGGTGGACAGGCTTGTTGAGTTAAAGGACAATTCGGAACATTTTGAGTTTGATGTTATAGCAGGGACTAAAAAACTGTCTGGGACCTTTACCAGCCAAATACAAACAATGTCTGCTGTGTTATCTAGTTCATTTACAGGTATATAGATATTGACAGTGTTTTGATGTATGGAATAATACTTTTACCCTACTGTGCAAAATTGTGGTCTGTAAGATGTTTTGTTTTTGAAAAAAGTCTTTTAAAGTCCTGTAGTCAATAATTTCATCCCTTAAAACTCATCTTTGATCACCAAAATGACATATTTAAACGTTTTTTCCTGTGAAAAAAATCTTAATGCCTTAAAATAGCTTGAATGTAACTCTACACCCTTGCCTCATTTAATATACACAGATCTATGAATATGATAATTAGCCCCACCTCTACTCACTTGCACGAGTTCAAGAGATCCTGGCTGCATCCGAAAACCTAGGCAGCTGACTTGTTGCCTCGCTGCCTCGCTGCCCTATCAGGCAATGACTTGTAAGGCAGCGTTTGTGCATGAAGACACCTCACGAAACTGATTTCAGACAGACTTCTGAGGTAGTGTAACAGTTTAATGATCTACACAGCAAAATAGCGCAAGCTTTGGTGAGAACTAAACAAATATTTAATTACTACAGTTGTAATTTCTCGCTAGAAATGACATCAAAAGTGGAAAATGTTGGTCAAAAACGTACATTTACACACAAACTGACCAGCAAACACAACTTTCGGACGCCATCTTTATTTTTCCAGCTCAAATGTTACAGAATGGAAAGCACAGGATTGTGCGATATCAAAGGCAGCTAAGGACACATCTATGCTGCCTTCAAAAATCGATCAAAGGAAGGTATCTCAGGAAACAGGAAGTGAACCTACCTTGGACATACCTTGATGCCTTTCTACCTTGAAATGTCCTCCGAAGGCAGCATTTTCCAGTTTTCGAACGCAGCCCCAGTCGGTCAACTTACTGAGGTAAACGCTGCACAATGGTAGCCTAACGCTTTTACAACGTCGGACACATAACGGTAATTAATATGATTAGGATTTTGCTTGACTACATTATTAAACAGCTAATAATGTGTTGCTAATGTTTAACACAAACTATGTTCACATTCACGAGTCAGACAGCTGCCTTCTGACAATCAGTATCCTTAGAAATGATTTGAACAACTCAAAACATCAGTGGAGAAAGGCATATAGTTCATCATAACACTGTAATATGCATCATACACCCGCCATATTGCTAAATCTTACCCGATTTTTTTTTTTATATCAACAGAAAAATATACCGGGATAACCTTTTGAGACTCCCTTGCGCGGTCAGTTAATGATATGCTAAAGCCCGTCGGCACGTTGACGTGATTGGTTACAACGTAGTTTGTGACATCAGAAACACCAGCGATTTCAAACCGCGGGTTTGAGACTGTCTGGTTTACTGCAGTTTAAAGAGAAAATACTCCGCAATGGTGTTGACATGAATTTACACATGGTTTGTCTTAAAGCATGTTAAAAACACCAGGTAGACATATGAACAACATTAAAAATTTGATTTTCACCACAGGGGGACTTTAATAAAAATTCTTACTACCCAAAACGTTTAAACATTAGTGTATGTTACACAATTAAATCGGATAACAATCAATAAATCTGTTAAAGGTGCAATATGTAAGATTTTGCAGTAAAATATCCAAAAACCACTAGGCCAGTGTTATATATTTTGTTCACTTGAGTACTTACAATATCCCAAATGTTTCCAACTATTTGTAAATCGTGAGAAAATTGCAATTTTAACCAAGGCTCCGGGACGTGTGAGGAGTCGCCTGTCAATGGCGTCATACCTGTGCTAACCCTTGGTCTTCCTCGGTTTCCGTTTTTATTTTGTAGAAACCATGGAAACACCAAAGACGCTTTAATATATTACATGTTTTAATAGACAAGGGAACAACTGTTTTGATATATTTATAGACACAGAAAACTAATTGTTGTTATATAGCTCAACACGTTTAGTCTTATTGTTTAAATCTAATTTTCTTGATTTTTTGCGAGTACCATGTTTTACCATGCCTCAGAGAAAAAAACACTATTTTGTGAAGTAATCAGATGCAGCTTAATTTTTAGTAACAGTAATACAGAATTTTCTCCATCTTACAGTACATTTTAAAATGAATTGCATGCCATTTATCAACACAAACCATTCAGCATTTAATATGATATTCTAAAATCGATCTATCTTACTGCAGTGTGCAACAAGTGTCTCACAGCAGCCACCGAGCGAACGCACAGAGTAAAGTTATAACATTTTCAACACACTCAAATGTATCTAATATGATAAACAGCGCTGTGTTACCTCATACTCATGACCGGAAAAGCGGAAGTGGCGCTGGCGACTGTGTCACAATAAAAGTTCCGCTGCTTGTGAGGCGTGTGTTGCGCAATCACTCCAACGGCCTCATTCAGCTCCCACAACACTCGGTCCTGCTCTGCTTCATACTACAATAACGTTAATAATCACATCCATGAACATGATTTCTTCCCGAGTCCTATCCTTATTCTTTTGCACCGTCCGTTGAGGTGAAGACCACATGTCCCAAGATTCCGCGCTCAAACTTGGCGTCATCAAGCTACGCCTTTGTTTTGAATAGGCCTCTAGCGACCTCTAGCGGACAGAAATCCTACATACTGCACCTTTAAATGTCTAGGCTGAGAAATACATAATGCATTGTGATCATAGCAACTGGTTTTAAAATTTTACAGATGTGGCGACTGTGGTATAAATGGGTTGGTGTGGCAATGTTAGAGCCTTTTTTCCCTTTGTTTACCTTGTAGCTAAATTTAGTATTGACATCTCTGACCCACAAGTCGACCAGCCCACTGGGAAAAGTCCCGGTGCTCCCCATGGTCAGCCGGTGCCCCGTACTGATTGATTGGAATTCCCTCTCTGACTGGCCTCTGTCCTTGAGGTCTTGCTGTAATTGAACACACCATTTCATGCCCTCTGCTTCTTTCTGGGAAAGCAAATCAAAGTTCTTTGTACACTAAATGCATTGAATACTATAGTATTTTTCAGGAAAACCCCAGACTGAAGAAAAATACTTTAAAATTTATGCTACTGTTTAAAAGTTCAAACTTTTCTTGAAATAAATTAATACTTTTATTCACCAAGGATGTATTAAATTGATCAAAAGTGACAGTGAAGACACTTACAATGTTTCTATACATCAAAAGAATTCTAGAAAAATATCTCGGTTTCCACAACATGAAGCAGCACAGCTGTTTTCAGCATTTATCATAATAAGAAGAAATGTTTTTGAGCAGCAAATCGCTGTGTTTGAATGAATTGTTTGATAATATTACTGTTTTTACTGTATTTTTGATCAAATAAATGCAGCCAGTGTGAGAATGAGAGAGTTCTTTCAAAAACATTTGTACCGACCCCAAACTCTTGAATGGTGTTGTATATTGTTGGACCTTAAATCTGTTGCACAAAGTCCCTTTTTCTCTGGGTGTTCAAGTTATAAATTTGTCATCTTCCATTCTTATTCTTTTCTTTAAATCTTCCATTAATGTATGGATTGCTGTGTAGATCCATTTTTGTCTGCTCACTGAATAATTTCCATTTGGGAGCAAAGATGCCTCTGGAATTTGGTTACATGGTGTCTCTTCTCAGAGAGTGCATTTTTTTTTATTTATTTTTTTTATGCTGGAATGGACTGAGATGGATTTGTTTAATCACAAGCCTAGACGAGTATTTGTGTGGCCTCTGAAGCGTTGACCTCATCCATCTCTCCATACTATTATTTATTGGTATTGCTTCTTATGTGTGATTCACTTGTGTGATCTGTAAATGCGCTACAGGACAGCAGTGGCACATATGCGTTAATCAGAGAGAGATGTTGACAAAACACACAAGTGTGTGTGTGTGTGCATGTGTTTAAGACACTCATGTCATGTATCACAGAGATTTATGCTGGCTAACGGAGAGAGAAGTTCAACCAGTCACTCATATTGATTCACTGTTAATCTCTTTGACAAACACACACAGAAACCCATGTGCTGTCCATTCTGTTGAAGCTGATGTTAGATTAAACAGGAAGTATCATAACCAGGCAGAGGGATAAGAGTGTGTAGTTAGTTTGTCATTATTCTGTGTCTGTGTGTTTTGTATACTGACCCCAAACAACACAAAAAAACAAAATTGGTGGATTTTGCATGCACTTGTAGCCTTTTGTGTGGGTTTTTATTGTCCATGAATATGCGTGTGCATCAACATGAGGATTGAGTAAGTGTATCTCGAGGAACTATGAATTTTGATTTACAAGCTTTTTACAGTGGATGTGCACAGGATAGGTACTTCACTGTGTGGACAAAATTTCAGTCCCCATAAGGAAAACAGCTTATACATCAAATTATGCTTTAGTATGCAGAATGTTTTTCTGAATGGGTTAGGTTTAGGGGTAGGGTTAATATAAACTTTGTTCAGTATAAAAATCATTACGTCTGTGGAGAGTCCTTGTAAAATATAAAAAGCCAATGTGAGTGTGTGTGGTTAATTCGGGGATAAATTTGTCTTCCAAAACCTCCCTATGAGGATATCCAGGTGCATTCTGAATTGGAAAAAATATTCATATAATCAATAAAATACATTACTGTCCAATGTTCAAAAGTTTGGGGTCAGTTATGATTTTTAAATGTTTTTGAAAGAAGTCTCTTTTGCTCACCAAGTTTAAATTTATTTGATCAAAAATACTGTTAAAATGGTAATATTGTGAAATATTATTACAATTTAAAATAATTTTTTTAATTTTTTTTTTATATATATATATTTTAAAATGTAATTTATTCCTATGATGATAAGCAGTGTTTTGAAATCGGCCATCACTATATAAGTCGTTTTTTTGGCACACCAAAAATATTCTCGTCGCTTTATAATATTAATATTGAACCACTGTACTCACATGAACTGATTTAAATATGTTTTTAGTACATTAATGGATCTTGAGAGAGGAAATGTCATTGCTCCCTATGTAGACCTCACGGAGCCATCGGATTTCAACAAAAATATCTCAATTTGCGTTCCGAAGATGAACGAAGGTCTTACGGGTGTGGAACGGCATGAGGGTGACTAATAAATGACAGAATTTACATTTTTGGGTGAACTAACCCTTTAAGTCTTCAGCAGTAAGTCCTCTGGTCTTCAGTGTCACGTGATCCTTCAGAAATCTTTTTAAAATGCTGATTTGGTGCTCAAGAAACATTTCTTATTATTATCATTAGCTGCGTCTCATTTCGGAGGCTGCATCCGGATGTCTTATAAGGAAAGCAACTGTAATAAAATTGACTGTTATTCCTTGTGAGGTGTAAAATATTGTAATTTCTTTCTTTGCAATCTAACAGTTATTTTTTCTTAAATGAGACCACCTCAATGACGAATGCAGCCTTTAAATGCAACCTCCAGAGGACGCAGCCTTCGAAATGAGACGCAGCTATTGTTGAAAATAGTTGTGCTACTTAAAATTTTTGTGGAAATTCTGATACATTTGTTTTTCAGGATTCTTTGATGAATAAAATGTATGAATAAAAAGAACAGCAATTATTTGAAAAAAAAATTGTAACATTGTAAATTTCTTCATTGTCACTTTTGATCAATTTAATGCATCCTTGTTAAATAAAAGTATTTGAAAGTATTTCTTTCAAACAACAACAACAACAACAACAAAAAAAACTTACTAACCCCAAACTTTTGAATTGTCTATTTTTTAATTCTAAAATTATTTAAAAAATATAATGCCTTTTAATTATGCATTTTAACATAATTGTACTTTTTTGCCTTTATTTAAAGGACAATAGAGCAAACAGAAAAGTACGGAGAGAGGTGGAAAACGGGATCAGGTCACGGCTCAGGTCGGATTCAAATCTGAATTCCTGTGAGCCACAGCTTTTGTGTCGTGAGCTAGTGTTCAACCCGCAGCTCCAAAATTGTAAAGATTCTCAAAAAATAAAATAAAAAATAAAGTACAAAATAAAAAAATAATTATTTTAAGATTAGCGTTATTCTGTAGTCATTATAATTAGCTTTATAAAAAACAATAAAAGGTATGTCCTAATTTAGGCATGTTTGTGTGAGTTTTGGGGAGGCACAAGCCCTTATTATCATGAGAGTAAAATAAAGGAGAAGAGTCTTATCACATAGAAACAGGTGTGAAAATGACAGTGTGGGGGCGGAAACACTCACACACTCTCTCTCTCTCTCTCTCTCTCTCTCTCTTACACACACACACACATGCACACACACTGTGAACAGGCTTTGAAGCCGTTCTGCCTGCAGGCTCTCTGTCCGCCCTGATGCACATTTATTTCTTGGTAGCAAGTGGTCTGATTGGTGTATGTGTGTGTATGACAAGGTTTTTCTTCCTCCTTTCTTTCCTCTAACAATAGTGTATTGATTTATATTCAGACGTATGTACAAAAGTCAGAGCACTGGTAAAAATGCTTCTCGGTTACAATCATTTCTAATTTAATACAACATTTAAATTCTTTTTTTAGTATAACAGTTTAAGTGTAGAGTTAAAGTGAAAATGTTTTAATGAATTACAAAATGTCTCAGTATTTGGTTTGTCCCTCATTTGCTTTAATGACAGGACAGCAGCACTTAAGCTGCATAAACTCCATAAGTTTTTGTAAAACCTGATGATCATGTTCACCAGCATGGTTTGACAGTGAAAAGCATCCTCTCAACAGAGTTGTTCACGTTAATGTCACGATGTTTAGCAGAATCTTCTAAATCTGAATTCTTTATTTGCACTTTTATGTCCCGCAAACTAATCACCTATTCGAAAACATGCAGAAATCTACAGGTGTGTTTTGACATACCTGATGCTCATGCACTCCTGCTGTCTTTTCAGTGAGATCTGGGAGCAGCAGGTCTCTGAGGGAGTGTTTGTTGGCTCAACAGGGTGCAACAGGTGTTTTTATGGTTACTGGCAGATCCCTTGTGTTTCTGAGAAGTGTGTGTTTGTTTGTGTGTGTGTGTAAACCTCTGCTGTTGTGTGTAGCTGTGATCATCCACCAGAGCCCTGGGAAGACAGCACAAGCTCAGATACACAATACAGTATATAAATGACACAATGGGATGCACATATCTCTCAATTTCACTCTCAATATGATGTCTTAGCCCTGCAGAGTGTTTTGGTTTGTGTGCATCTCACATTCTCTCTTTTTCCATCAGACAGACTATGCCATCTTCCTCTGTAACGCAGCGGCAACACAGCAGTAACTCGACACTAACTGTTTGGCAGCACATTTTCCAACTTTTTAAACTTTCAAAAATCTCTATCAGTCAGTAGTAGAGTATTTTTTTTCTGTGTGAAAGTTTTGCATATAGGGATCTAAAGAAGATTATTAAAAAATTTGACTTTTTTTACTCTAGTGTTGTTAATCATTGATGATTTGCTTTGATACTGAACAAGAATATGGAGAACAGCTTGCTAATTGTGAGCTTGCCAAAAGGAAGTTTTATTTATGTGTGGATATTTTGGATTGGCTAAGTGTATCCAAAAGCCTACACTCTAAAAAAAGATGGTTCTTTACACGCAGTAACAGTTCTGTTTTGTCTAAGTTAGTTGGTTGTTGTTCTAAGTTACTGTCAAAGCCTCCCCATTATTGATTTTCTGGAGCTCAGCAGCCATCCAATTACACAGACTGCCAACACACTCTTAACAAGTTAATTATTAATTTCTTAAAATGTCTATAAATATTAACTTTCAAGTTGGTTTCCTACCAGTCATGTCTTTTTCTCTTTTTAGTTTAATAGAACATGCAAGTGTGAGCAGCTCTATTCAGTTAAGGATACTTATCTTCTCTTCTTCCATGAAGTAAGAGAGATATTGAATTTGTAATCCATATATTGTTAGATTTTTTTTAATTAGTACTTTTATATATCACTTGTTCCTTTTAACATTGTAAAGGGCTCACATACTGCCACATTTTGCTAATTTTGGCCTTAATAAACATAATTGTTTTTACATAAACAAATAGAAGAGACACACTGTAACTGTAAAGATACTAATATAAAATAAACTATAATAAAAAGGTTATTTATAACACCATTGATGACCTATATAGCACTATCAAAGCGTGGTTCTTTATGGAACCTTATAAAAATGGTTCTATTTAGCACCAAAACGGGTTCTGCTATTGTTACAAGCCAAAGAACCCTAATTTGGTACTGTTTAGAGCCATTTTTCTTTAGAGTGTATTGTTCATAAATGAAAACTTTGCGACATTAGGTGTGACATATGATTCTAAAGAAGCCTAAAGCAAACTTTTATGGAGATCGCGCCATAGGTGGCGCCAGGGGCGGAGCCAGACATTGTAAACATTCGGGGCTTAGCCCAAATCTATTTTGTCCAATGACAAATTAATTTTCCGTTAACAGCTAATCTGTCATGAAAGTAACTTTGTAGTAGTATGCTGGAGTAAAGTTCATAAAATGTATATTGTTTCCCACAGGAATTTACAAAACTTTGTTGGGTGTACCACCTCTTCTAGGTGGGTCCAGGGGCATGCCCCCCCGGAAGAAAATTTTGTACATTATAAGGTTAAATGCATCAATCTGGTGCACTTTGAGAGCTCAAAACTGAGAGCTTAAGCCCATGTACAGTGTGCAAATTGAACAAAGAAACAGCATTGACTTGTACCTGGACATTAAAGAGGGCTCAAACATCTTTTCAGTTGTGATATAGAGTCTCAGTCTACATTATTGACTCTGGTGTTTTAGGATGCCAAACGATTATTAGGCCTACAATAATATTATAATATGATTTAGGCCTTTATAATTATTCATATGACAGTAATATCCATATATTGTAACAAATGCACTGTAAAATAAATGAAAATTTTATAAGTAGTTACTTTACAATACAGTATAGGGAAATTACAATACTTTTGTACTAATTTCTTCACTTGCAAGAGATAAATCCCTTGCGCTTTTATTTTGATCACCAGATCACCAGCTGATCGCGTGAGCAAATGTGCGCACTTCTCTTTAAAACACGCAGCACAAACAGACTGTATATATACTTAATCGCTGTCTTTTGCTGTTTTATAAAGGCACAAAGCCATATCACGGTTTCGATTTTAGTTCGTTGCCAAAATACAACGTTAGAGACCATTTAAGCTATGTATGTTTTAAATTTTCGGTTCATTATGAAACATTGGCGGCATAGGGTAATTAATGGGAAACACTGAATGAATGTTTAGCTGACAAATGTGCTAAAGTTGTCAAATCAGTTGTTATATCACAACAAAAACCCTGAGGCCTGCCGCTGCTCTGAGTGAGTGATAGGAGGCGTGTCTCTGTACAACTGCAGTGTGCGTGAACTCGCTGTCGGAGAGAGAAAGCGCTACAGGTATCGGTGTATACTGCAGAAAAGCGGTATTGAACTGTTTAACATATTTTAATAGAGAGATTAGAAAAATGATATTTTGACAGCACTGTTAAGAAACCTCAAACCTGAAAGATTCGGGGCTTTTGGAAAAACATTCGGGGCTCCGGCCCCCTTAGCCCACCCCTAGCTCTGCCCCTGGGTGGCGCTATAACTGTTAAAAAGGCTTAAAGAAACATATATTTCCTTAGTTAATTGCCTGTATTGACTGTAAATGGTCTTTTCCATCTCAGATCTAGGTGGTCACAGGCTTGCTAAATAAAACGTAATATCTTTTCATGCATGTGCTTAAAGGCCTTAAAATGCTTGAACCCCGTTAATTGCTGCTTGCAGCTATATTTGTCTTTGTTTTTCCCTTAATGATTTAGTAAAGCAATAATCCACTCAAGCCAATGTGTTACAGTAATTTTACCATAGCTAAGGGTGAATTTGTACCATCTCATTCGTACAGTACCTGTCAAAAGTTTGGAAACATTAAAATGTTTTAATATTTTTTAAAAGATTTTTATTTAATCAAAAATTGTGAAATATTATTACAATTTCAAATAATTGTTTTCTATTATTATTTTAATATTTCTATTAAAAATGTAATTTATTCCTGTGATGAAAAGCTGAATTTTCAGCATCATTACTCCAGTCTTCAGTCTCACATGATCTTTCAATAATCTGATTTGCTGCTCAAGAAACATTTATTATTATTAACAATGTTGAAAACAGTTTTTGCTGCTTAACATTTTTGTGGAAGCAGTGATACCATTCAAACATTTGTGGTAAGATTTTAAAAAAGAGAGAGAGAAATGAATACTTTTATTCATCGAGGATTCATTAAATTGATGAAAAGTGACAGTGCACACATTTATAATGTTACAAAAGATTTATATTTAATAAATGCTTTAATAAATTTAATAAATGCAAATAAATGCTGTTCATTGAACTTTCTATTCATCAAAGAATCGAGAAGATAGTTTGTTAGTTTTAGTTTGTGCTCGCAAATAGAATTTGCAGGTATTTTTTACTACTGGTTGTGGAATGGGAACCCTCAGTAGAGCTGGAGAAATGTGTTACAGAATGCTTTTTGTCCCTCCACTTCCTTTTTTAGTCTTCCTGCTTTGGTGCATACAATGCTAATAGAAACTATTTTAGAACTAAAAGTCAGTTTGTCTGTTTGATCATTTTTACCATTTTAAAGGGACTGATTTATAGAAATACCACCTCACAATCACCTCCAAGGTCAATTGGTTTGTGATTTACTGGAGTATCTATCATGACATTCAACATGGCATTGGACCCACGCAGCACTTTTACTGTTCAGGGCCTGTCAGCCAAATTGAATTACAGTCTCTTTAGCTCTTCTTGGCAAGCCAAATCAGATTTACTGATGTTGTATTTAAATATTTATTAGATATATCTATCAGATTCTCAGTCTGAGAAACATCAGCCATTAATCACAGCATAAACTGTTACATATTCAACATGCAACACAATCTCCAGCTGAGGCGACTGTGCAGGAACCCAAATAGTATTTCAATGTTCTAACCCCCCCGTCAGCTCTGTTGTGGCCCCTCTCAACAAACAGATTTTGTTTTTAGCATTTGTAATCTATTCTCTCTCTGCTCTTGCTCTTTCTACATGACTTTGCAATTATTTGTACGTGTGTGTATGATTGGTTGCATCGTCTTTCTACTTAACTGCCATCAACTAATGTTATTTTCTGTCTCGGTGTGTGTGCATTCTTCTTTGTGTGTGTGTGTGTGTGTGTGTGTGTGTGTGTGTGCGCCTGTCATTTTCACACTTAATGAGGGCTTGTTTTTTCAGTTCCCATAGTAACGTCAAGATAATGATGCCTCTGTGTCTTGTCAAGACGTCTGACAACACAATGGGTTGTCTGTGACATCCTAACTTACATAGCATTGTGGGAAATGTCCCATGTGAGCTTGCGAGCGGCACCACTTCACTCATGGGTGAGGAAACTAGAGGTACTCCAATATATCGGAGTCTGTTAAAAAGACAAAACGAGGACAGATAGAAAAGTACAATGAGGATATTTTTCTTGTAAGGTGTAGTTATAGTGGAAAACTTGCTGGTTTAAATCATGACAGCTCTCAGTCTCTGTGGTAACTGCAGACTTTATACCAACACAACGGGCTTATAAAAAAAAAACATGCCTCTGCCTACATTTTTGCAAAACTACTAAAACGTATCAATACATACAATTCACTGCAGTTTCCACCAACACCTTTTATTCCTTTTCACACAAATTATGATAACAGGGGCATTAATAAAGACTTAATTTTATACAGTTCTTTTGCACAATACTATATAATGACCTCAAAATACTTTTGTCACAGTGCATGATTTGTAAACTAATACATTTTTTTATGTTTGCCTCACATAACCAGGTCCATATGCAGGGGTGCACATAACTTTTTTGGTCTGGTTCTCAAGGGAGCACCTGGAGATGCTGCTTTGTACTCACACTTTATGGAGCACTCTTAAACCTACAAGTTGTCGTCATCACTTTCCTCCTGACTGCTCTCCTCACTATCTTCTTTGCTCTCGAACATGGTATATGATGATGATGATGTTTTGTTTTTATTTTATTAACACTAATGACACAGACAACAGCTGGAATATTAGGCTGCTGTCACTTTAAGACCGAATGCGCGGACCGAATTTACTGACACACATCCGGTTTCTTTCTCACCCGTTCGCTTATGACATAACCGAGAGAATACTTGCCGAGACCGGTATTTTGACAAAATTTTGTGTGTATGTGTCCGTTCAAGTTCACCAGTTATGTGCATGCCTGTCCACAGTGGAGTGCACAAGGGGGGCGTGCCCTGCCCCTGCCCCTGCGATCGCGAAAGTGAAAGTGAAAGTGTTTCTTTGCAGTCGCATCACCCCCGCGTTCCCATTCATTCCCATTATTGTAATGCATTACTTTTAAAAGTAACTTTCCCCAACACTGGACACAAGTATTAAACATTAAATGTGTCGGCATGAAACACAGTGTGATAAAAATGATTTACTTTTCAATGTAGCAGCTATATACAATCTTTTAACTTTAATGTCATGGCCGTGCTAAATTCTGCATAATACACTCAAGGATAACAGTAAGGGACATGATGTTTATTTATTCCTCTCTATTGTAGCCTGTACTCCTCTGAACTGCTTTGTAACTTTGTATTTTAGCACTTCTCGTGTAATTGACTCCTTATCGCTCTTCTGTAAGTTGCTTTGGATAAAAGTGTCTGATAAATGTAAATGTAAGCTAAATGACGTAAAGCAGCCACAGATGTTCGTCCACCTAGAAAAGTAGTCCTTTCTTAAGAAAGGAAGATTTAGAAAGTTTTACACATAAAATAAGAAACATTTTTACACATGTTTGCAACAAAAATGCAATGCTGAGTTTAAACATTCATAGTGCTTTGCCCTGTGTATGTCCATTCTAAGAGCTTTAGATTAACTATGATTTTACAAAAAGTTAAAATAGAAAAACATGAACAAAGAATGTGAAACTTTTATTAAAACTGCAACCAAAAGAACCAGAACAGAATGAAAGCTGGAGAATGAATCTGCTGGAAGACAAAAGTGCAAAAATTTAATTGACCAAAAACATGATATGCAGAAAACAAGCATCAAAGAGACATAATGAAAAATAACGATAGACAAAAGAAATCACCCTTTCTTGTTTTCTCGCTTTGGTTTTAAACTCATCTCTCATTTATATGCAGCCCAGTCGTCAACACAGTCCTTTCACATGGTCAGGCTGCTCACACTGATCTAACATCTGAGAACTAACGCTTTCATCAACACACCTGATATGAAACACTGTGACAGTCCATTTTGTTTTAAATTAACAGACGTTCAGGGACAACGGGTCGCTTGTCAGTGCCCACAGGCAGAGCTATATTCACCGGAGAATCTGGTGGCGATTTAAATGCACACTCACGCACACACATGAGAGATGAGGGAACATCGTCCCCTGAGTGAATCTTTCATGCTTCTCTGCTCTATTCCTTCTAAATAAAACTCTCTGCTGAAATATTGACACTGTAACTTTTGAGCGCTTCAGTTCTGTACTCTAAAACCTCAATAATGCTCCTTGAGATTCTCAGCAAACTTTGAAAGACTTTTTGTCTTGACTCATTCACTTTTTCAAAGGACTTTTTCTGGAGAAGAAAAAGTATGACTCTCTCTCTCTCTCTCTATATATATATATATATATATATATATATATATATATATATATATATATATATATATATATATATATATTATATATATATGACTTTTTATGGGAGCTACAGGTTCACTGGCTGTGTGGCATTATAAACTGTACCTGTTCTGTGACCTTTTGCTTTTTGGAATTTTTGGTTATTATAATTTAGAATTTAGAAACCCATATGATTTTAGTTTTTTCATGCACCATAAGTTGAAGCAATTATAAATGAGAAATGGACTAAAATTTGACTGCATTACCGTTCAAAAGTTTGTGGTCAGTTTTTTTTTTTTTTTTTTTTTCTGCATTGATCAAAAGTGACAATAAAGACATTTAAAATGTACAAATAAAAATAAATCTTTTTTTTTTTTTTTACTTTCTATTCATCAATAATCCTGAAAAAAATGGTCATGGTTTGCACAAAAATATGAAGCAGCACAACTGTTTTAACATTGATTTCTTGAGCAGCAAATCAGCATATTAGAATGATTTCTGAAGGATCATGTGACACTGAAGACTGGAGTAATGATGCTAAAAATTCAGCTTTGACATCACAAGAATAAATTTCATTAAAGAATTTTAATTTTTAGGACAAAAACTATTTATAGGTAAGAAAGTACAATTTCACATCTGGTATCATCGGAATCAGCAGGCTTTCGTCTTTGTCCTATACAACAAAAACACAGGGTTACATGCGTTACAAACGAAATTTCCTTTGCTTCAGCAAAATGCAGTGTGGTGTGTTTGATCTCACCATGACATTTGAGAGAAGCTGTGATATAATAAGGGTTTATGAATGAGAGCTCATGTTTTTTTTCTCTCTGTCATCCTGCAGGCTGAAAAACAACCTCATCTTTTGCACAACAAACAAATGAAAGGCACAGTGTGTGGAGAACAAGCAGTGAATCCATAAAGCTATCCTCTTGACAGTAAGTCTCGAATGCTCTTTGAAGTAAATACACTGTTTTTGTATTAAAAGTAACAAGAGTCTGGTCAATTTGACTACTATAAAATGATTTCTAACAGGATTCACATGATCCATGGTAGATTCATTACCCGCTTCAGGTAGAGCAGTTAACAGATGTGATCTGTCTCTGCTAATTGCTTTAATTTTTAGTGTTTACATGCACATGGCATTTCTGTGAGATGTTTTCTAAGAATGTCTCTTGCTTTTTTACACATCATATTTAATTCATTAAACTTTAGTTTACCAGTCCCTAGTTTACCAAAAATAGTATTTAAACAAATTGCAATTATTTATATCTGTTTAACTTTATATGAAATGTATTAAAATTAATTGAACAATTTTCGAGTTTTGTTTTAATTCAAAATTCATAATTTTAAATCAAATACTTCACATAATGTGTACACTATTTAAAGGGGTCATATAATGCCACTTTTATAAGATGTAATATAAGTCACAGGTGTTCCCTGAGTGTGTATGTGAAGTTTTAGCTCAAAATACCTCACAGATCATTTTTATAGCATGTTAAATTTGTCTCTTTTTGAGGGTGAGCAGAAATGCTTCATTTTTGTGTGTCCCTTTAATTGCAAATGAGCTGCTGCTCCTAAGAAGAGGGCGGAGTTTCAAGAGCTCATGTTAGCAGCGCCGATTACCTCACGCAGACTCACTGAAAATGTCAGAAATTGTTCAGCCTTTTATGCTTTGTAATTGCATTTTTTTTTACAGTCTATGGTCGGAAATGTAACGCCACTTACCATAACCAGCGAGTATCAGCTCCAGAGCCTGCCTAGGAAAAACAAAACAAAAAACTGTTTCCTTGACATAGTGATAGACTCTTCCATTACATGGCGACATAGCCACATTACGGAAATAATAGCAGGAATAAATGAAGTGTTCATTTGCAAAAACTGATAAACACCACTTAAAAAAATGAACTAACTGTGCACTGTTCTCCACATATAGCACGTTCGGAACCATAAATCCGCTTAGTCAGAAAAGCCGATATTGTCCAATGTCAAGGCATCGCGAGTTCACGTTTTACAGCAGAAACCGACAAGCTGTTTGTGTACAGAAACCGATAAGTCCGTTTTAGCGAATCAGCGAGCAGTATTCAGGTCAGGTGACAAGGCTTCTAGTCTCTTCAAAAAGACGCGCTAGCTGAGGGGAGTTTCGTCAAAGCTGACTAAAAGTGATCGACGATTTATAATTTCGACTCCTGCAACTCCTTGTACACCATACACGTCTTACATGCTGAACCTTTAGTTGTCCTTTTGCGTTTGTGTTTGTGGATGTGTGTGCCGATCTGTTAGTGTGTGTGCACGTGTGTGTGTGTGTGTGTGTGTGTGTGTGTGAGAGTGTGTTTTAAATGCAATTACAAAGCATTAACTTGGTTTTGTTTGAAACATGAAATGTGGAGTTATCTGCTTTTGCTAAAAAACAAACTTTTAATATATAAAAAATATACTTTCAATGAACTTTAATTTTAGTTACCTGTATTTTTTGGAGATATTGTTACTTAAAGCTACAATATGTAAGATTTTTGCAGTAGGCCTAAAATATTCAAAAACCACTAGGCCAGTGTTATATATTTTGTTTAGTTGAGTACTTACAATATCCCAAATGTTTCCAACTATTTGTAAATCGTGAGAAAATCACAATTTTAACCAAGGATACAGGACGTGTACGGGAGTCGCCTGTCAATGGCGTCATTTCCGCGTTGCCCTTGGTTTCCGGTTTTATTTTGTAGAAACCATGGAAACACTAAAGACGCTTTAATATATTACACGTTTTAATAGGCAAGGGAACAACTGTTTTGATATATTTATAGACAGAAAACTAATTATTGTTATATAGCTCAACACATTTAGTCTTGTTTAAATCTAGTTTTCTTACCATGCCTCAGAGAAAAACACTATTTTGTCAAGTAGCTAAGTAATACAGCATTTTCATACAATACGTTTTAAAATTAATTGCATGCCATTTATCAACACAAGTCACCCAGCATTTATTATGATATTCTAAAATCGATCTATCTTACTGCAGTGTGTCTCAAACAAGTGTCTCACAGCAGCCGCCGTACGAACACACAGAGTAACGTTATAACATCATTTTCAACACACTCAAATGTATCTAATATGATAAACAGCGCAGTGTTACCTCATACTCATGACCGGAAAAGCGGAAGCGGCGCCGGCGACTGTGGCATAATAAAAGTTCCGCTGCTCTCGAGGCGTGTGTCGCATTCGTCTCTCATTAGCAATCGCTCCAGCGGCCTCGTTCAGCTCCCACAGCACTCGGCCCTGCACTGCTTCATGCTACAGTAACGTTAATAATTTCATCCATGAACATGATTTCTGCTCGAGTCCCGTCCCGATTCTTTTCTACCGGCTGTGAGGTGAAGACGACATTTCCCAAGAATCTGCGCTCAAACTCTCCGTCATCAAGCTACACCTTTGTATTGAATAGGCGACTTAAGGGCGAAAAATGTACATATTGTAGCTTTAATCAAAACAACCCAGCTGCAGGTTGATTGATATTACTTGGAATGCACAATAAAAAAACATGTTTTGTGAGAATTAATAAAAACAGAGTTATCTGATTTTGCAAATGAACTTATCAAATAATACAAGGCATTTTAGGCAGGTGTTTTCTGTTGAAGAGATTAACTCCCTTTTGGCGTGGACTTTGTGCTTTGTAACTTTGCAGATTGTTAACATGTGCAAACAGCTATATTACACACTAAAGGAAAGGTAAAATCAAAAAGCATACTAGGTCCCCTTTAGAGGAAACCCAAAAATGTAAATTCTGTCATTTACTCAAACTGATGTTGATACAAACCCACATGGTTATTTTGTGTGTGTGTGTGTGTGTGTGTGTGTGTGTGTGTTTGTGTGTGTGTGTGTGTGTGTGTGCTTGTTTTCATGATTTATGAGGACACAAATTTGTATAATGACATGGTTACACTGGTATTATGACGTAAACATGAAATATGAGGACATTTCATGAGTCCTTATATTTAAAATAGCTTTAAAAACATACTAAACAATGTTTTATTAAAAATGTAAAAATGCAGAATGTTTTCTGTGATGGGTAGGTTTAGGGGTAGGGGTAGTGTAGGGGGATAAAATGTACAGTTTGTACAGTTGTACAGTATAAAAACCATTATGCCTATGGAATGTCCTCACAAAGATAGCAAAACAAACCTGTGTGTGTGTGTGTGAAATACAATAGGATAATCTTTGAAGAAAGCTTCAAAAAACACCATAAAACACTATAAAAACACCAGCTGAACACCAAGTAGTCCACATGACTTATGTGCTATGTTACGGGTCAAAAGATAATGATGATGATAATGTGAGCAACAAATTGAAATTTTGTTTATTATTCACTGAAAATCTTATTAAACTTTTTTTTTTTTTTTTTTTTTTTTTAATCAGGATGTTGGAGGTTCTTGTTTGATGAGAATCTGTGAGTGGGATACGGATCAATGAAGCCCATGCAGATCGGATCAATTCCAATTAGCTATCCTGTATTGCAAGGCCACTAAGCAGCTGGACATTTTAATCACATATCTCAAAGTGGCCGACCTGAAAGTGACCTCTAAAAAAAGAGTGGTAAGTGCTCGCTTTTAGCTCTAAACATGCTTGAGTAAAAAAGTAGGATGCAGTGAACATCAATGAACCATGATCATCGGAAAATCATCTCTTTTTTTTTCTTTTTTTTTGCCCTTCCATTTTTATAGTCATACTTAAAGATCAGCCTCTGTTCAAGTAGAAGTATATGTTCTTTGTGGAAGTGTATAAGACTTAAATGTCAAAAGGCTGTTAAAGTGATAGGAGGGAAAAGACTGTAATCTCTTTTATTCTCCTTATTCTTCTAGGCCTTTCTCTCCACTTTTACATTCTGCTTTTTTCTCTCTTTCCCCCCCACTTCGTCTTCTGCTTTAATGTCACTGTATAAAGTCAACATTAAACAGCTGCACCAGTCAGCCAGAAGCTAACAAAGATTATCTCTCTCCCTCTCTGTAAGAAACTAAAAAGATGTACACAAAATTAAGGGAAAATAAATTAGCTTCTTCAAAGTAACAACAGCCAGAGGGGCCAAATAGAGCTACTCAGTGATGAGAAGAGGAAACAGAGCTGTGCACAGGGGGAAATCTGTTTTATACTCATTTTGGGGAAGCTACTTTAAAACTACAAGTTGCTCATAATTTAAAGTAGTTCAGCTACAAAAAAGTATTGGCACACTACAAGCTACATTGCCGCCAATATTGTTCATATTGCAAGCATCAAGTTATATAATTTATAATTTAAAGGGGTCATATAATGCCACTTTTACAAGATGTAAAATAAGTCTCAGATGTCCCCAGAGTGTGTATGTGAAGTTTTATCATTTTTTATAGCATGTTAAATTTGTCACTTTTTGAGGGTGAGCAAAAACGCTTCAGTTATGTGTATCCCTTTAAATGCAAATGAGCTGCTGTTCCCAAGAAGAGGGTGAAGTTTAAAGAGCTCATGTTAGCACATAGTACTGTTAGCAGTGCCGATTACCTCACAAAGACTCACTGAAATGTCAGAAACTGTTCAGCCTTTTATATTCAAACCGGAGTTGGACAATGATGGAGAGACTCAAGAAGAAGTGACAACATGTAGAATGCAACAGGACGTTTCTGAATGGTTAGTTGATGAATTTATGTAGCTGATGTGGAGTTAACTATCTTAAAGTCATTGATTAGCATATTCTGTCATGATAATCTATAAATCGCTCCTGTGGGAATTGTTGTAAGATCAGAGTCAGAGAATATATGCTGCATGAAGACAGAACAGGTAACATTATAGTTTAGCTTAATTATGGTTATAACTTATGTTGTCATCGTGCTTTTATCACATGCTATTGCATTTGTGTTACGTACTGTATTGCAATAACATGGCCTCACCCCTTTGTTACATGTTCTCATGGGCAGGGTTTATGTAAATTTTAGGGTTACTGATGTCACTAAACTGGGAAGAAGCTTGTTGTAGTCCCTACCAGCCGTTTGTTGTAGTCCTTAAACAGAGAATTCTTTAAAAGAAAATATCTCCATTTGCATTGAACTTTGAGCATCGTAACTTTGCAGATGTTGTTTATGCTCAAACAGCAACATTACACACTAACTAAAGTTTAAAAAGTGAAATCATAATCAACCACCCCTTTAATTAAAGTGGAAATTATTGATCAAATTAATGATCATTATCAATTAAGGTTAAAAACATCAAGTTTAAACATAATCTACACTAAAAACAACTGTACATGCTAATTTATATAAATGATTTAAAGATACATCAGTGATATCAGCATTTAACTAAATCAAGTTTTTTTGTTCATTTACCTAAACAGTCTGAACAAACCAATTCACTAGAATGAATTGGGTTTTTCAACACTACATACAAGTATGGGAGTGAGGAGGGCAAGAATCTTGCTACTGGAAAAGCTACAGTATTTCAAAAACCGCTGCATCATGCAGAAGCAGTGGCATCAGTCATTGAAACACTATATATTCCATATCAGTTCATATTTCATATTTCTCAGATCGTATTTCTCTCTCTTTTTCACCTTTCTGTCTCTTCTTCAGTCTCACATGGACACTTTCAGCTTCCCCTTACATTCATAATTCAGTTTTGCCCCATATTCCCCCCCAGTATTAATAGATTTGAGTCAACCGAGTCATCCACAACGCGTGTCATTCACTTTAAGTAAAAGTTACTTTTAAGTAACTTTTTAGTAAAAGTTACTAAAAAGTTAAAAAGTACTTTTAAGTAAAACTTTTTTTTTAAAGCTCGGACTTGATTAAAGGCTGATGAAGATTTTTTTTTCATGTCTGTCACTGTGACTTTAATAATCAGTGATGAGGAGTTCAAACAGTGAGGACACTATGAGACTCTAGAGACAGAATTGAGATTAAAGAACTGAGATAGCACTGAGATAGCTCTGGCTGTCCTAAAACATTAATTTTTAGCACAAATCTCCAGTTTCTGGTTTATGAATTAGTTTGTTTGTGCTCATGTCATGTGTGGTAGATTTTGGTAGTATAATGCTTTTTCATGCATTCTGACTTATTTACACTGTTAAAGAGTTGGATTCTCATGTAAACATGGCCAAAGTTTCAAAACACGAGTTGGATGTATGACAGAGTATTTCTGTGCCAAAAATACTCTTCCAAATCCTTACGAACTTCGGGGTCTTTTTTTCTAAGTATGTGCCTGTGTGACATCAGAATGGTCGGAATTCCTTGTACGGGCACTTCTCCCGGAAGCAAGAGCACGCCCATCAACGTGCTTCGTTCGGCTTTACGGAAGTCATCAGCAGCGCTGCACAGGACTTGCTCAAGAAAGATTTGTCACTTTGTTTTTAGACCACGAAATCAACAAAAGAAGATGTCACCAAAGAAGTGTGTTTGTGGTTGTGAGGGAAAGATAACCTTGCTTCCCAAAGAACCCAGTGGATCTGAGAGATTTGTGCTCACGCATTACATTGATGCGCTCTCGATATTTGTTATTAAAATAACCATAGAAACTGATAGTTTCAATCACTTTATTATTGGTTAAAATGAATGGAGAATATCTCGTGTTTTTCCATGGCTGCTCGAGCCCTCAGGATCGGCGCTTATGGTTTCATAAACAAGGCCCAGTTCTACGCTGGATTTACAGATAGTTTGAAACTGAAAGATGGAGCGGTCACAGCGATAATGATCCCGGTCATGAGTCGGAACCGCAGGTGGTGAGGAAAACTGCTTCAAATGTCTGTTTTGTTGGCAATAGGTGCCTAAGTGCATATAATGTAAACAACACAAACATAGTGAATTCATAAATTCATTATTCATCATTCACTATACACTATATTCATTATAGTGATTCAAAAGTTATCAATGGATAATGCGATGGTGTATTGTGTGTGTTTAAATTTAGCTGACCATTGATAGCTTGCAGATGATCTCTACACAAAAGCTGCGCGTTCTCGTGACTCTAGCTCCGCTCACAGGACACGCCTCCAGGCGCTCGGCTGTTTTCGGAAAGACTCGGTACAGCGTATGTATCTTTTATAAATATGATAAAACTAAAGACTTTTCGGCGATATGAAGGATGCTATACTACTCTATAGGTACTTGAGTTTAACATGAGATTGGCAGAAACTGTGTGTGATACCCCCCCTTTAAGTTTACCTGGGTCGTCTCTTAATCGACGCCCCTAAACGTCTCCTAATCAACGCTTAAATAATTTATACTCTAGCACGTCTCCTAATCGACGTCGGCTGAGTCGGTCAACGTCTTGACCCTTTTGAACACTATCCCTTGGGAATAAGGTCTCTAGTGTTCCCTAACTTGCTGCCGGACTGTGCCTTAGAATATGCTTTATTCACGGCCAGAGGACCTCATATCAATCACAGAGAATCCCACCAGCAAGAAGAATACAACAGTTTATATAGGATAGGAGCATGGCAAAGCATTCTACAATATGATTGGTTCTTCATATGTCAAACCCTCATGTTACTAGGTAAAGCAAGATCTACCCAAATCATGTGTTTATTAGTTTGTTGGTTACTCAATATCTTGGGACTATTATATTTAGATTGTCTAGCTGTCCCTAAGTTTCATTTCCTCTTTTCTTATATTTGGACATGATTCAGACACACACTGACTTAGGCCCAAGGTTTGAGGACTTTTAGGTTTCAAAAACATAAATGTTATTCCTGCAAGGAAAAAGAAATGTTAGTTATGATTAATTAAAAAATTCCATCACACATGTTAGACTTTTTCTCATGAATCTTTAAATTGTCTGGATAACAGTCAGCTTTGCACTGGAAGTTCCTGTGTGGCATCCACTTGAGACTTCCTGTCATTCTGGCCACATCACTGCACTGATTACTGACTCAGCAGTGTAACAACATCTGCTTGATATCAAAGCTCAGAAACTCAATACCACCTTTTTATGTCTCCTGGTTGACCTGTTCAGAAAAATCGTTTTCCTATTTTTGTCTCGGTGTCTGATAAATGTGTTAATGAGAACCTTTTTTCAAGCTGGTCATGGGAAGATTCTGTAAATGAATTCAGTGTTTTAGTGTTAGAAAGTAGTCCTTGCACATACACTATGTTCAAAAGTTTTTTAATGTTTTTAAAAGAAGTCTCTTTTGCTCACCAAGGCTGCGTTTATTTGATCCAAAATAAAAACAGTAATATACTGAAATATTATTACAATTTAAAATAACTTTTTTGTTTTCTATTTGAATATATTTTGTAAAATGTCATTTATTCCTGTGTCGAAATTTCAGCATCATTACTCCAGACTTCAGTGTCACATGATCCTTCAGAAACCATTCTACTATGCTGATTTGCTGCTCAAGAAATATTTCATATTGTTATCAGTGTTGGACAGAATTATGTACAAATATTTTTAGGATTCTTTGATGAATAAAAAGTTCAAAAGAACAGCATTTATCTGAAATACAAAGCTTTTGTAACATACACTACTGTTCAAAAGTTTGGGGTCAGTAAGTTTTCTTTTTTTGGAAATAAATTAATACTTTTACTCAGCAAGGATGCATTAAATTGATCAAAAGTGACAGTAAAGACATTTATAATGTCACAAAAGCTTTCTATTTCAGATAAATGCTGTTCTTTTGAACTTTCTATTCATCAAAGAATCCTAAAAAAATTGTACGGAACTGTTTTCAACATTGATAATAATAATAAATGTTTCTTGAGCAGCAAAACAGTATAGTAGAATGGTTTATGAAGGATCATGTGACACTGTAGACTGGAGTAATGATGCTGAAAATTCAGCTTTGATCACAGGAATAAATTACATTTTAACACAAACATACACACACATACACACACACACATATATATATGTATATATATATTTTTTATATATATATATATGTGTGTGTGTGTTATGTATGTGTGTACCTATAATTTTGTTCATTTTTATTATTATTAATATTATTATATCATTATCTTATAATATTTTATATATATATATTTGCATTTGATTAATTAGTCACAATCATATTTGTCATTTTTACTTAGTTTTATAGGTTTGTTGTCATTAGCAGTTGCATTCAAAGTGGTAAAAAGTGAAATGAAATTGATTTGACCTAAAAAGTGACATTTTGTATAGTCTGTAGTACCATGTAAATACCATGGTGCATGAATACGGTAATGATTCAGGATCATGGTACCACCACTGTACTGTAAGGGATGTGTTTTTTAATTCTGTGAATTTAGTTGAATATAACAGTATTATAAAGCCTTTTGAACAGATTAAGTCAGTTCTTTTTCTGCTTCTCTACAGACTCTTTTTGGGCTTTGATGATAGAAATGAATATTTTGTACCAATCCCGTATGAAAATGTTCACTTGTTTAGCATAACAGAGCTGCTCTTCTAAAGAGAGAGAGAGAGAGATGCTCAGGTACTTGTTTTGACAAGCAACGACTGGAACGTCTGAGCCAGCGGAGGTTTACTGTCTATTACTGAAGCCCACAAACACACATATGAAGTGTGAAAGTGTGTGTATGTTTGTGTGTCTTTTTAAAGCATCATCTGTGTGTGTGTGTGTGTGTGTGTTCAGTTGGATGTGTGAGATGCAAATTCCTGCAGTGTAACAGCTCTAACATAGCAAGACCTGCCGCAATGCAGTGCATGTGTGTATTTGTGAATTGAAGCACCGTAATCTCTTTTAAATTTATTGCAAACCAAAAAGCAGTCTCATTATCACTCTCCCCGGTCTTCTGTAGATAAAATAAAAAAAAGAAAAAAGTCCTGGTGAATTATTTAAACAATTTCATGTGGTGGTCCAGTTGATTTTCCCACTCGCACAATCAAGATGATGATTTTTTAATGGTTTCTTTGAGCTGTTTCAGCCACAAATTAGACATTCTCTGAGTGCTGTGGTTGGTGATTTTATCTCAGGTCCTTGTTCTGTATTGAACTCTTAATTGACTGTAAACCCATCACGCCCTGAGGATGTACTGCTCACATTGCAGCATATTTTAATTTCCTTTCTGAACTCATTACTGCTTGTGGTTGGAAATGCAGTGTCTTTGCAGGGTGGAAATAAAATACCCTTGCATATAAAGGTATTACATATTTTTTTTAAATAGTTACAATGATCAATGACAATGGGCTATGAAATAACCTCATTAATCTGTATTTATTATGAAACTATATATATATATATATTGTTGATTAATATTGCATTGTAAAAAAAGGTTTTCTGATTTGGCATACATGGCAGGGAAATTAGAGCTTGAGTTGATACCTGTTTAACTTCATAGATTACATGAGAGATGAATATTTGTGAAGATGTGAATATTTCTTTTTTTTTGGTACTGTGAATGATTGTGGCAGAGGGAATCGCTTGAGGATTTGTGAGAGATGCCATATGGTGCATTATTAATTCAGCACTACAGTAATTATACAATCTTGATAATCAGCATGGATACAAATGTCTTGCCCTGCTGATAATATCCATCATAATCTTCACTCTCCCTTCTCTTCCTCCTCTTTGCCTCTTCTTCTTACATTTTTCAGCTTCCTTTGAAGCCTCAGTTGAAGCAGAAATAAAAATTTGTTCAGACTGCCTTCAGCTTCGAAGCCAGCAATGCTTTTGAAGAGCTCATTTCAACAGGAAAACTCTGACCACCACACATGGAAGTTCTTGCGATGTTAGTATTTCGAGTTTTATATTGAGAATACTGAAATAGATCTGCATACAGCAGCGAGTCTTGGGTAAAGTTCACCTCATCCTTTAATATCCCTGGAAATGAAAGAAGAAACTCTTTCTTATCTTCTCCATTTCACCTCACACCACTAGAGTATATATTATTACAAATGTTTCTATATATAGATATCTGTAATAGAACTAAATACTATATAACTAATTATATAATTCGCTATTGAAGTGTAAATAGCGATAGATGCTATTTACACTGTGTAAATATTTTTACTTTTCGAATATTATCTTCAGTTTTTTAAAATTGAAAATAAATGCCTCTCTGAGCTGATATGTGATGGGGGGGGGAGGATAAAACTGGGATCGGAAAAAGCCGTCTTGAACTCGGGTTTCATCAGAAGCTAAATCCACTGTCCTTGCATTTTCTGTCTTCTATGGATTTTTTTTTTCTTATAGTGCATTTGACACTACGTAAAATAAACGTATACTGTTTATTTAGTCAAAGTTCTAGTGATAAGTTCTATGATGATCTTTACTTTGCAATGGATGTTGCACATGCATCTCTCTCTCCCTCCATGTTGTTGTTTCACATGATCTGTTAGAGGACAGCAGGTGAAACTGGATGGCTATTATATTTTGACCTTTACATGTCCTCATTCCCACCTCTGTCAGAATCTCTCTCTCTCTGTCTATAACAATATCCTTCACTCTCTTTCCCTTCTACCCTGCCTCTCTTTCCATTTAATTCCTCTGTTCAACAGCCTGGTGGCATTTGGAGTTTCCTGCTGGGCTGAAGAAAATGGAAAATGTTCAGAAAAGAGAAAAGTGCTTTTTCTTTTCTTTTCTTTCTCTTTTTTATTTTGAGAAAGGGTCTATATTTTGTGGCCTGTGCTCTTTACATTGATCAATAATCCATGGGCTCAGTAGAGAGGTTGCTGTGTATGTGTGTTTCAGTGAGAAAGATAACGGCTGAATTTTCCCTTGCAGATGGACGTGGGGAACAGCGGGAAGCCTTCTGCCAGTCCACTCAACCTTGGCACAATAATTTCTCTGTCTCACAGACAGATCCAGACTACTCAATTTACATGTTTTTAATATTTAGTGAGAGTTTACAGAGACGTTGTGCTGGTGGTTGCTGCAGCTTTTATAACATAACATGTACAGCGATGCTCTTAGCAGATGCATTCCTATCAAAACGTTTTTACAAGAAAGTGCCTCTGTCATGTTTGTGAATATTATGTGTGTTGTGTTTTGGAAACACTCTGTAGGTCCAGTACTAAGAGTAAAATGTCCATGCTTATTTAGCTGATATACAATAGACATAATAATAATGACATTTGCACTTGCTTACATTTTAAGAGACAATGGTATTTGAATTTAAGTGTCAAGTTTTCCATCTTATGTTATTTAGCATTTATTTATTGGTTGTGACTAATTTATATACAGAATACAGATACTGAATATTAATTATTTGCAATTTATTGTGTTTTTTAATTATTTCTGTATCATATCTTAATGGAAATGTCATTTATATGAAGCAAAAGAAGATTGAAACAACAATTGAAACTGCACTGCACTTCAACAGCTTCTGCTTACACATCTAAAGGCTGCTTATTGAAGGTAAACCTTTCTTTTTCTTTCTTTATTCTTCCTTCCTTCCTTTCTTCTATCCCTATAATTTCCCTCTTTAACCCCTCGTTGTTCTTTTACCTCATCTCGTGTTTTCCTCTCTTTCTGTTATCACTGCCTAATCAGGTTGTTCCGATACTGACCTTTCTGCTGCCACAGTCCACAGCACAATCATCAATGGACACGAATCAGTAATTAAAGCACATACACACAAACGGAAACACCATCATTAAATGCTTATTAAACTTTTATGTGCTACATTCATGATGTGAAAGGAAGACAAGAAATGAAGAGTACTGCTTACCACCATGCGCACACACACACACACACACACACACACACACACCAAGTCAGAGTGGGAGGTGAATGACTCAACATCATATCAGACAGCTGTGACTTCAGAGGTCTGTAGTCATGTTGCTTTACTTGGCAGGGAGGTGATTTGTCAGCCCTCAATTATTACACACAATAAAGGCGAGCTTATTACCATCCATCTTCTCATCCCTTCACCTTTAAGCTGCGGAGACCAGAATAGATGTAAATGGGGTTTAGAAGTCTGAGAGCTCTAAAAACGCTTGTATTTTGCATTCTTATATTATATATTTTTACATTTTAAATTAAAGTTACCAATTACCATGAATGTCAGAATGTCTGTGTGTTTTGTCCCTCTTTTGCTTTATCGACAGCAGCACTCAAGCTGCATGAACTCCACAAGTTTGTGTAGAACCTGACAATCATGTTCACCAGCATGATTTGACAATCATCCAAAGAGCATCTTGAGCTTCAATGGAAGCAAAAACTTTTTGTATAAAGAAAAAAGATATCTTTTGTATAAAGAAGTTCACACAATTGTGCTGTCTAATGACAAATGTGCAGAAACAAATATGTTTTGCTTTTCAATTCATTTACAAAAAAAATCCTATTCCTTTTTTTTTCTTTCTTTTTTTTTCGTTTTATTCATTTTTTAAAGGTTTAAATAAAAAACACAAAACAAAAACAAAACAACGAGTGAAAGATTGTATGAATCAATGGATGCTTGAGGATAAAGATGAGTGTGTGTGTGTGTGTGTGTGTGTGAGAGAGAGAGAGAACTCCAGAGCATTTAATAAGACTGTCTATTTTCAGTGAGGCCTCAGTGAAGAAGAAGGTCTGCATGGTGAGAGGTTAATGAAGGAAGGGAAGACTCGTTTAAATTATTCACACCATCCCCACTCCTCTTTTTCATCAATCTATCACTGACCTCTACCTCTCCTCCAACTGCCCACAGATATTAATGCCTCCAAATGAAGAGGCAAAGGAGGGTGAGACTGTTTACTTTTTTTCATAATAGATTCTTGATTTCTCTGTGGTATGGAGTTTGTTCAGATTGACTGCTTTTGTCTGTCAATTCAAATGAAAAAAAGATGATCACTTCATGTTCAATGTTCCATTTACAAGCTTAAAGTCTATTTCAAACAATCAGGCAGAGTTTTGAGGGGAGATTAGATCTTTGAGCTGTGAGATTTGGGTGTGTAGATGGTGCATATGTACTGAATCTGTTTTTCACAGATACTGATGTGCTTTTTGAGCAGATTTTGTCCATATTTCCTGGAGTCTATAGACCTTAAGCACCAGAGAAACAAGTGCACAGCCATCTTTGGAATTTTTAAAAGACCGAACAGAACACAATGAGAGCAGTGCTGAAAAGGGGCAGGACAAGATTTTTATGAGTGAAGGGCCATGGGGCACAACTTTAAGAGCCACTGGACTCCTCATGGTGATTTGTACAGAATAGGGCTACTCCGCATTTCATTTTACAAATCACCACTGGTTTGTGTGGCATAACTGTGACTTTGTATATAAAAAAGTCAGCTTACAGCATCAACTAAAGGGGAACTATTATGTTAATTTTTACAAGATGTAATATAAGTCACAGGTGTCCCCAGAATGTGTCTGTGAAGTTTCAGCTCAAAATACCCCACAGATCTTTTATTATACCATGTTGTAAATGCCCTTTTTTGAGTGGAAGGAAAAACATGCTGTTTTCGTACATGTACAGTATCTTTAAATGCAAATGAGCTGCTGCTCCCCACCCCACTTTCCAGAAGAAGGGCGGAACCTGTACAGCTCGTGACTCGAATACTCTGCCAAAAAGTAACCAAACATCTGTTTTTAAACAGAGAAATTTTACACTTTTATCCACTAAATGAGCTCATTTCAAATTTGATGCCTACTACAGGTCTCAAAAAAGTTGGCACGGGGGCAACAAATGGCTGAAAAAGCTGGGAGAACATCTAGCAACTAATTAAGTTAATTGATATCAGGTCTGTAACATGATTAGCTATAAAAGGGATGTCTTAAAGAGGCAGAGTCTCTCAGAAGTAAAGATGGGCAGAGCTGTGAAAGAGTACGTAAAAAGATTGTGGAATACTTTAAAAAGAATGTTCCTCAATGTCAAATTGCAAAGGCTTTGCAAATCTCATCATCTACTGTGCATAACATCATCAAAAGATTCAGAGAAACTGGAGAAATCTCTGTGCATAAGGGACAAAGCCGAAGACCTTTATTGGATGCCGTGGGCTCATCGGCATGATTGTGTCAGTGACATTACTAAATGGGCCCAGGAATACTTCCAGAAACCACTGTCCGTAAACACAATCCGCTGTGCCATCTGCAGATGCCAACTAAAGCTCTATCATGCAAAAAGGAAGCCATATGTGAACATAGTCCGGAAGTGCCGTAGTGGGCCAAGGCTCATTTAAAATGGACCGTTTCAAAGTGGAAAAGTGTTCTATGTCTAAATTTGACATTCTTGTTGGAAATCACGGATGCTGTGTCCTCCGGGCTAAAGAGGAGGGAGACCTTCCAGCGTGTTATCAGCAGTCAGTTCAAAAGCCAGCATCTCTGATGGTATGGGGGTGCATAAGTGCATACGGTATGAGCAGCTTGCATGTTTTGGAAGGCACTATGAATGCTGAAAGGTATATAAAGGTTTTAGAGTAACATATGCTCCCCTCCAGACGATGTCTATTTCAGGGAAGGCCTTGTGTATTTCAGCAGGACAAAGCAAAACCACATACTGCAGCTATTACAACAGCATGGCTTCCGGGTCCTGAATTGGCCTGCCTGCAGTCCAGATCTTTCACCTATAGAGAAACATCAAAGGGACCAAAATTTCAACACCAAAACTCCAGAAACTCTTTACCTCGATGCCCAGACGTCTTCACACTGTTTTGAAAAGAAGAGGAGATGCTACACCATGGTAAACATGCCCCCGTCCCAACTATTTTGAGACCTGTAGCAGGCATCAAATTTGAAATGAGCTCATTTTGTGCATAAAATTGTAAAATTTCTCAGTTTAAACATTTGTTATCTATGTTCTATTGTGAATAAAATATTGGCTCATATGATTTTAAAGTCTTTTAGTTTTCATTTTATTCAAATTTAAAAAACATCCCAACATTTTTTTCCCCTTTTTATCCTCTTATAATGTTAGAGAATTTTATGTGCCACAATTGCATTTAAAGGGTTAGATCACCGAAAAATGAAAATTCTATCATTAATTACTCACCCTCATGTCGTTCCACACCCGTAAGACTGGTGTGGCTGCAGTGGTTTAACCTTAATGTTACGAACCGACAAGAATACTTTTTGTGCACAAAAACAAAACAAAAATAATGACTTTATTCAACAATTTTTTCTCTTTTGTGTCATTCTCATACGCTGTTTACATCCAGCGCTTCTATGCCAGAATGTTGGCTCAGTATTTAACAATGTCTTTAGTAGCTTTCTGGACCTTGAAAGTGGTTGTTAAATTGCTGTCTATGGACGAGTCAGATACTTCTTGGATTTCATCAAAAATATCTTAATTTGTGTTCCGAAGATGAACGAAGGTCTTACGGGTGTGGAACAACATGAGGGTGAGTAATTAATGACATAATTTTCATTTTTGGGTGAACTAACCCTTTAATTCTTCATGACAATTTCTCACCCTCTCTTTGACCTTTAATTACCTTTATTCAACAAGGAAGCATTAAAATGATCAAAAGTGACAGTAAAGACATTTATAATGTTGCAAAAGATTTCTATTTAAAATAAATACTATTCTTTTAAAATGTAGGTTTTAAAGTTAAAAGGTTTCCACAAAAACATTTTTTCAACATTGAAAATAAAAATATATCTTGAGCACCAAATCAGCATATTAATGATTTCTGAAGGATCATGTGACACTGACAATTCACCTTTTCCGTCACAGGAATAAATTACATGTTAAAATATATTAAAATAGAAAACAGTTCTTCAGTTGCCTTTACTTGCTACTGAACTTGCATTAATTTTCCATCTTTTCTGGCTTCCTATAGTGCCTAGTTGACATTTGCGTTTTAACAGCAGCACTGACTTCTGAAAGGCAACACTGAAAATAACAGTTCACTTCTCAGCAGTAAGCTTCTAAATAGCTCTATTTAACGGCTTCTGGAGTCAGACTGTGGTGCGAGTGAAGGCCACATGTCTTTGTGCTACTTTGAGGAGTTTCCTTCGATCCATTTTTCTAAACATTGTTCCTGCAGTTTATAAGGGCACCTCTACACTTCAGTCATGGACATATTGCTCGTAAACTAGTGCAGTCCCTTAGGCAGAAGTGAGAACATTTCAGGAAGGGTCTTTAAAGTTCCACTTTTCCTTACATTAAAAGGTGCTTTTGACTTTCACTTGACATGAAATCAATTCTGGTTTAGACTTTAGGTGTGAAATATAGCCTTGACAGCACATACAGAAAAAAACTGAATTATATAATATATCTTAATATAAAAATATATAAAATTAATTGAAACTCTAGGCATATGCAATTACATGTTGGTTTTATTTTATTGATGTCATGTTGATTCTTTTACGCAGTGCTGCTGTGGTTTTTGCAGTCCCTGAATGATATGATTTATTTTATCACTGCATATATTTTTCCCTGCAGACAAGTGAAATCATGTTGAAAGCAGAAATTGAGCTTGATCTTATGGCCACTGAAACAAATGCTACATTTTGAAAGTGATTTCTAGACATGCTTCATTCATTCATTCATTCATTCATCATTCATTCACTCCAGTGAGAAGGCTTGATGCAGCAGGGAAAACAAAATATTAAATACTCAGGCCTTCTCATTTCTTTACAATATTATTATTCTAAAATTCCAAATCTATCCAATTTACCAAATCCTTTTCACTCTCTCTTCTCTCTATAGCGCATGAGGCTGTTGTGCAGCTTTCTAGGATTTGCAGCATAAGTTCATTGCGGTGATTAAAGCGCTAAGTCTTGCTCTGAAATTGATTAACCTCGGTACTGTGCCCAGGGACAGCGCACATTACACCATAAAAGTGCCGGCCGGGGACCGGGAGAACATGGATTAGAACGGATCAATACTAACAGAGATAAACTCACTTAAGAATAAAACATGAACTTCCAGCATGCTGCATCCATGCAGTCTTAGATAATCATGGGAGATTCTTCAGGGATGTATGAAGCTAACAAATTGCCAAATAATATCAATTTCTCTCCAGTTGCTCCTAGAATAACAACAATGCAGACTCAGACTGAAGAGAAAAAAACCCTTTGGGAAAATGACCTTCTATAGGGAGTCTTTTACAAGATTTCAGTGGGTTGCATGCATACAGTGCTAGGTTCAAGGTCAGAATAATTTAAGAGGAAATGACAAGTGTGAAACAGCCCCCAAAGTGATCATTAGGAAAAAGAGAGAGAGAAAGGAAACACATTCTTTGTGAGCCCAGAGGAGATAACAGAGGTGAAAGAGGTGTTCTGTGCCTCTGGAGGGAGGGATGCTGTCACAGTGAGCTTTAAAGTGTTTGTTTATCCTTAGTAAATACACATCAGACTTCAGCTTCATGCGGCCAGACTATAAGATCATAGTTTCTGGCAAGACTTAATATGACAAATTAGCATAGAAAGCAGTGAAGTGAGAAATTACTGCATGTTGAACTCTGCTTCTTTGTCTTCTTTTCATGTTTTTTTATCAATAGACTGAAAATTTCCTAGACAAGACTACTGAAGCATAATGACTGATCATTGACTGATCATTGTTAGTTAATGCATTAACTAACATTAAAGGGTTAGTTCACCCAAAAATGAAACTTCTGTAATTAATTGCTCACTCTCATGTCGTTCCACACCTGTAAGACCTTCGTTCATCTTCGGAACAGAAATGAAGATATTTTTGATGAAATCTGAGAGGTATATGACTCGTCCATAGACAGCAATTTAATTACCACTTTTAAGATCCAGAAAGGTACTAAAGACATCGTTAAAACAGTCGACGTGACTGCAGTGGTTCAACCTTAAAGGGATAGTTCACCCAAAAATGAAAATTATCCCATGATATACTCACCCTCAAGCTATCCTAGGTGTATATGACAATCTTCTTTCAGACGAACACAATCCGAGATATATTTACAAATATCCTTAGTCCTCCAAGGTTTATAATGGTTGTGAATGGTAACTCACATTCTGAAGACAGAAAAAATGCATCCATCCATAAAAAAAGTAATCCATACGGCTCCAGGGGGTTAATAAAGGCCTTCTGAAGCGACGGGATGTGTTTTTGTAAGAAAAATATCCATATAAAAAACATTATAAATTCTAATAACGAGCTTCTGGTAGATGACCGCACACAGAATGCGCAAGTTGACTTGCGCCACATAAGTAACTCGTGACGCGATGTATGACGCAGGATGTAGGAGTATCGTAAGCTTAGACGCCTCTCACGGTTCAAACAAATACGGCTGGGCAACAAACTCAAGCTCCTCTTCTCTTATATCGAAATCCTCCAACATTTCACTTTAAAATTTCTCGTTTTAGACTTCTAATTTGTGATCAGTGTTTAGTTTTGCTCTCTCCTCTCCGCCTCCACGTCGTCATTGCGTCATTGCGTTCGGGTCAAAGGTTGTTCTTCCGCCCGAATTGACGTGCGCAATATGCATACGGTCGTCCACCGGAAGCTCGTTATTCGAATTTATAAAGTTTTATATATGGATATTTTTCTTACAAAAACACATCCCTTAGCTTCAAAAGGCCTTTATTAACCCCTTGGAGCCGTATGGATTACTTTTTTTTATGGATGGATGCAATTTTTCTGTCTTCAGAATGTGAGTTACCATTCACAACCATTATAAACCTTGGAGGACTAAGGATATTTTTAAATATATCTCTGATTGTGTTCATCTGAAAGAAGATTGTCATACAAACCTAGGATGGCTTGAGGGTGAGTAAATCATAGAATAATTTTCATTTTTGGGTGAACTATCCCTTTAATGTTACGAAGCGTCGAGAATACTTTCTGTGTGCAAAAGCAAAACAAAAATAAAACTAAACTACGCTAAAACTACTTAAAGAAAGGAATAGTTTAGAAAAACAAACTCATTTAACTCTGTTCCCCACAGCGTATGGCATCAAAAGACTCAAAATATAATCATATGCACCACTTTTATTGTGCTTTTTGTCATTTTGGTGCTTGGCAGGCCTGTACATATTCATTTTTATTATATGCAAAAGAAACATCAGGATACACTTAATTTTTTTCCCCCTTTTGTTCTGTGAAATTCACATGGGTTTGGAATTACATGAGGGTGTGTAAATGATGACAGTAATTTCATTTGTCGTATTTTTCTATTTCTTTCAGTAAAGCAGACATACATACTTCTGTGGTTTTTCCATTAGTAGCTCACCTGTCAGTGGGAGTGTGTTACCCGCTGACTGCATAGGTCCCCTGTCTGCAGCTATACGGTCTGAATGAGTATCCTGAATGAATCAGACACTGATTCACTGATGCGAGCTGAACACAAATGGGCATTCACAAAATGGCTTTAAAAAACAGAGAATCTCAATTAAAGATTATCAACCATTTCAGACTGAGAGTAGAAAGTGCAGATGACTTGTTCCCTTTTTGTTCCTGAGCTTTAAATAACATCTCTTTACAAAGAGGTACGTGTATGGCTGCAGAGAGAGGGGCTGGGGGTCGTGTTGCCTGGACAACGCCATTTGAGGAACCGTCACACGTCATTTTGGAGTGATTATACTCCTGCTGATCGTCGGTTAGATGCTGTGGTGGTCGGAGGAAAGAAGCTAGATGGAGAATTTCTCCTCTGTTGTCTGGACAAAGTGCTCCCCTGTTCAGCTGTTTACGTGTTTGCGGCAAAGCTGGGTTAGTTATATAAGTTCATGTGAGCTCGATAAACATCCTTAGGCAGGGAAATACTGTAGACTGTTTACACTTTTTAAAATAACTTCAGAATTAAATTAAGAAAAAGTAGTATAGCCTCACGCATTTTCCTTTTAATAGACTAATTAGCTAACATATAGGCTAACAAGCTGCAAAGTAACACATCGCCCTTCTGCCATCTAACTCTTTGTTGTTTCTGGTTGGTTTGTTGTTCTGAGTTTTTAGCCATCTGTCAAAAGTTTTACGCTCACCAATACATTAATACTAAAGTCCTCTGAGGCCATTTTACCATGGTTGATAATCGCTTTGAGTCGCAATTAGTTTTTCTAAGTTTTGGAATGTTATGGAGCTAGAAATATGACAAAATGATCTGAATTTGAATTGTGTAAATTTGAATTATTGACAAGTGTAATTTAACAGAATTGAATATTAAGTGCCATTTTATATAGATTTGAATTTTTTAAACTTGAATTTGAAATTGAACATTTTTTATGGCATAATTTTCTACATATGTATTTTCAAACAGCGTATTTTTTGTTCTGAATTCTTAGACTGCAAATATTCATTTCTTAAAAATACAGCTTCAAGTTTTCAACTTGAATAACAAATTCAAAACGCCAAATTAAATATTCTAAAATTCAAAATGCAGAAATTCAGATCATACTGAAAGTAGGTCAGAGGTCCAACTTCTGGGTTCCACAGGGAAGAGTTTGAATAAAAAATGCAATAAAAAAATCAATTTTGTTAAATATCAAATGTCCAGGATTCAAGTTAAAAAATTCTAATTCAAATCTATATGGCACTCAATATTCAATTCTGTTAAATGACACTTGTCAATAATTCGAATTTACACAATTCAAATAGAGATCATTTTGTCATATTTATAGCTCCATAGTATGTGTGTTGCGCAATATGGTATATACTGCTCAGTGCCGTGTCCAACCAATCAAAATCAAGTTTTTTATTTTATTTTAGTTTTATATATATATTTTACTGGGTTTTTTTATAACTAATTATTTTAGCTCCTCCATCCATGGGCAAAATATAAAACAATATAATACTTAAACAGAACCGTGAATATATGCATCTGTAATATAAATGAGTCTGTAGATGTTCACTTTACTTGTATAATGTGTAAGGCACTCTGAAGATGTTGTTATCATTAAAGTTTGATGCGCTGCCTAGACTGAATTTACCAGAAGCATCCCAGGTCCTGTCAGGTCCCTGAAAGTTTTGCTCAGATAGACAGGCTTCTAAAATACTCTGAATAAAATAAATAAATAAATATGTGCAAAACCTGTAAACACAATATTTTGCTTGATAGTAATTCACAGCATCTGAGATCAACATAAAAAATGCTTTTTAACATATGCAAAAAGTGTAATACTTAAAAAAAGATTTTTCGGTTTTGTTAATTAAAAAAAAAGATTACTGGATTATGTTTTAAAAGACAATACTATTTCGATCTTTTTACTTAAAGGGTACGTTTAGACAACACCAATGTACTAAAAACAGAAGAGCTTTTCAGACGACAATGTTGTTAAAACGATCCCCGTTCACACGGATCCGCAAAAACGATTAAAAATGCTGTATTATTCTGCCAGGCCAGTAGCTGGCGAATACACATGCGCATGACGTCAACATTTTTACAAATTTGCATTTTTGTAGTTTACACAGAGACAATAATGGTAATATAGTTTTCAAAAACGTGCACTTTGAAACCAGTTTTCAAAAGTTTGCGTTTTCAGGCTTCAAAACTCTGTTGACGTGTAAATTAATGGCCAAAACGCATAAAAAGTTTGACATTTTAAGTTGAAAACAGTGTCATGTAAACCAACCCAATCTCACGGCAATTCATACGTATTTTACGAGGTGGCTAATTCGTACGAATGACCTACCCCTAAACCTACCCATCACTGGGGTTTAGACAAATCGTATGAATTTGTACGAATTAACCGCCTCGTAAAATACATACGAATTGGTTGTGAGATAACGTTGTGTAAACGGTTTAAATCCAATGTGTTACTTGCTGTTTCGTTGTAGTTATATGTGAAATTTACTTGCAATTTCTGAGTGAAAATTGTTTCAAAGCCATTTTTTCAGTGTTCTTTTTAAATATTGAGAGATTAGAGGCCTTAGGAAGTTAGGAACAAACTTTCAGACTGAAACAGGTTTTTGTTGTTCCAGGGCCTCCTGTGTGCAGAACATTGCACGTAATGAATCCCAGTCCTGTCAAAAGTTCTGGTTCACATCCTGCAGTTCCAGTTCATACATTCTGTCATCGACCTGTCCAACACAGTATTTTAACAGTGTCCCATAATCAATGTATGTGGCACTTGATAAGAATATCTGATGCATGAGATCAATTTATCAAACATTCTGACAGAAAGAGGTTTGTTGTGACACTGAAAGGCATCTGGCAGTGCTGATACTCCCACAGGCCCTGTTCTTCAGGCTGCGCTGAGAGTGCTCTGCCAGGCTCTCTTGGAACATTTGCATACAAAATAATCGGCAGCGGGAAAGAAGTGGGAACTTTCTGAGTGACACACATTCAAACAGACCTTCCCTAAGAGAGCAAAAAGTCCAGGGGCCTCATTTATAAAATGTGCGCCAAAGTTCATATTTATAAAAACGGTCTTTGACATGGAAAAGTGCTTAGTGCCACGTCAGGTTCTGAGCAGACGTACGCGCTTTTCCTTGTGGCAGAGAGTTGGAGTACTACTGCAGGTATTTGGAAATCTAATAATGATTGTTTTTGGGACAGTACAGAGACTCAGTGTTGCCATGTTGGGATCTTCAAACACACAGAGCAATGTTTTGAAAGCACCATATGTTTACACCTTTCGGGGAATCAGTGTTACTTTATTATGTTATATTATAGTATTTATTCATATTTTGAATTAGCTTTATTTTTTATTTTTAGTTAGTTTTAGTAATTGTATGTGATTTTTTTATTTTTACTTTTTTCAGTTTTAGTTTTATTAATTTTACTTCAATGTATTTTGGTTTCAAATTCAGTTCAATTTTTTCAATTTTAAGTTTTTCATCTAATATTTATATTTTATTTAATTTCAGCTTTATTTCATTTATTGAAAATAGCTTTAATCATAAAACTTCATAAAAATAACTTATGCTTTGAAATACTTATGGTCTAGACATTGTAAGATTGAAACAAAATGTTTCAATAAGAGATTTATATTTTTGTCCTATTGTTTTTCTGATGGGGAGTTCATAATAACCATGTTGCCTCCCTCAGGAATCACATCTTTGACAGATTGTGCATTCTCTTGTATATTCCTCAAACACATGCTTTGCCTCTTACTTCAGTGAGAAACTTCGCAGTCAGAATTACATCTTTCATGTTGTCCTGACCCACATAAACAAGCCCTCAAAATGTCCTTCAAGCCTATTGCTCTACAAGTTCTCCAAACAGCTCATAAAAAGAAACTGTTCCCTTGCTCCTCAGAATAACATTTTTCTTTGTAAGACTACTGTTCCGTCATCCTTCCATCTACTATCAGAACATCGCTTGCTTTCTCTTGTGGGTTAATCTGTTTGCTCTGTGTCTTGGGAAAGATTCTCTGTGTTTTGGAGAGCTGGAGCCGAGCAGGGTCTGGTGTGGAGGTGATAACTCTAAAAGGATTAAATTCACAGAGACTGAGTGAGGAGAAAGAGACAGAGAGACAACAAGAGAGAGTGGGAGAGTCAGAAGAGAGTGGTGAGAACTGGCCCGAGAGAATTAAACTGGCAGTGTTAGAATAAGTCAAGGACAGTCTGGCTAGATACTGGGCTGCTCAAATATACACAAACACCATATTATCAGAGTTAATTACATCTTTCTGTGTGCCAGAGCTCATGTGCCCCCTCTTTAACATGGAAAAACCCCATTTACTACCAGTCTAGTCTTTAGTGCTTCTTTTCATTGGTGTATACAACAGTGAAAATGTTAGCACTTTTTGAGCTCAATCAAGCATTCTGGCTTTTGTAATTAATACTTTAACCATGAATGAAACTCAGTTTGTACAAATGCATATCCCTTTTTGTTTCCACATTCATCTTATGTTGTTTTTCATTGACATTTTCTTAGCAGTGCCCAGTGTTGGGCAGTAACTAGTTACAATAATAATACTACTTTTTGCAGTAACTAGTAGTTTAACTAATTACTAATAGGATTTCAGTAATAATATTACCATCCATAAAACAGCTCATAACTTAGCTACTTTTGATGCCTCAACCCCAGCTGATTTGAAATTCAACAATCCAATAATTTTATTTTCATAATTTTCACGACTCCCATGAAGTCACCAGTGCAGCAGGCAAGCTTGGAATATGGAAAAGCTTACATTCAGCAGATGGAAATTTTGCCATTACATTGATTTTGTCAGGAGAAAAGATGATCTGAACACCGTTGTGTAAGTTGTGGCATTACTTTACTCTGGCATTACATGGCTTGCCCACCCACATCCCTGTGATCCCAATATAAATTGTATTACTATAATTAAAAATCTTATTGGAAAACAAAACATTTTACTTATGAACTTATGTGATTTCTTTTGATAAAATACATTAAATATAATCGTATATGGGTAACAGAGAAATTATAGCTACAATTAGCTTCAAGCTACATACAATTAATGAGATTAAAGGGTTAGTTCACCCAAAAATGAAAATCATATCATTTATTACTCACCCTCATGTCGTTCTACACCCGTAAGACCTTCGTTCATCTTCAGAACACGAATTGAGATATTTTTGATTAAATCCGATGGCTCAGTGAGGCCTCCATTGACAGCAATGCCACTGAAAATCTCAAGATCCAGAAAGGTACTAAAGCATATTTTAAAACAGTTCATGTGAGTACAGTGGTTTAACCTTAATATTATAAAACGACGAGAATACTTTTTGTGCACCAAAAAAACTAAATAACGACTTTTCAACAATATCTCGTGATGGCTGATTTCAAAACTCTGCTTCATGAAGCTTCAGAGCTTCATGAATCTTTTGTTTCAAATCAGTGGTTCGGATCTCCTATCAAACGGCTAAACTGCTGAAATCACGTGACTTTGGTGCTCCGAACCACTGATTCGATTCGTAAAGCTCCGAAGCAGTGTTTTGAAATCGGCCATCACGAGATATTGTTGAAAAGTTATTTTGTTTTTTTGGCACACAAAAAGTATTCTCGTCGCTTTATAATATTAAGGTAGAATCACTGAACTCACATGAACTGTTTTAAATATGTTTTTAGTAGCTTTCTGGATCTTGAGATTTTCAGTGGCATTGCTGTCAATGCAGGCCTCACTGAGCCATCAGATTTAATCAAAATATCTTAATTTGTGTTCCGAAGATGAATGAAGGTCTTACGGGTGTGGAATGACATGAGGGTGAGTAATTAATGACTGAATTTTCATTTTTGGGTGAACTAACCCTTTAATGCAACACTTTTACTTAAAGGGTTAGTTCACCCAAAAATGAAATTTCTGTCATTTATTACTCACCCTCATCTCGTTCCACACCCGTAAGACCTTCATTCATCTTCGGAACACAAATTAAGATTTTTTTGATAAAATCCAAGGGTTTCTGATCCACGTCATTGTACCTTTTGACGTTCAAAAAGGTATTAAAGACACTGATAAAATATTCCATGTGACTGCAGGGGTACTAAGTAGCATGTTAACTAGTTTTCTGAGTTATTTCCATGAAATAATCAGTATACTTATTACTTTTGGTACTCTTTTTAATGTTTAATACTAATATGTGGTGGGATCTTGTGCTTACTTGTTTGATCAATGTGACCGTCCTTATTTGTGTTTTAAGTTTGACATTTCTAGACTTTTTTTGTACTGTTTTTTTTTTTTTTTTTAATTTAATTATTATTTGGATAATCACTGACTGCAGACCTTTGATGATTTTATTTAATCTTTAAATCTATTTTTTTCAGTGTTTTCTGTACAACTGCTCATGTTTGGTGGCCACTTAAGATATCAGTCAGTCTCTTTCCAAGCGGGAGATTCTCGGCCAGAATAAGCTGCAATGAGGATTAGACCTCAAGCTGCACATCAAAAGTCTGGCTGACTTGTTCCATTATTTCTGTTTCTTGAGAGTCAGGTCTGTTGTAGAGGATGCACAAGGACAAGAAAAATATGTTAAAACAAACAATCCTCAGGTCAACATCCTTCAGACTGGAGCCATTTTAGTTCGACTGCTTACTAATTAACTAAATAAATACCCTGGATGCATCTCATTTGGACAGATTAGCACCGTAATTAAGGAGATTTGGAACAGAAAATTAAGCTTTGTTTGTTCCATCTGAGGTGCCATAACTCTATGCCAATTTCCTAAAATAAGAGCACTGCTTTTCTTTGATGCATGACTTAATTCAGTAGCGTGAATGATTGGCGGTGTATTACCTTGTGAGACGATGTGCAGCTTTATGGAAGGTTTATTTTTGCTCTATTATGGGGAAATAATGGTTATGTGATGTTGATTGAAGTATGAAAACTGGCTGGTCAGTGTGAGTGTTCTTTGCTATTACATGTGCATTTTAATGTTCTTATGATTTTGTTTTGTTGCCTTGACGTCATCACTTCCCTAATTTTAGAGCGTGGTTGGTATGTTGTTGCTTGGTTACCAAGTCGTATGCTCAAGCTTCCTGTCGCCTGAAGAAACTTGAGGCGTTGGGAGAAAAATAAGGAGGAAAAACACAACACAGAGACACAGAGGCACAAAGGTAGAGAAAAAAAAAGCACTTAACGTATGACAATCTCTTTAAACAAAAGACAGACTAGTGCTTTTAAAGCGTTATACTGTCATTCTTATTGAAATCAATGGGCTGCCCCTGTCTCTGTCATTGTCATCTCTCTCTCTTTCTCTCCGAAACTGGTTTTTAATTACTGTCTTCAACCATGTAAAAGCCCATAAATGCTGAATACAAACAGAGGCCCATGTAATTAAACGGCTGATTAGTTGTATCTAAGGGAAACCGTGAGGCAAGGGCTCAATTCAACTGCCACAAGTTATCAAACTGAACTCGCATGCACTTACAAACACACACCCACACTAATACTTGCATTAATATGGGCACACACACCCTTCCATATTTCACATACACACAAATATATTTCATATTCAGTGGCTTTGCAAAAGTAATTGGTGAAATGTATGAGCAAAGAATGAGACAGGGACAGAATAAAACAGAAAGGGAATAAAGAACACCATTTCCTCTGCCAGGCAGGCAGCAGCCGTTTGTCTGCCCGTTTTGTCTGCTTTGCGGCAGGATAATTACAGTCATCATGCCTCCATCTCTCTGTGAAAAGGATGCAGGGAAAAATAGCAATTATATAACAGCTTTAGAGAGGGTCATTGGACTGTAACCCCGAGAGACGATTTTGCTGTAAAAAGTAACCGCGGAAGCCATCCCTGGTTCGTTATCAGTCAGGGGTCAGCGTGTTGTGCGGTGGAAGCCCCCCCATTTTGTGGATGCTAGGAAGAATTAAGTAAAAATAAATGGAAGAACGTCCTTTTTTGACCCCTTTATCTTTGTTTTGACATTTCTGGGATTATTTTAAATAGTTTCTTCTGTTATTATGTGTGATTGTTGAGTGCAGACCTTTGAAGGATATTTTTAGTTTTTTTCTCTAATGTACCTTGTCTGAATCTTTTCTGTAGTTTTTCTTGCTTGGAAGCCTTCTGTGCGCCTGGGCTTCATCAGAGATCACAAACGGAAAAGCGTTCGTGCTGCTAAAAAAAGCCAAGTGATTTCCAGTCAAGTGAGCTCTTGATTGCGAGACGATTTGTGTCAGTTTTTTGCACTTTCCCCTCATAGATTTAGCATTCTTGAAGGGCATAAAGCAAGATGTCAAAGAAATATTTTAGCTGTATCTGTGCAATTGAATCTTGGATGGAACTAAATCGCTTGGTAGAATTTGTGTTCTTTGCGCATCTTTGAACAGAATATCTAAAGAAAACATGCATGTCATTGTTATCATCATTTACTGCGTATTATATTTGGGAAGACTGGGTGCTAGTTTTCACATGAGGAAGTTGTCAGAAGGCCTCTATTTCAGTAACTGTAAGGTTTTGAATCAAAAGTCAAATATGTGTTTTCTCTAGCTGTGGTTTTATGTATTGGTTTCAATGATCTAGTTCAAAATGTTGTGTGAATTCTGTCATTCAGACTAAAATTTTAATATCATCATATTCTTGTTGGCTTTTACATTTAAATTATAACTATAATATGCTATTCAGTGGCATTTATCCCATATACTGTGTCAACATGCCCATTATCGCATGTTAAAGCTGCAGTCTAACTTTTTTTGGTTAAAAATGATCCAAAATCAATTTTTGAGCAAGTACATATCCAGCCAGTGTTCAAAACTATCTCCTTACCTTAGCTTGATTCACAATGGTAAGCTTGTAATAATGTTTTATAATACATTATATACAGGGCTTGACATTAACTTTTTTGCACACCAGCCACTGTGGCTAGTGGTTTTCCAAAGTTACTAGCTACTCAGCATTTTCACTGGCCACAATTTTGCCAGTCAATTTTGCAAATCAAGACTACATTGTATATCAGATGGTATGTACAGATGGGCAAGGGGTGGGCAATATAAGCATAATATGAGAAATTTTAAGTTATTTTTGTTAGGCTATATAAAAAGAACAAAGAAGCAAATTACAAATAGTCAATTTAAAGAAATATTTTTTCAGATACAGTAGGTTTATTTAACATGTATACATCTTTTGTTTTTTGATTAACATTAATAACAGACAGGTATTTAATTGGGCTGCTGAATGCATGGACGTAATACACTGACACATATCCAGTTTTTACCCACCTGTTTACATCCACTTAGGCCATAACCGGCTGTATTCACGCGATAGCCTATTTCACACAATGGGCATTTTGACATCTGTGTGTGCGTGTATTTGACTATTCAGGCGCAAGGAGAACTGATTGCGCACGTGAAAGAGCGCTTCTGTTGTGTGTCATTCAGCACGATTCCACCTATCTCGCCTTCACTAACAGCAAGTTAATCGATAAAGAATTGTGATTGAATTGTAATTTTATGATACGACGAGCTTGTCTAGCTTTTATTTGGCTGTAGGCTGAAATTATATTCAACCCGCCAAAGTGGCTAGTGGGAGTGGCTGTCTTACCCGCCACAGCAATTGCAGGTTTCAAACAAAGATGGCGACAAAGAGGCAAAACTTCCGGACTGCAGCTTTAAATGAACTGTATGTATAAAGTTTTAAATATGGATATTTTTCTTACAAAAACCCATCGCTTTGCTCTAGAAGGCCTTTATTAACCCCCTGGAGCCGTATGGATTACTTTTATAATGGATGGATGCCTTTTTTGGGCTTGAAAATACAGCACCTATTCACTACCATTATAAAGCTTGGAAGAGCCAGGATATATTATAGATTGTGTTCGTCTGAAAGAAGATAGTTATATAGACCTAGGATGGCTTGAGGGTGAGTAAATCATGGGATAATTTTCATTTTTGGGTGAACTAACCCTTTAAGATCACTTAAACTGGATTTTTACCTGCAACCTTTCAGTCAATAGAGTTTCCATGATCTTTTCTGTTTCATGTTTGGGTTTTACAGCAAACAGTGACATTGTCACCTTTTTGTTGATTTTTATATCTCTATTCCCGTTTCACAGACAAGGCTTAAGCTAGTCCTAGACTAAAATGCATGTTTGAGCTGTTTTAACTGAAAGCAACTTGTACTGACAAAATATGTCACTGCCATTGTTTTGTCTCAAGATGCACACCAGTAATGATTTTTCTAGTGTACATTTATAAAAGATACTTAAATATCTTAATTGAACTAAGGACTAATCCTGGCTTATAGGCTAAGCCCTGTCTGTGAAACCAGGCCAAAAATTCACTGATTGTTGTAGCTAGTGTTATTTAATCAACAGGATGACTGACTGCTGTCATGTGATCACACTGCAGGAAAAGAATCTGCAGGAGAATAACATACAATCAAATGCGCGCACACACGATTTTGGTGTATTTAACAGTGCATATCAGATTTATAAGTATAGATGATTTAATGGAAAGAAACACTGAAGTAGAAAATATGAATAAAGTTTTTCTTAAGATCATTCATGCATATACCGTTCATTAAAATGTGGTTATATGTAGGACTGTTTATGTCAGGTGTTGCCCTGGGACACAGTGTAATGTTTAATTAAAATTTCTGAGATATTAATGATACCAAAAAAAACCCCACATCTCCCTCTAAACACCCACATGCAATTTCTCATGCCAGTGAACATTTCTTAGGCATATATTTAAGTCTGTACACACACACACACACACACACACACACACACACTGACTCACTTATAGATCATGCACACACACACACACACATATATATATACAGTACTCCATATACCTGTTTGTCTGCCTTTTTATGCAGATTTTTCTGTCTCCCTGCCTCTCACACATACCCTGGTCTGATACGGTGGGCATTAACATGATGTTTTCTCACCATCTGATAAAAATAAAGTCACTTTGTCAATGTGTGGGAGGTCCTTTGAGGAAATAGGGATAAACTCTTTCTAAGTTAATTAGCAGTCTCAAAAGACCAGATCAGAGAAGCTAAGTCCTGATAGAACTGTGGCTCTGCCAGTCTGAATTAAAGAAATAACAGTTTTTGATTGGTAAAACCATCCTGAAATAGTCATTCTCTGATCTTATTGTACCATTCAAGTACCATTTCATCTCCCTTACTCTCTCTCTTGCTGTTCACCTTTTCCAAAAATTTTGTCACCTTGAGTGAGGCTGATGGGAATGTGTGTGTGGGCGTCGTGCGTCAGGAATCGGATAGCTATCCATAGGAAAAATTGCCTCTAATCGTTTCATTAAATGCGTTCATGGTGAAAGGCAGTAATTGGTTGGGGGTGATGAGTAAGCCTTGCTTAAAATGGGCTCGAGGACGATAGCACCCCACAAGGCTCTTGCAAATCAATATTGAGGTTGGCAGGATGTTTAAAACCTGAAACGTACGGATATCTCCCCCTGCTGTGGGTGTGACCGTCTGACATACCCATAACATTTTCGGTAATGGTTATGAGATGCTTACTCCTGAAAATATATCTGAGAAAATATCATTATTAGACTTCAAAGCAAAAGGTCAAAACATTAAAAACTTGCAGATTAAAACTCATTTTCTATGAATAACTTAATCTGTCTGACAGTATAAGATATTAAATTGCAATATTTCTAATCTTCTACATCATATTTCATCTATTATCAAGTTACTTTTTGTGGCGGATGTTTCGTGATTGTGTGATATGCATTCTGAATTCAGTGGCTAATTTCTTCTAAATCCACTGTTTGTGTTTGCATGTATTTGCATGCATTTGTGTTTGTTTTTTACTAATAAATGCACATGACAGCACTGTGTAAACCCAATCATATTAAGATTCAGTTCCATTGAGTCAAGCAGCAGAGAAAACAACACTCTTCAAATGAATTCAGATGGGCTGCCCATGCTGGCTATACTGCTATGACACAAAGTTGGACATTTCTTTTATTATAAATTACCAGATATATGGTAAAGATCTGTATTATTATTTTTATTCAAGTCCTGTCTAATGTGATGTTCTCTATCTGATGTGGACACTCTCATTTCCATTAGGTGTGCAGAACCGGACCTGTCTGACAGGTACAACATCACCTGCACCCCAAAAGCTGAAGTCAGAAGTACTGTCACAGTGAATCACAGGCTTTACTGGACTCAGCTAAATTATTTAATGCCGTGACATGGTATGTGAACTCAGTTCAGCCCACAGAAAGAGAAAGAGAAAAGCAGAAATTGCTCTCTAAGAATATGTCAGGAGAAACTGTTAAACTCATAGCATTTAATTATGGACTCAAAATTAAAACGTTGCTTAAATTGTTCTTTTTACTTTCCTCTCTCTCTTTCATTTACATCTTTGTGATTAACCTGCTGCTGTTTATAAGTTGGCAAGCAAAATCTGGAGTATACTGCCCCCTTGAGGGCTACAGGAAAACAAGAAAAAACAGTCAAAGACTTTATAGTCATCCAAACAGACAGCTCCAATAATATTAAAGAAACATTCCATAGTACTGAAAATATTTTTAATACATTTATAATATTTTTCAGACACCAGATTTAAGCACCACACCCTCACACAAGAATCTCAGGAATTATGTCTGTACTTTGTAGGTCCATTTTTGGGCCCAGGCTGGTCAATAATCTCAGGTCAGGTGACTTTGTATAAAAACTATAGCATAAACTTGATCTATAAGTAACATGACTGTGTGCTGTGAGCATAATTTGGGTCAAATTTGAAACCAACCCAACCATTGGATTAAATTTTTTTAATTACATTTTTAACCCAGCGGTTGGGTTTGTCCATATTTGGCCCAAATTTGGGTTGAAAAATCCAGCATTTTTTGCTTTAAACTAAACAACAATGAAAAATGTTGCCTTTGCAACTAGCTGAAATAAAACAAGTTTAAGTTTTTTTATATTTTATTTCCATTAATGTTTATTTCATTTCAATTAATTTTTATGGTTTAGGTTTTAGTTAACGATAATAAAAGACTAAAGACTGTTAAAAGTTTAGTTCACCCAAAAAAATGAAGTATCTGTCATTTATTACTCACCCTCATGTCGTCCCAAACCCGCAAGACCTTCGTTCATGTTCAGAACACAAATTAAGATATTTTTGATGAAATCCGGAGGTATATGACTCATCCATAGACAGCATTATAATCAACACCTTCAAGGTCCAGAAAGGTACTAAAGACATCATTAAAATCATTCAACGTGACTGCAGTGGTTCAACCTTTAATTTTATGAAGTGACAAGAATACTTTTTGTGCGCAAAAACAAAACAAAAATAACAAATTTATTCAACAATCTCCTTCCTTGTCACTCTCCTTGTGCAGTTGATGCAGTAAGCACAGTGAAAGCTTCAGTGTTTACGTCCGAATGCTGTCTCGGTATTGGCCAAAGCTGATCTTTTGAGCAGCACGACGCATGCGTGTGATCCTGACGCAGGAGCTGGCCATTAATGAGTCGCCGTTCTGACGTAGAACCTGGAAGCGCTGGACAAAAACAGCGTAGGAGAATGACACAGAAGAGAAGAGATTGTTGAATAAAGTCATTATTTTTGTTTTGTTATTGCGCACAAAAAATATTCTCGTCGCTTCATAAATTTAAGGTTGAACCACTGCAGTCACGTCGACGGTTTTAACAATGTCTTTAGTACCTTTCTGGACCTTGAAAGTGTTGATTATATTGCTGTCTATGGACGAGTCATATACCTCTTTTATTTCATCAAAAATATCTTAATTTGTGTTCTGAAGATGAACGAAGGTCTTACAGGTGTGGAACGACATGAGGGTGAGTAATAAATGACAGATATTTCATTTTTGGGTGAAATAACCCTTTAACAGAGTAGGACTGTGATCTAGTAACCTCTCAATTAGAGGTCAAATGTCACAATGGAACAATTAATGCGAAGGAATCTTCTCTAAAGTCATACATTTTCAAAAATAAGGCCTACATGTTTGTTCTCATCTGCAGTTACCTGTCCAAAACTGCAGCTTTGGATGAATTAACTACTGCCACAAACTTCATCAGGTTAGACTATGGTTTGCCGCATGTAATTGAGGATGTTATATAAATGGTATAACAATGTGTTTTTCCCTTAAATGTTATTATTAGAAAGTTTTGGCTTAATAGCAGTGCTCTTTTATAGGCCTAGCCTACAGTACATGCACTGTTATGTCACCAACCTGTCAGTCTTTGGCTTTTGTTATACTCATTTGCTCTCATTGCTGCAGCGGATGTCTCGCCTCCTCGTGAATTAACAAAAGCGTTGAGAGGGTATCCCAGCATCGCACGACTGTCTCCCGGGGAAACGTCCCGGGTAAACAAGAGCGAATCTCCGCGCAACCGGGCGGCAGCAGCAGCAGCCCTCGTGTTGTGATTGCTGAAACTGGCGCGCGCGACACGTCTTCCATCCACCTCAGAGCAAGACAGAGCGCCTTTCTAAAAAGAAAATGTCTTACATTGAGTCACAATTTTAAGTCAAGCGGCTAAATAGGTTAAATGAACTTTACAGTGGCTTAAAATATATTTGTGTTTGATTGACGAGCTCAAGGGGTGTGATGGATAGAAAAGGAAACATGCGGCGCGCCACTTCGGCTGGGTACCGTTTACCGGACCGACCCAATGGTCCTCTCGCCTCTCAGTCATCAGTCTCAGTGTTCAGGCATTCAGTGAGCAGGACACGGAACACCGGTGAGACACCGGCGCAAGACGATGATACCCGAGATCCGGTAAAGCAAGACCAGGTTTGGAAAGAGTTTGTGCGCGCGGAGCGAACCGGTATGAAAGAATGGTAAGAAAGAGAATTTAATTCACTTTCAGTGGAGTTACCTGTTTGTTACTCACTTTCCCTGGAGTTACGTTACTAATCTTTTCTTTCCCCTCTTAAATGTGCCATTGTTTGACCCGTTATTTGATACGGGATAGATTGTGGTTGACCAAGCGCCCCCTTGACGGTGTGCGTTACGGTTACTCATCCTCTTTACCAACTAAATATACAGCCGTGGTTACTGTACACAGAACCACCATCATATAATAAAATGATGATGGTTTCGCGTCTAAATAATTTATTGTATCGTATCGTCTGGAGAATATCGCGTTGTAAATGCTTCATGGTTGTTTTATAACAGGGAGAAGAACTGGAGTTTCCTGATGAACTTTGACCAGCTGGTAAGAAACCCTCTTATCAGTGATGCTCTTTGGCAACAACCTAGATCTGTTGCTCATAAGTTTTCTTAGAATATTGTTAAAATGTAAATATAATTTACTCTAGTTTTCAAAAATTGGGGGTCAGTAAGATTTTTTGAAAATAAATTAATAGGCTACTTTTATTCAGCAAGGATGCATTAATTTAAATTGATCTAAAGTGACAGTATAAACATTTATGTTACAGAAGATTTCTATTTCAAAAAATGCTGTTCTTTTTATTCATCAAATAATCCTGGAAAAAATCACTTTTTCCACAAAAATATTATGCAGCACAATGTTTTCAACATTGAAATGTTTCAGCATGTTTACTGTATTTTAAATTAAAAAATGCAGCTTTGGTGAGCATAAGAGACTTCTTTCAAAAACATTAAACATCATACTGACCTCAAACTTTTGAACAATATCATTTATAATGAAATTTATTTAAAGTATTTCCATCTCTTGATGGAAAAAAAGTTATTTTACTTTCTTATAAATTGTTATTTTGTGCACTCAGTAATTGTTGATAATTAAAACAAGTTTTACTTCTAAGAAATATCATTAAAATAAGATGAAGGTCTAATATACAAGGCTATTTTATTTTGCATGAAGCTGGTCACACCTAATGTTCATGTGGCTGGCCATATGCAATTCATATGGTTACTATACTGATAATAACAATAATGATGATAATACATTTATTTATAGTGCTTTCAGTCCATTCTCATTCTCAAGGTGCTTTAAAAAGCATTTAATATTTTATATATTAAATATATTGTTTTTATTGAAGCTATCATTTATCTTTATTTTTCGGTGCATGGTCAGTTTCATGATGGAGTACATAAAGCCACATTACTAGGCCTAAATGTTGTTGTTGTAAATTTGTTGCATTACCCTTGTCATTCTCACAGGGCCATCCGCGTACAGAAACTCCTCTCCCCAGCTCTGTGCCTTTATATTCAGATAGAGTCCCAAACACCAGTAACCAAATGATCGGCAGCGGCCTGTACACTGAGCTGGGCAAGGAGATGATTCGCCTGGACAACCTGCTAATCTTGACAGCGAATCACCGCAAGGCCAAAAGGAATCCAGAGATGCAACCCTGCTGAGGTTTAACAGGCACATGATGTGTTAAATACACTCTCTAGTGTATTAGAAGAGATTTGTTTTTTTCTCTAGAGACGTTCCCTTTGGATTCATCTTGCTTTTATCTACTTACTCGAGAGTGTTCAGTGGGTAACAGTTTGTTTTTTGGATGTATTTTTTTCTCTGGACAGCCCAAATCATCGCTGCCAATCTGTGTATGTATGTGTGTCTTTGCTGTATATTTTGGCAGTGTATTGAGAGCTGACATTAATACATATCTTGTAATATGCAGGTGGAGGCAGTAAAGATGACCCTATTTTTTAGAATAGACTATTTGCATATTAATTTTTAAGATGAACACAGGTAATCTTCAGCGTATAAATGGAAATTAGTTACAGATTTGAATTAAAACTATTTTATCAGAGCTCTCTAGTATATTTTTCTGTACGTATTGAAAGGGTTAGTTTTTGAAAGATTTGTTTGCACCTTAAGAGAAAAGAGGCATTAGATATGTGAGTTAATTCTTCACAGTTAAGTTTACATGTAGTCCTAGCCAATTGAGACATTTTATCCATGAAACATTAGGAGGAATAGAACTGGAATATTTTGCCAAGACCTATTACATTTATAATGTTTTTAAAAAGCTTGCCAAATTATATCCCAATAAAGTTTTTCTCCGTTTAAACTGGTATGTGTGCTTCTTTTTGGCTCTGAATGTGTGATCACAGTCAAAATAGTTTTCATAATACATTCATATATTTTTCTTTTTTTCCCCATTGAATTTTGAGAGAAAGAGGGGTGGAAATGGGATTGGGAAATGACACAGGCCAGATCACTGCAGCTCCAAACAGTTTGAACTTTTATTTTCCTAGTAATTTGATGTGTAATAATTGAAATTTGAGGTAGGTTAGGCATGCAGAAAATGGGGGTCGGTTTAATCATGCTTGTGAGACCAAATACATTTCAGGTAAAATTAGAACAGGTTATTTCTTATGTATGTGCCATTAGAGATAAAACGCACCCTCTAGTGGAAGAATTTGCCCTCAAACAATATCAACAAGTGAACATTTACTTCATGTAGTTGCACCGAAAAGAGGTCGCTGTTACACCCTTGCATTGAGAAGTTATGCTTCTTCAGTGTTCCCTCGCGCTACTTTAAAATTATACCATTTAATTTGAGACTAAATTCATAAAGGACTCTACCATTTTGCTTATTATGAATAACTCATTTTGTGAATATTAGGCCATTAATGTAGACCAACAATGCATGTTAATTTAATTTTAAAACAGAATTCGGGTACGGTATAGGCCTATGCAATTCTTCCTTATATTCACAGAATAAATAAATAGGCCTAAATTTTAATACATTAAAATTAACTAACTCAAAAGTCAGTTTACAATGTAGGCTACATCACTTTGCAGCAACATGATTCATTGTGGGTTTTAACATCGTGTGTTCATTTCCCACAAAAAGACTTTTGGGGAAACGCAGCCCAGCTCAAACTGACGATTATAACAGCATAAACTTTATTCATACACATTGTGTTTAGAAATTATGTTGAAGAAAACAATGCGACTAAAAGCCGAGTGACATGTTCTGTGATTCCTCTGTAACGATGGTGGGTGTGAGAATGATAACCGCCGGAGGATATTTGCATTCCCCGTGTGCTGCTTCGTGGGCGAGACAGATACAATAGGGGCTTATGGGTAAAGACTGCTGTTATCGTCGACGTTGGTGATGGATTCATTGCAGCGGAACGGCTCTTTTGAACAACTCATTCCAAAGAATCGTATACAAAAACGATTCAGCTATTCTTTCACGCCATGACGCAATTGCGCCATCACGTGGTCCTTGATATCCTACCATGGCATATTGCACACTGTAAAACCTTTATACAAAGCTATATTTAGGCACATTTTGCTGTTTACTTTTTAATTCAGTAATTTAAAACTTAAACGAATTCATTAATCGCTAATTTGAGAACCGTTCATGCGAATCGTTTGGACTCTTCTTGTGAGTCGGATCAAATGGTTCATTTAAAAGATCCGAGTCAAAGGAACGATTCGCTCACGGATCGGACATCGCTAGTTGATGTCAGAAAAACGAACTCGAGGCTCGAGCTACCTGCTGGAATACCGAGGAACTGATCCGCGAAACTGGCACGAGCGACCTAATCCACTAGCGACATGCGGAGACACTTTAGGAAAAGCGCTTGCGAGTAACTTAAAATAATTAACTTTATCAGAAATATAGTACACATAAAACGCACTGGTTCCGTTTCACGTCGCAGTTAAGTGTGTTGCAGGAATGCGTTGGAGTTTTTGGTCTGGTCGACTCCAACAGATGCTCGCCTTTGAACAACAGCAGCGTTGTTTATGAACTGGGGAAGATTTGAAGTCAGGCTCAGCCAGTCCTGAGCGCCCGGGAGAGGGGGAGAGGAGACGAGGGGAGGGAGGAGAGAGGCGGGGAGGAGAGGAGAGGGGCGCCCAGAAAACGCCCTGCTGCTGAATCCTCTCAAAATTAAAACTTTATCGCGCCATTGACGGTACGCTCGCATGAAAGGATGGGAAGTTTGATCCCTCTCAGTTGTTTAAAGTAACCACTTAATAGATTGTTTTGAGGGGAAGTTTGGAAAGCCTCAGTTGTTCCCATTGGATTATTTTTTTTTTCTTGCTTTATTCTGGACAAGCCCGGGGTACTTTTTGGAGGGCGGCGAGTCGGAGGCTGTCTAGGCCCGCTGCTCGATAACTTGAAAGAAGATCTTATATCTTTATGTGAACCAGAAAAGTTGTGCAGATCGCTCTTCATTGCTCATACTGGCGCCAGGACAAGGTAAAAATGTCGCTAGGAGCGGAGAGAAGGATGGAAAACCGGCTGAGACAACTGGAAGCCATGATCAAAGAGCCGCGGTCTGCGATCAACTTGGAAAGTTTGCTGGTAAGTTCACCGTCATTTTTCATGAATATTTAATGCGCCTCGAAGATCCGTTTCCTAGTGACACGAAGGGGGGAAAAGAAATAGCACGCGAACAACTTAACCGCGATGGTGCATTGCAGAAATGACTGTGTAGTCAGTGAACAGTGAGGAAGCTCAGGGTGCACGTTGATGTCTCTTTTAATATGCTCGGCATTCGTACACAAACTTCGCCCCCACTTCCTACTTTCCTTGTCAACTACTTGCGGGTAACCTCAAGTCCCAATCTCCGCGTATAAAACTATTCTCATGTACACTTGCCATATTTGAATAACTCTGCTGCGTCAAGTTCTGAGTTCATCTGTTGCCTCGCTCCAAATATAGTAATATTGTTGGCCTGCAACATGACAATTTCGTAATTCCCCCTTCCTGCTGTTGAAGGGTTGTTTGGTTCTGGAAGTAGACTCTGCTATTAACTGGCCTGCAGGTGAAGGTATTGGACACATATTTCTGAGAGCAGGGATATTCACTGGTTGATCTAATCTTTCCAAATGGAATGGCTTTTTGTCAACTGATAAATGTATGTGTGTTTGTGGGCACATGTACAGCTCGACTAAGCATCAGAACAGTTGGTGCCAAATGATAATATCTGTCGAACCTGTCAGTCGGTTTATTTCTGATTTAGCTTTTGCCGAAAAGTATTGCCTCCTTTTGGGGACATCGTTATACAGAAAAAATTATATATGTTTTGTAAATTAAAATTATTCAAAAAACGTTCTTTATTTGCAAACAATAGAAGTCAATTGTAATGCTTTACAAATACAGTTTTTTTTTTTTCAATGACTGACACTGTTAGAGCGTTTATATATATATATATATATATATATATATATATATATATATATATATATATAATATACACACACACACACACACACACCCACATACAGTAGTCAACATTTGAAGTGGATCAAAAAAGTTCATCAGAGTTGTCCTAAGAAGAAGGTTTTAGGACAACTTTGATGAAAGGTTTTGATCCACTTGAAATGTTGACTACTATATACACACACATTTGGGGGTAGTAATATGTTTGTGAAAGAAATTAATACTTTTATTCAGCAAGGACATTAAATTGATCAAAAGTGACAGTAAAGACATTTATAAGTAGCAGAAGATTTCAAATAAATGGTCTAATTTGAACTTTATTCATAAAAGAACCCTAAAAAAAAGTTCACGCAACAATATTAAGCGGCACAACAGTTTCAAACTTGATAATACGAAATATTACTTGAGCACAAAATTAAAAAAGAATTATTTCTGAAGGATCATGTGACACTGAAGAGTGAAGACACTGCGTAATGATGCTGAAAATTCAGCTTTGTCGGTTTAAAATATATTAAAATAGAAAACAGTCATTTTAAATGTGAATAATATTTTATAGTTTTACTGTATTTCTGGTCATATAAATGCTGCCTAGGTAAGCATTAGAGACTTCTTTAAAAAAAATTAAATTAAATAAAATAAAATTACCAGCTATTCAGATTATGCTACTAAATGGTAGCATAATCAATTCACAAAATAAAAAAAGTATATATATTGGACCAAAACATGCATTATTGACAATACTGGTTATTTGCCGATGCCAAACACACACACAGAAAAGAAGAAAAAAAGACACTCCTGCTCATCACCAATTGGTTGGACCAACAGATAGTGTTGGGCTGGTTGTGATGCATAAACTAAACTAGTCATGATTTTATAGCACAACAGTGTTCACTGTTCAGGGAAACCAACCTTCTAATAGCTTACTTATTATTTTGGATAGGAGAATCTACTTGCATGCACAAAAGAAAGTATTTTAACATAAAAAACCAATTAAAATAGCTTTAAGCATACGTATGCGTGTTTGAACATCATAGCAGATGCATCAAGTTGGCGTAAAACTTACTGCTCATAGTGAGGTGATTCATATGAGGCAGTCAGGGAGGCTGTTCTTTTGGTACTGGATGTTCTTGCATGTGTAAACTGTATGTAAAATGGCATGTCAGATCTGTTTGACTGATTAAAGTTAATCTGGTCCAAAACCAAACAAAACTCAGCAGATGCTTGATGAAGCATGATTTGACTCACCGTATCTGGGCCAGAGTTTGGTCTAAACTCTGAGAAGCCGTCTGAGAGAAAGATATGGGTCATTCTTTCTGAGGGAATCGGTGTGTGTTTATCAAGGAGGTGCGTGTGTGTGTGCTGTCCATTCTGTGAGTGTTGGTGACAGAGTTTCTCCACAGCTGAAGAATGTGTGTGTTTCCTGAGGAGGAGATGAGCAGAGGAGAAGTGGGAAGCAGTGAGTGGGAGTGAACAGGCCTCACTCTCTCTCTTTCTGTCTTTCTCTCTGCCATTTATAGCTCAAGTCCCTCTCTGGTTTAGCTCAGGGCAGGAGATGCTTCTAGAAAACACATCTCACAGATATTTTTGTTTCTTCTTTCTCTCTTTTTGCTCTCACCCCCTTATGAACTCTTTAACTTGTCATTAATTCTAACTCAAGCTGATTACTGTCAGTTATCCAGCATAATGCGATTGATTTCAGGACTTTAAAATGAGCATTTCAGCCTGAGATTATACCCGCTTTGGCCAGTCTGTGTGTGTTTGGCCATAGTGCTGCCAAGTGAATCCATCAGGAATTTTCCAGATATGGTTCCAAAGTAGTGTTGTCAAAAGTACCGACTGCGATAAGTTGGTACTGACATTTTAAAAATGTGCCGCTTCGAGCTCTGTTGAGCGGATTCGTAAACACCTCTGATTGGCCTTTGTGTTCACATGCTCATCAGATACGTCTGTGATTGGCTACAATGATCAACGCATGGGAGCGTTTGAAAGCACATGGAAGGGTTTGAATTTGAAAGCGTTTTGAATGCGGGAGCGTTCAAAAGCGGACTGGTCCGCTGATAGACTCCTGTGTGTATCACTGTAAGTGCTCTGTGAAGAGCGTCATTGATGTCTTTGAAGCGTTGATCATTGTAGCCAATCACATACACATCTGATGAGCGCGTCAACACAATCGCCAATCAGAGGTGTTTATGAATCCGCTCAACAGCGCTCAAAGTGTCATATTTTTAAAATTTCAGTACAGACTTGGTATCACGGTCGGTACTTTTGACAACACTATTCCAAAGGCACTTTTTCATATTTATGTTGAAATCTAGGGATGCTCTGATCTGATTGGTATCAGCCGATAATCACGTTCGACTCAATCGGTAATCACTAAATTTATTTTGTAATCTCACGAACCGATCGCAATTTGATGACGTGAAACCTAGGGCTGGATGATTAATCGAAAAGTAATCGAAACCGAAATTCAGAACCTCTAACCAACGTAATTTTCCCATGTCGGTTATTTCGGTTTTATAATCCTGTTAATATTTCCCCCTTAAAAACATACTAGTGTGCATGTAGCCACATGTCAGTGGCATAAAAGGCAGCTGCACTGTGGCACAAACACTCATACAAACTGTAGCTGCGCAAAACGTGAAGATCGCACGCACAGAGAGGAACGCAGAAACTAGTTGTCAGCACTGTCCTGTGATTTATCACTAAAGTGGCTTAGAAACTCAAAACTTATTATAGCATATATTTTTCTACTTTTGAAGGAACTGTTTACAACCCACAGCTTCACAATTAATAGAGAGACGGTATGACTAATTCACACACGCAATCACTCGTACTGGTACTGTACTAATTTATCTTTATCTGATTTACACCGAGCAGAAATCTGTAAGAAATGTTACGAACCATAGATAAAATAACTGCTGAAAGTGAGCTGTTATGTCAGATCACTCTCTCAATAGGAAAAAATATCCCACCTCTAATAGTCAATCATATTTACAGTACAAACATTGTCAGTGAACTATGAGGGCAAAAAAAAAAAAAACAGAAACAAAATAATCGTTCATTAATCGTAATCGAGGTAAAATGTTCAATTAATCGAGGTTTTAAATTTAAGGCCATAATCGTCCAGCCCGACTTGCATGTAAACAGTATACAGATGAGGCTTTTGCGCCACATTCTGTTTTGTGACTTTGTGAAACATTAGTAAGCCATAGAAAATCAGACATCTTTATTTAGAGCAGCTTGTCTCGCTTCGAACGAGACAAACACACAGTGTAACATGATGGGTAGATCTTAGAAAAATCCTCACGGAGTAACATGACATGCTGCTTGGCTAAAGCTATAGGACTTCCGGGATGTTTTCCAACGTCATTTGAAACTGGTTCTGGGGTATGGTGGGTAGGGGCGATGTGTCAGTCAGACACTGTTTTACAGCTGGAGTGTGCTTGGATTGGATCGACCTCTTGGATTTTCCAATGTGCCATAGAATAGGAACGCACAGCTGAAACAGCGCTGCAAGATCATCGCTCATCAACCAGCATCCTATTACTTGTTACGTATTCTATGTAATTATAAATATTTTTATGCTTTGTGGCATTTTCACATGCAAGTAGTTCTTATGTTCAGTAAATCACTCAGATCACTTGTTTTTGGACTTGGTTTCAAATGCCATAACTATTAATTGCTTTGAGATATCAACTCAAAATTTGGCCCAGAATGCAGTTAACATGATTGTGAACAATCCCAAACTTGATTTTATGACCTGTCATATATACTTTCTAATAGTCATGTCAAGCATGAATAATAACAAACTAAATCAATAAATTGTATCACTTGTTCTGGGGTTTTCTCAGCAGTGTTGTAACATAAGAACCTTCAAACAAAATCTAAATCTATTTTCTTTCAAATTTGAAAGATTTTCTATCAAATGAGACCATGTACTTGATGATAACTTGATTTTGTAGAGTTATAAGCCATTACTTTTAATTATGCCACTTGAAATCATGTGAAATCATTAAAAATGGGTGTAAGGGTTTAACAGTGACAGTCATCATCAGAGAGCTTACATATCACTTATATTAAACTTGAATGATCGGTATCAGCCGATCATGATAAGAAATTGGTTGTCAGTATCCGCTGCAAAAATCCTGAATGGAGCCTCCCTATTGTAAGCTAAACCTCCTTTTTTACTGTGACTCTTATTACATTGTAATACTGCCACTAGCTCATTTTCACCCTGAACTTCAGTCCTACAAAACTGCTCCTAAATGGTACCAAAAGTTCTTGAATCAACTTGATTGCTGTCAGAATCTCAGTATGTTATATAGAAAGACTCATATTACTATGAATGGGAGAAAGTGCAACACTCAATATGTAATGCCAATTGGTAAAGTCATCATTAGAGCTTCTGCCGTTAGAAGTTTAGGTTGCTATAGAAACAGTCAATGTTCTGAGATGCACGCTTAGGACTGCGCATGCTCATTGGCTGGTTCATCCAAATGCTGTTTTTTTTTTGTCATGATTTGAGCATTTAGAAACAACATTTATGAAACTGTTGTCAGATTTCATTAGTGATTTCAAATATGAAATTTATTCATAAACTTGGTGAAAAGCTTTGGAGAATTTAATGTTTGCCCATTCAAAGAGATAGATGTACTTGCATGACTGAAATAACTGCATGAGAGGCATTTCAAAGATGGCTGCCGAGCGAAATGACTTTCCTTAAAGAGACTTTGATACAATGCAGTGCAGTTTGAAATCAAGGATTCAAACTTCAAAGACTTTCAAAGACTTGTTTAAATGATATAAATGCATATTTGCTGAATGGTGGCAATGTATGCAAAAGTGTTATAGCATTTGCATTTTAATTAGATGACACTTATCAGCCAAACAGCTCATGCTGATAATTTCAAGTCTCAATGTTACAGAAGTAGCGACAGATCTTTTATTCTGTGTTGTGATGTAGTGTAATGGATTCAAGTGTAAAGGATTATCGAAAAATAAAAACAAATGTAGGGTGAGGTCTTGGTTCTGTTCATCGTTATTGATCGGATGGAGGCAGATCTGAATGCGAGCTTGCAGTCGATTTATACAGAAAGGGTGGGGTTTATGGTGATGAATTGATTGGAGAAGTCCAGCATTTCACTAGAGGGAAGTATGTCATTTCACCGGAAGATTAAGTAATGATATTTTGATAAAAATGATAAAGTAAAAAAAATAAATAAACATGTGCATGAATGAGTCGTTCATTCACAATAAGATAAAAATTTTTATGACAAATTATTGTTTTAGTCTGACGGAAATCAAACTTTTAACATGCACTTAAACACACTGTGGACTCTGTTACAGTATTCTAATCTGTTGAAATGAAAATTTAGAAATGGCGTCTGCTCCTACATTCCAGAGAGCAGATTTCTCCACTTTACCTGAAAATCATGTAATATTAATGCTAATTTACAGGGCAGCAGTTGGCCATGCAACTTAAGTCAACAGCTAAACAGACCCACTATCTCTAGATAAACTGATACTCACTTGAAGGTTTGTCACAAACTCTTGCATGTTTTAACAAATGATATTTCATATAGCAGCATGGTGAATGATCATTAAGCTGGTTCTATTGTACAGTTAAAATTGCTTCTTTAAGATAGCCAGGTGGCAGCGTGGTCTGAGAGAAAAGGCAAAGGTCAGGCTCAGGAGAGAAGGTTAATGAATAACCCGTCTGTCATTTATTTAGTGGATGTCAGAGAGGCAACACTTACAAAATAATTGTAGCAGATACAGTCCTGGGTTAACTGTAAAACCAGACTGCTATTCTTTATTCCTAGAAACCAGGTCTCGTGTCGTTTTGGATTGGGTCAAAGTGGAATGTTTCAGTTGCGGGGGGTTTTTTAGACACTTAGTTTGCAACCCTGAGCTAAGATAACCGGCGGTCACGCTGTAGGCTGGAATGTTGATGGGCCTTATCTTTGTTCCCTTCTTTCCTTGAGGTGTGTGGATAGCATCTGCTTGTGTGTGTTTGTGTGGTTACAGTGGGTAGGAGATGCTGACCACAGTGTGCAAATTCCACTTTTGTTCCGCACATGCACATTAGACCTGTGTTTTGTAACTCAAAACTTTGTATGAACATTCTCTTTAATTAAAATTTCTCATGTCATTCCAAACATGTTTGAGGGTATTTCTTCAGCTTTGGATATGTCCCAGGGATTGATTAGATTTCAAGATTTTTATAGATTTTTCTTTTTGTTATAAAGATCACGTTAAAACTTTCTTGGAAGCTTTTCTTTATCATGCCTTCATTTTTAAAAAAAATTTTTCCCTAACATTTTAATTCCCTTTTATGTTTAGATTTTGTGTAAGATTTTATCGGTCTTTACATCTTTCAAACTCTAACCCTAATAAAGTTTTATCAAAAATTACTCATATGTACTCGTTTACAACAGTTAACAGCAGTGTCAGCTTAAAGAGCTTGAGATGAAATATGAGACGTGATGTGTGAAGAAAATCAAGAGAAATCAAAGTAAATATCACTTGTGAACAAACTTTTTTTTTTATTGTGGATCTTTGTCATTTTAGCTGTATTTCTGCCAAATAATTATGCAAAAGGTTTGAAACATTGCATTTAGGATTCATATTGACAATGCTAATTTATTTTATTGCACCATTTTATTCCAAAATATAATTTCCATCACTGTCATTTCCACCACAAAATGCTGTTGAACACAATGCATGATATGAGTTGTGGTGAAAACTAGAAATTAAATTGTTTTTGGAATTTTCATGACAAAAATGACAGAATTGTCCTGTGATAGAAACTAAAACTATAGAGAGCATGTGGTTTAGAGGTTTTTTTTGTGTGTTCACAGGACCAAAAGTGCCATAGTTGAAGAAACACACCCATAACTTCCTGTTCAAAAAAAAAAAAAGACATATTTTGACGAATCTTCACATAGATCAGTGGTTTCCAAACTTTTTAGTGTGGAGTACCCCCTGAGGCATTCACCATCCTTCTGCATACCCCGTCTCTTCCACTGAGACTGCACCTTTTTCATTAAAGGATAATATTTGCCCTCTAAATTGACTTTCCAGTGCATTTTTCTATCTTTATTAATGTTGTAAAGGTATTTATAATGTTTTAAATAAAAAAGCTCAATAGAGAAATATGCAATGATGATAAAAACATGAAAAGTGATTCTTTTAAATACTAAACCCGCCAGTAGGTGGCGGTAAGTCACTATATTTTTTGCTGTCCCAGACGTAAGATTGCCATTGTGAAACAATCGTGGCGATTTGTGTGATCGTGGCTCTTAATCAGTGGTCATATGTCGTACAGTGAGAGAGGTTCAAAGATGGACGTTTTCCCGGTCTTGCGACCAAAGATAGCCTACAATCATTTTCTGACAGTTTCAGAAATTCAGCATGATCAACCCACAGTGTGTTTGCTGCTACGACCTACGTCTACTGACCAGCCAATAAAAATGTGACATGAAATCAACGCGACATGGTGCTAAAACTTAAAACTGCTTACCTCATGCTCTTTTCCCTCCTTTCGCTGCTTCCTTTTTTTTTTTTTTTTTCAGCACACATAAAAACTACAACTGCCAAAGTGTGATTCAGCATGGTCTTTTTGTTTACCACTAGCACGTGCTGACAACGTTTTAATCTTCTATAGAAACTTGCATCGTAGCCTACGAGTCAATAGGTGTCATCATCGTCATACAGTCTACAAGGGCCCTGTCCTAAATGGCACACTTCTATGCACTTTCGGTCTTGTGGACTTACAATGGCTGCCTCGTGCACGTGTCCGTTAAGTCCACGAGACCATAGGGTGTCCGATTTGTCAATTTTAGGCTTCAGAAGAGTGCTTGCGAGCGCCCCCTTTGCGGCCGATATGCGCCCTCGATGCGCACTTTTGCTGAGCCCGCACTGGTGCGAGCTCCGTGGCAGACTTCTTCCCGACAGTCAAAGCGACGTTATGTCACGAAAGTGCGGACTCGTAGGAAGGCCGTGAGTGTTTAGGGTGCCATTTGGGACAGGGCCAAGCATGTCGTACCTAAGTTTAATAGATCCA